>NW_017731676.1:1024262-1042172 GCF_001890085.2 Hipposideros armiger
TTATGAAAGTAAAACAGTAAAATATGGCAAAAATGCACAGTTTGGTCTTCCATCTTCAACTTGTAAAATCTCCAAAACTCAACCAAATCGCTCAGTTTTTTTTTTCAGTATGAAGCTAGAACTGTCAGTTGTCAAATGACACAGCAATAACATAGATGTGAATGACTCTAGTACTTCCAAAAATGAACCAGTGCCATCTGTTGTAAGCATGTGTCATGATTTTTCCAACAACCCAATGTTCAAGCACTCAGTTCTCCAAGTAATCAACATTTTTGTGCTTACTATGCCTCCTCCCAAGGTATAGCATCATATATCTAAAGTAGCGGTATTCCATCTCAGCTGATGGCATAGTCCTACTTAGCAAAGCCTTTTTTTTTTTCAATAAGAAAAAAAATGCTCTGTTTCAAGTATGATGAATATGTATTACAGTAGTCCAGGAGGATATGTTCCAAGACCCCAGTGGGTGCCTGAAACTCTGGATATTACTGAACCCTATATATCCTGTTGTTTCCTATACATACATACATATGATAAAGTTTAACTTACAAACTAAGTTTTTTTCATGGATAGAAGATTCAGTCTTACCATAGATCTTTACAACCTCAGCATATGAAATTTTTCTTAAGTCAAGAACTTTTACCTCTCCATTGAAAGGAAGCATTTATAACTTCTCTTTCACATATTTGAATTGCCAGCATCATTACTCTTGTAATTTTGGGTGATTATTAGGTAAAAGGAGGGTTATTTAAGCACAAGCACTGTGATACCATGGCAGTCGATCTGATAACCAAGATGGTTGCTAAGATGGTCGGTAGCATATATAGTGTGGATATGCTAGGCAAATGGATGATTAATGTCCCAGGTGGGATGTAGCAGAAAAGCATAAAGGTTCATCACATTACTCAGAAAGTGTGCAATTTAAAACTCATGAGTTGTTTAGTCCTGGAATGATTTGTTTAATATATTTGGACCACTGTTGACTGCAGGTAACTAAAACCACATGGATAAGGGGTGGGCTACTCTATTATGTATAGGAAAAAACTTCTGAGTGTGGCTCTGTACCTTGGTACTGATGGAAATAATTACATCAGAAGCCCCTAAGTTTTTAGAGAATTCTATTGTTAAGAATAGAGCAAAACAAAACAAAACATGAGCCTGGCCTAGAAAATAACCGCTGCCACTGTAAAAAACTAAAACAAAAACAAAAACAAAACCCTCTGTCCCCCCC
The DNA here is from genome assembly GCF_001890085.2 of Hipposideros armiger. Lineage (NCBI taxonomy): Eukaryota > Metazoa > Chordata > Mammalia > Chiroptera > Hipposideridae > Hipposideros > Hipposideros armiger. The sequence continues at coordinate 1,025,491 of NW_017731676.1, forward strand.
ATATTTATAATAATAGCAATTATTATCTGAAATCTATTGCTGCTGTTATAAATGAACACAAATTTAGTGGCTTAAAACAACATATATTTATTATCATGCAGTTCTGGAGGTCAGAAATACAAAATGGGTCTTGCTTTGCTAAAATTAAAATGTCAGTAGGGTTTCATTCCTTCTTTTAAGAGAGAATCTGTTTTTTTTTTACGTTTTCCAGCATCTAGAGACCATTGCATTCTTTGCTGATATCTTCCTTCCATCTTAAAAGCCAGAAATGCCTGGTCAAGTCTTTCTCAAGGCATATTATTCTGACATTAACTTTGCTGTTCCCTTCTCCGCTTATGAGAAACCTTCTGCTCACACTGGGCCCACCCAGTAATCCAGGATAATCTCCCCATTTTAAGGTTAGGTAGCAAGCTGGATCTGAAAAAAAGTATCCTTACTTTTTTCTTGTCATGTAATATGTTTACAGGTTCCAAAAATTAAGAAGTATTTTTTTTTTGGAGGAGGATATTTTTCTTCCTACCACAGTAGGTATACTCCCTACTGTTCTTTTCAGAAGCAGTCATGGAAGGTCATGGACAAGGACAAACCTCCTATAGGTTTGAACCAGCAGCCATAAAAAATAAGAGCTAAGGGAGTCCTTTTCAGAGACAGAAATCAGGGCCTTATCATGGAACTTCTTCAAGAGTGTTTTTCACTATGTCTACTCAGTAGGATTTTTGTCATTGCTGAGAAGCAGTAACTGCTGTATGTATGCCATTCTTCCTTTTGGAAATGGGAATTTTTGTTACAGTAAACTTTGCACTGACCAACCTCTATATTATAGGTGTGTAGTGAGGGGAGGATCCAGAAACTATTCTCTAGAGGTTGCTGCGTCACAGGGAGCCATATTTGAATGAATTACAAAGAACGGTGCATTGTGTAGAGCTCTTTGCCATGGGACTGGATGAGGAATAGGTCAGGAACTTAGAAGAGAGCAGAGGGTTCTGAATGTGAGAAGTAAGAAGAATAGACATTTGATGGTCAGAGGACAGCCTGTGGCAGAGACACCTAACTTGCCACCAAAATTTGTGTTCCAGCTACTATAGTATTTATGGGAAGTTACTGCCCACACAGGGACTTCACTTATCAACCTCCATTTGCATCTATGTTGGACCATTTGACTAATTTGCCACAATGGAATGAGGGTAGAAGTGATATTTTCAAGCTGTTAAGAAGTGTAGATTCCTTGTCCAGTCTCCCTTTCCATTTGTCTGGGTATAAAAGACTCCAGGGCCCTCGGAGATAGAGGAACCATGAGAAGGAAAGAGCCTAGTTTCTTGAATTACCACCAGGAGAAATCTGCTTGGTGACAAGCAAGCTTGTATTATTAACTAAATAAACAAAAATATAAGGTTTTACCTGTCACATAAATCAGTATTAACCTAGTACAGAATTATATATATAATCAGAAAAAAAGCTTTAATCTTATATAACAAAAAATTAACTTTAAAATGAGTTCATCTTTCCCCTATTAAAACACCAAAATTTGTGAAAATCACAGCATAAATGCATAAATAATTAATTCTGTGACTATTTCAATCAGTGTTAAAATCTGCACTATGTAAGCACACACACAAAAATGCCTATTATGTTGAATATTCCTTTAAGAGGAAGATTAAGATAAAAATACAATGTTTAATACAATTTGCATGATCCTAAGTTTTTATTTTTAAGGTTTTGGTTATATTAAGGTATATGTGAATATAATATTGTCACATCAGCTCCAAGGTTGGAATAATTTTTATATTAAAGAGAAAAAAAGTATATATGTATACATATATATATACATATATATATGACTACTAACAACAGTATATTGTTTTATATAAAAGGGGTATAAATATAACCAAATTTTATAGGTGATAAGACTTGGAAATGTTGAGAATTAACCTAGCTAGTTTTGTAAATTATTGCTAAAGTAGCCATAACATTTCAGGGGCTTGATTTCCTTTATGGTATCAAGGTGGTTTAGTGATACTGCTATGCTTTAATTTAAACTCAAGAATTAATTTGCTCAACTATATAATCTGATGCTAAATGTAATGATGAATTATCATTACACAATATAGGCACAATAACAATGAAGTATTTCTAATAAATTAAAATGTTACATATACATACATATATATACTTTGGTTTTGGAAATAATTTTCAAAAGTTGTCGTGCTTAAAAAATTCTAATCTAAATTCCTAAACCTTACATTAACCCAATCCAAGTATTTACCTGTGCCAATTCTGTACTAGTGCTCCTATCTGTTTATTCATATTGACATAATAGAAATTAAAAAAAAACCACAAGCATCTGTCTGCAGATGATACAGATTTCCTTGGAAAGCCCAGTGAAGTGAAAGAAGAGGAAGACTGAATTATAAATCTACCCTTTCTCTATTGAATTATTTTTATTTCTATAACCATATTTTCTTTGGGGTACCCCGATTAGTTTTCTCTTTAAGGCACTAAGACCAGTTCCTATTTTTTAACCAATACTTTTGTTCTCTGAAAGGATTTTGTGACCCATATGAGCTATGTCTTATTAGAAAGAGTGAAAATGAATGAAATTGTCCTTCAATGTCCTGTAAGGTAAATTTGAGAAACATCTAAGACTGTGTTTCTAGTACTCTTTTGTAATAATGCTATCTTGTTGATTTTGTTCCTGCTAATTGACTTTGATGGTAAATTTTTTAAAATCCTGATTTAATTTTAGAGTGAAATAGTTGCAATGTATTAAATCCATACTGACTTTTCTTACCAAAACCAACATATCTTTTCATAGTCTGGAACTCTCCTTTCAAGGTGATAGTTCATCTGATAAATGGACTTTTGATAATGACAGATGGATATGTCTGTGTTAATGAGAGAGGTGCTTCGCCACTGATCGCTTGTGCATTTGAATGCACTTCTTAACTAACCTAATGTAATAACTTTGATAGTGGAGTTTTAAGCCAAGTGGGGGAGGGAGATGGCCTTGAGGGGTACATGTTTTGGGAATAATGAGTTCTTTGAGGTCTTTGACGCGTCCCAACTTTCCTACTGAAGAGCAGACTTCCAACTTGTTGCTAGACTTCCTCACATGTTGCTAGAGCTGTTTGGGGGGCATGCCAGCATCAGTGAATTTGATATATGAAAGACAGGAGGACATCTGACAGGCAATTTAACTCAGGACTCAGTGTTAAGAGTAACACCTGATAATAAAGCTCACCTCACTGAATCAGCATTCTGACCATGTACGGAAAGAATCCACCAGCGTTAAAAGCTTTGGTCTAAGTTAGTTTATTGACTTACAAAATTTGTATTCAGCGTGTCATTTCCTTTTATGCCTCCCTCTACTTTTCCCTAGCCCACCTCGCATCATCTCCAGCTTATAAACATTCACTTTATGGATAACTTGCAGAATCCCCCTGACTGGCACAATCAGTATTACTTGCAAATTTGTTAGACATGCAAATTGTTGGGCCCCATCCAGATCTACTGAATCAGAAATGCAGGACAAGTAAATAATCTGTGTTTTAACAGGTCTTCCAGGTGTTTTTGATGCATGCTCAAAATTTGAGAACCACTAATGTTGTATGAATGGCAATGTAGCTTCAAAGTTACAGTGGTAGCCTGCTCCTGCCAATTAGGATTTCCTACCAGCAGCACCTCAGTCCAGCCTCTGTCTCAGTTTCCTTGGGCTGAATATGTGCTCTGAAACTGCTTATGGTAGTACTAAGTTTCACCTCTCCAAATTCACCCCTCCTAGGAACAGCTATTGGCTCTTAGCAGGATAATTAGAGCAAAGTTCAATGATACTGGGTGTACCTTAAATAGACAAAGTTCCAAATTTTGATGATTATTTCTTGCATGTAATGCTTTTTGATTTGCTTACCTACCTGTTGTTTCTTTAATAGTATATGTATAGAGTGCCTACTACGGCCCAGGTACTTGACTAAAGGCAGTATTGTCTATAAAATTTGTAGTCTAGTAAATTGTACCATATATATGTACATATACATACATATATATGGAGAGAGAGAGAGAGAGAGAGAGAGAGAGAGAGAGAGAGAGAGAGAGAGAGAGGGAAAGAGAAATGTATACACATTTTAAGAAGTGGAAAATCTGTATTAAAATTGTAATAATGTACACTGATAACAAAAGATGAATACAAGTCATGTGTATACATTTTTTAGGAACCCCCAGTGTATGTATGTGTGTATATATATTTGATATGCCATTCACCCATGTAAAGTTTACAATTCAATGATTTTCAGTATATTTATAAAGTTGTGCAATTATCACCCCAATCAGTCTTAGAACATTTCATCATCCCATACACGTTAGTAGTCACTCCCTGTTTTTCCCTCAACAACCCATCCTAATCCTAGGCAAATGCTAATATACTTTCTGTCTATATGACTTTGCCTATTCTGGACATATCATATAAATGGAATTATACAATATGTGGTCTTTTGTGACTGGGTTCTTTCACTTAGCATGTTTTCAGTGTTCATCTAAGTTGTGTCATGTATCAGTATTTCATTAATTTTTATTGCCAAATAATATTTCATTGAATGGATATACCGCATTTTGTTTATCCATTTATTAGTTGATGGACATATGGTTTGTTTCTATTTTTTGGCTATTATGAATATTGATGCTATGAACATTTCATATCCATGTTTTTGTGTAGATATATGTTAGGTTGTTGGAAAAGTCATGACATATTTTTTCTATGTTTTTTGTGGCAAAAGTGCATCATGACTTTTCCGAAAACCCAATATTTTTATCTCTCTTGGGTAAATACCTAGGCATGGGATTACTGGGTCTTATGGTAACTCTGTATTTAACCTTTTCCAAAGCAGCTGCCCCATTTAACATTCCCACCTGCAGTGTAATTTATAAGGATTCTTGATCTGGCATTCTAAATACAAGTTTCAAGTTTTAAAACATTATTTTTTAAAATATCAAAATACATCATGCATTCTAACACAAGAGGTGGATATATCATTTAAATATTTAAACATGTAATATACAAACACACATTTCACCCAATTTCTGGGTGGCGAGTAAAAATATATATAAATATATGAAGCATATGGTTCCTGTCAGAATGTTCAGCCCTTAGCACGTTCTTAATAACAAATGAATAGATGGCTGACTGAAAGAATAAATATATGAACAAATAAAGGAAGACACACCTCTAAATTATTAGTTTATGTCAAGCAAGTGTAAAAGTGAGTTCCTTAGTTTCCTATTATATTATGCACTCACACATAATGCTATATATGTGAAAGAGACAGTTTGACTTTTTAAAAAAGGAAATATAATATTCTTAATGCTATTAATGAGTTTAAGTGATGGCCATCAATCCACATGAATCAATTGATATTTCAAAGGTTATTCATTTAAATGTTATTTGAAGTCTCTTAAACTTTGTAACTAAAAATGGTGATTCTAGACCCAGCAATTGAAGTTAGTAGAATTGTGAACACATTCTCAGGTTGCTAATTAAAATCCACGTGTTCTATGAGAAAATGCACCCTGTGTTTCAAAAACACTGATATAAAAATAGCTGTTTGGAACACGTGTTTATAAGATGGGGATTATCTGGAGTTTTGGATTACTGTTACTACTACATGTTTATAATATATTTTTACTTACAGTTTAAAAAATACTTCTGAAAGACTAAATTTAGTTGTCTTAATATTTCATTGAGAAATAAAAGTGACAAATCCTACACATAAGGTACATTTGAGGATCTAATAAACGTTTTCAAAATGAAATGCATTTAGTAATCAATTTTATTGATCCAAATTTTCTCGTATTTTCACACTCAGATTTTAAAGCTTCTATTTTTTTGATCAAAGTGATGATTTATTTCTAGAAAATATTTTTGTCATTGTCATCTCCATTGAAAGGGGAAAAAAATCAGTACTATGAAGGTGTCCTAGTGAGGTATTGCAGTTTATGTAAGAACAGAACATGAAGCAATAAATAGCTCTAGCCAGTGATTAAATGTAGAAGCAGAGTTGATGCATCTGATGAATGCAAATGCCATTTATAGCCTCACATACTTCAATATCATAAATACTATTCTCATTGTATAAGTACAGAGTGACAACACAAAATGAACTCCATAACATATACATCAATGATACAAATAAAGAAGTAGGTGCATATGCCAGTTGGAATATAATTTTATTGTTTTTATATGAATCTATCACACTGGGCCCAAATGATTATTATTTTTAACATATAAGTTTAATATAAACTGTTTACACTGATTAATTGCTTGAGATACACTATGTAGAGGACAGGCTATGGTTTTATGTTTGGAAAAACACTAGTCATCAGTAATTTGTACACTTTAAGTATTAAGGTCATTAAAATTCACCCAACCTTAATGTTATGTTGTAATATTTGTTACATATCTGCGTAGCTTATACCTGCAGGTCTCATCAAATACTACCCCAGTTTAAACATGTAATGGTTGATCTTTTTGAATAAAAAAGACAGAGACAATCTTTCTATAATACTAAACGCCATTGGAAAATACTCCTTAATGGGTGAATTGTATGGTATGTGAATTATATAGCAATAAAGCTGTTTTAAAAGAGTTGCAAAAAACAAACAGACAAACAAAAAACCTTATATATTTCCAAAACTTTTTTAAAGTTAAATTTTCCTACATAAAGTGAGACTTGAAAATGGTTTATTTACGAAGCCTGACAATTAAGTTTGCGAACTTGTTGCAACGCTGTTGCTAACCTTTTTTGATATCAGGGGGATTATTCATTATGAATTTGTACCAACTGGACAAACAGTTAACCAAGTTTACTATTTGGAGGTACTGAAAAGACTGCGTGAAAAAGTTAGATGACCTGAACTTTTTGTCAACAATTCATGACTCTTGCATCATGACAATGCACACTAGCTCACATGGCACTGTCTGTGAGGGAGTTTTTAGCCAGTAAACAAATAACTGTATTGGAACACCTTCCTTACTCACCTGATCTGGCCCCCAGTGACTTCTTTCTTTACCTGAAGATAAAGGAAATATTGAAAAGAAGACATTTTGATGACATTCAGGACATCAAGGGTAATATGATGACAGGTCTGATGGCCATTCCAGAAAGAGTTCCAAAATTGTTTTGAAGGGTGGGCTAGGTGCTGGCATCATTGCATAGCTTGCCAAGGGGAGTACTTCAAAGGTGACTGTAGTGATATTCAGCAATGAGGTTTGTAGCACTTTTTCTAGGATGAGTTTGTGAACTTAATTGTATGACCTTGTATTCTCAGATGGTATTTTCTTTATTCCAAGCTGTTTTTTCAAATGAATAGTCTCCACCTTTATTGATAGTTAGTGTACTTTAGTATTAGGTATATTTTAAAGCGTGCACATATACAGATTACAAAGGAATGAAAATAACAGTAATTCCTTAGAGCATACAAGCACCATCAAATTCATAAAATGTATACTACATGCCAATTAACTGTTCTTACAGGTAATTATTTAGTCTTTTTTAAACTGACTTGATGTAAACAGATTTCTTTTTAACTTTTAAGTTTAAAGAGATTGAACAAGTTTTTACCTTGCATGATTAAATGCTTTCTTAATTTGTTGTCTGTAACATCCTTGACTTTAGCTGGAGGTATGGATGAATGAAGGAACTATGCTGTATCTTTTAATCTTTACAGAATTATTCCCATTTTGTAAAATTGAAAATGGAGGCTCAAGAAAGCTGAGTAACTTGGCCTGCATCTCTGAGCCACTAAATGACAGAGCTTGGTTTTGTAGTATGATAAGTCTGTGCCATTTCTCACATACCACTGCATGTGAGCTTACTTCTTTGTAGTTAGGCAAGAGTCTCTAACAATTTCAAGAGTCAACAGAAACCTGGACTCAAGAATTTGAGCATTTGTAGGAGGTGTTAAGAGATTAATTAGTTCAAGTTTCCTCATTAATTAAGAACAAATTAGTGTAAACTTAATGTAAAACATGGAAAGGAGACTTGGACATGTGACGTTGAGGTCAAGGCTCCTGAACATTTTCTAAATGCGAATAATTTTTCAGGTGAGAACAAAGTCATTGAAGCAGCTAAGTCACTATCGACCTTTCCTTCTAATCCCATTTACACCTTCATATTGTTCATGGATTTTTCTGAAAAAAAAAAAAAAAAAGGTATTGGGAGAAAGAAGGTTGAAAAGGGAAATAATGTAGGTTCAGTAAAGTTCGTGAGTGATTTACTGTAAAAAATGTTTCTTACATACAAATCAATATTCTATATGAAATAAATTATGAAGTTTTTCACTGGAGCTCATATAAAATTTCTACATATCAAGTGATCAGAATGCTGCCTATGCATAGGGAATTTGCAAACATGTTACAGTCATTGAATCTTATATAATACTATAATATTATTTACATTTTTATTTTAAAAAGTGGTTAAATATTAATATCATATCACCTGTTCTAATTTTAAATTAAAGAACCTTGAAAGATTACTCATTTTCCATAAATAGGGAGATATTGAAGATTATCATATTTCTTTAGCATTAAAAATTTTAGCTGATTGAATATTGAAGTAAATTGAGTTGCCCTAATCTTTTGCCTCGTTTATGCTACTAGCTTCATCCCTAGGAATCTTGAGCCTTTATGCTTCCTGCCATCTCTGTTTTGCCTCTTCTTTGCATTGTGCTGATCTGTGTAATAGAAGCACGCTCATCCTTTCCTTCACATGGTTCCTCCTTCATGTTTCCATTTTTCTCTTCTCTGGATAATTTCTCTTTGTATGCCCTCATTTTTCCACTTCCGTTTCTTCTTACTACTTAAAAAAAGTCCCTGTTTGGTAATGTGTTAAAGACACCCGACTATTGTCTGTTGGGGATGAAAAAGATGAAAAGAAGGGGTGGGAAAGGGGCGGGGAGTGAGGCTAGCTAGTTAACTTGGGGAAGAAAAGGGAAAAAAATAGCAGAACTGAGTTCTGTTTCTGCACATGGATGAAATGTGGACATTTGTTAAGGCTTGAATTAAAGTTTTGTCACCGTGTTGTAATGAAGTTTACAATGGCAGTCTATCTTTGATAAGTATTTTGTCGTTGTTCAAAGGAAAAATTTTGCATATTTTGAGAAATAAAAATGAAGTTTAAAGGAAATGAATAATCAATCTAATATATAGAAAACTCAAAAGTACTCTAAAAATGTTTTGAAAAACATCAAGTCTTGAGTATAAAAACTTTTCATACACTGACAGGGAAACAGACAGAGATAACTGAATATACCCAGCCCTCCCTACCAAAAAACTTAATGGATTTTATTATATTGGGTTGTCAGAAAAGTCATGATGCATGTTTGTGACAGATGGCACTAATTCATTTTTAGAAGTACGAGAGTCATTCACATCTATATTATTACTATGTCATTTGACAGCTGACAGTTCTAGCTTCATTCTAAAAATAATTGAGCGATTTGGTTGAGTTTTGGAGATTTTACAACAAGTTGAAGATGGAAGACCAAACTGTGCATTTTTGCCATATTTTACTGTTTTTACTTCCATAAAGGGAAGAACATGCGTCAAGCTTGTGAAAAGTTGCACAAAGTTTATGGTGACAATGCTCTATAAGAACGTCAACACCAACCATGGTTCACGAAATTTCGTGTTGGTGATTTTGACCTCAATGATGCTCCTCTGTCAGGGAGGCCCACCGAGGTTGATGATGACAAAATAAAGGCATTGATTGAGTCAAACCCACGTTACATGACACAAGAGATTGCAGAAACATTGAACACCCATCATTCAAGTGTTCACGACCACCTGAAGAAACTGGGATACATAAGCATGCTCGATATTTAGATTCCGCATGAACTCAAAGTTCATTGGATGGCACATATAAACATCTGCAATATGCTCACTAAATGTGAGGAAAACAATCCTTTTTTGAAGCAACTGATAACTGGTGATGAGAAGTGAATTGTTTACAAGAATGTGGTGCGCAAACAGTCTTGGTCCCGAAGTGATGATTCACCTCAAACGACATGGAAAGCAGACATTCATCAGTGGAAGGTTATGCTCTCTGTGTGGTGGGATTTTAAAGGTGTCGTGTTTTTTGAGCTCCTACCAAGGAACCAAACAATTAATTCGAATGCGTACTGTCGGCAATTGGACAGTTTGAAAAAATCCATCATCCAGAAATGTCCAGAGCTTGTTAATTGTAAAGGAGTTGTGTTCCATCGTGACAACGCGAGACCACACACACGTTTGATCACCCGTCAAAAATTACTCTTCAAAACTCCTTGCGTGGTATAACGTTCAATTCAGATGAGGCTGTAAATCAGCATCTTGTTCAGTTTTTCGCAAATAAATACAGGTCCTTCTCTAAACAAGGAATTATGAAGCTCACTGAAAGATGGCAAAAGGTTATTGAACAAAACGGGCAATATATCATTGATTGATCTTTGTTCTTAATATAAATAAATGACCTTCAAAAAACAGACAAAATACGTCATGACTTTTCCAACAACCCAATAAATAATGACTACTAAGTACCCTTGAATGACATAAAGTTAAAATCATTATTAATGGCCACTAGATTATGAAATGTTATTAGAATATTGTAGGGCTGGCCGAGTGGCGTGTTGGTTAAGAACTGGCTCGGGACGCCAGCTCTGAGCATCAGGGCCCCGGTTCGGATCCCACATTAGGGCCAGTGACACTGCCCTTCACAGCTAAAATGGTGAACAACAGCTCGACCTGGAGCTAGGCTGCCATGAGTCGCCGGTGACGGTGTGGGCTGCAGCCCCCGCTGCAATGGGCAGCCATAAGCTACCATGTGTGGCTGGCAGCCAGCGTGAGCTGCCAAGAGCCACCATGAGCCATCCAGAGGCTGGCGACTGATCTGCCTCACCTGGGAAGAGCACAATGATAATACCAACATGGGCCAGTGAAGCAACGTCCTCCACAACTTGATTGAAGAACAAAAGAACAGCAACTTGTCTGTTCCCCTTCTCCCGATTCCCCAGCACTGTTCCCTCCCTCAATTCCCCAATAAAAAAAAATCTAAAAAAAAGAATATTGTAAAAAACAAAAATCTTCATTTTGAAGTTATTTATTTGATATTTTAACATTATACATTTGGTTTAAACTTACTAACAATTAATCTGCATGTATCCTTCCAGTAAAAATTATATCCAAAACAGAGAATGATATATTGGCAAAAGATAGATTGATCTCTGTATAACAGAAAGTCTTAGAGTAACACTCAGGAAATAAATAGTCATTCCTAAGTATCCATTGGGTATTGGTCCCAGGACCCCCATGGATATACCAAAATCCACGAATGCTCAAGTCCTTTATATAAACTGGCATAGTGTTTGTAAATAACCTATACACGTCCTCCTGTATACTTTAAATCATCTAGATTACTTATATTAACTAATATAATGTGAATGCTATATGAGTAGTTGCTATATTGTATTGTTTAGGGACTAATGATGAGAAAAAAAGTCTGTACATGTTCATTACAGACGCAATCATTATAGGCCTCACTACAGAGTAATACACATCAGCAACATAACATTTAAAAAAAATATTTTTGATCCTCAGTTAGTAGAATCTGCAGATTCCAAAGCCAGGGATATGGACGGCTGACTGTGTACACAGCTTGATACTCAAGATTCAGTTTCTTGTTTTACTTTGAACTATCTTCACCCGGTTGGCAAATTTATGACATCAAGTCTGTTCTTCCAGCTAGCCATGGACATTCTGAGAGAATTGTATTCTTAAAGAACAGGCCCCCTTAGAGTAAAAATTAAAGGAATTGTGAATAAGAAAAAAAAATCAATGTAAATAAATTCCAACTATAGACAATGCAAGCTGTTTTTAGAACAGAATTGTTTGAATCCTTGTTCTTAGTTTTAAACGTATAAAATGTTTAAATATTGATTCAATTACAAAAAATAGAACATTAGATAGCATACAACATTTTTCAGCCAATTAAACATCACAGTATTTTTTTCCAAATTACCAGGAACCCTTAGAAATTATATCCTACCATCTTTGATATCTTGAAGAAAATTCTATTACTATATATATTTGTTGTATATTGATTTTCAAATGTTTCCAAATACTAAACTTATAAGTTTATATCTCTCATATGTGATAGGTGAGTAAAATAGATTATATTTGTAAGATTTTTAACTCTAAGTTTACTGATATGTCCAGATAGTCATGTCTGCTTTGAAATAATAGTATCCCTTTTATCATATAAATCTAAACTATGTAGCTGCAAAAATAAAATGATTGTTCTTCTATTTTTTTCCCCCATACTCATTACTGAAGAGGAAGCCCTAGCAAGACCCTTGTGTGGTGCGTCTATGCACACTCACCTGACAGATTAACGGTATATGATCTGTACAGGTGTATTTGACCCATAACATATTCAAGTCCTTATAGAAATATGCTAGTTTATAATGGTGTTCTATTGTTTATAGTACATTAAAATACCTTGTATCAGAAGAATAATATCAATAATCTTTTTCTCTTTCGTGGCAGGCTGCATTTATGCAATCAAAAAAACTGTAAAGGGTGACACTAGTTAATAGTTTGGTCTTTCAAATGTTAGTTTACCTCTTATTAAGCACTTCGCACTGCATTTGTGCTGCTCTTGAATAGTTGGATAAATAATTGAATTCTCTGCTTCCCTTTGTCTGTGTAGGCCTAAGTACAATAAATGGATTCCATATATTCTACTACTTAAAGTTCAAACAGCAAAACTCCAACTCTATCTATGGAGTGAAAAGGATCTTATTCTGAAATCTAGGTTTTGGAATCTAATAGAAGTTTTTTTTGGCTTTGTTTTGTTTTGAATGGGAAGTCATGCTGTAGGTGCTGATTTTTTTCTGAGGTATGCTTGTGTTTAAAGAGGGAAGGAGGGAAGAGCAAAATTAAAACAAGGAAAAGAAATGAAAAACTCCATGATTAGCAGAGATTCAAAAACAGAATAGCATAAAAACTCTGTTGCTGGGTTGAGGATATGATGGTATTTAATATAACAGCTAATATTTCTAGATACTTAAATTAGCAGTCATTTGCCAGTATAGGAATCTGATGTGCAAATAATCAACTTCCAATAAGAACTTGTCTAATATTACTTGGTGTCCATTTAGAAAAGGTATTCTTTTCCTCAAAAGTTTAATGTGATATCTGTCAAAAGCGATATTATTCGGGCCAAGGAAAATTTTCTTCTAAATATTTGTCTTGTTTGTAGGAAATATTTGACCTTATTTCTTCATCTAAGATAGTGTCTTTTACCTTGTTGCTTTCTATGGGAGCCTCTGTGTGCTTGCTTTACAATAGTTTAAAAATATTGAATGCGAACACTGACTTAAAAATCATTACATGTGCCCTTAACCATTCTCCTGGGAATTGATACTTCTGAGTTGCTGTCTTTCTTATTCCCATCTTCTGAAAAGATTCCCCAAGGACATAAATAATTGAAACTTTCTGTCCGTTTTTAACTTTGACTTTCTCTGGCACATGTCTAGGTGTGCACAGAAGCATGATACTGCCTCAAATCACAAGTATTTTTTACTATGGCTCTTACAGTATATCTTTATCTCAGAGACAGGTCATGTACTTCTATTCGCATATAAACAAATAAAGCCCGTTGTTGTGGTTTTCTCCTTACGTTTCTTAAGATATGCCAAAAAACCCCCAAAAACCTAGACAGTTAATTATTGTCCTTTTAATTTTTTTTGGCCAAGAGCAATCATTTTCTTTTCTGGTGTTTGTATGTGTGTATTTGTACATGAAAGAGAGAAAAAAAGAAACCATTTCAATAAGGTTACTTTTTCCTATTCTTTAGGCCAAAATGTTGAAGAAATTAGATTTGATTTACTGAAAAAAATCAGAAAAACCTGCTCATATATACATTAAGAAATACAACAAAAATAGAATTTTACGCTACCACTACTCATAGTACAACCTGAAACAAAAACCAGTAAGAGTGAACATTTCATGGCTACTACGTTAATATTGTTCTGTGTTCAGTTTTAATTAACAGAAATGTATATGAACCAATTAAACATTCACACATAATAATTGAGAATTAGCCCAAAATTACACACATAAATTTGTCATAGAAGTCATCGCTTTGCATGAACTAAATCTTCCTTAAACTTTCTTCTAGATATGATTAAATACAAACATCTGAATTCTTCACTAATCTTTATTTTGTTATCAGAAAATTTCCTCTTAAATGAATGGTAGGTATTGATTTCTGCCTTCTTGCTCACTTATAGCCCATAAGACAACTTTTATCATCAGCCCTTATGATTTACAAACAATGTATCTTGAATGGCAAATTTTCATGAATTAGCAAAATTTTATTAAAATGAGATACGATCTGATTTTTGTGGAATTTTCCAAAATAAGAGAACTGAGCCGAACCAATGCATTGTAGATGGCTATGGTTAATCCAATAGATACATAATACTATGCTGTGGAAATGGTCCTGTATATATGATACATAAGAAATAAAAGCCATATTATGAATATCCTCATTAAAAAGGTTTAGGTTGATAAAAAGCAATAAGTAGCAACCTCACAACAGTGCACTAAGCAATGATTTAGGCTTAGGGTTGATGACCAACCCTTTCAGAAAGAATTGTAGAAGCAATATCTTTCTTCAACGGCTTCAGATATTAAAGAACAGAGTGCTTCTTCATCAGAGTGATCTAAAGAAATTGAGATTTGGCTCAAAGGCCAACAAATAATGGCCGACTTACCTTCTGTAGAGCACATCCTCTTAAAGGCATAAAATTTGAAATGGTATACCTTAGTAGGAAGTCTGAGGTCATCATTGAAATAATTGACAAAATATATTATAAAAAGATTTTTATGTAGTGAGGCTATGATGATAACATATCATGTAGACAATAATGAGCATCTAATTCTGCTATTTGTAATCCCCATGCTGGGGAAGAAAATCTGCTTTTGCATCATTAACAATTGGGAAAAAAATGATGTACTTGATTATTTGGTTATCTAATTTTGGAGTGGAAAGCTATCCTCGGTTATATAAAATATCCTGCCTGAGCTTTAGTTCTCAATCGCATTACATCCCACTTCATTTCTCATTTGCTAGCTCCTGCTGCCACATTCTCTATGCTTAGCATAAAACAAACTAAGTTAAGTCCCAGTGGGGTGCCTTTTGTGAGGCCACTCAGAGTAGGAAGAAAGAAACAAAGAGCAAGAAAGAGATGTAGAGCATATAAAAAACAACACAAGAAAACAAAAAAAAACAAAAAAGGCACCAAAAAGGAGGGGTGACTGGGAAGAAAAGATCACTGGGTCATAAAATTGCACACTTTAAATGTTGCTAGTAAGCAGTATTATTATCAGTCTTCTGTTTTGGGAGGTTGCTTTCAGAGAGCTGGAAAATCAATTCCAAATTCATAAAGGTCTTCCTCCTTTCATAAGCTCCTCCTGAAACGAAAGAAGGACTAATTAAAAATTTTACAGCCACCCCATCATTTTTGCTTTTATGCATATGCAGGATGGTCGTTTTTTTTTTTTCCATCAGGGATCATGTTCTCTGCACTTCATGTCAGAAGTGCTCTAATGCACTACTATAGAGAGCTTAAGAATTTAAGATGTTCAAGGAAATCTTTCCACCCCTGGCACAGCAGTTCCCTCTTGAACGAGGCCTCTCTGGTTGGAGGCCTAATCCAAGACTCCTGTGTTCTTTCTACGCGAAGGCCTGAACACGCCGCACCACTGCTTCTCCTGGGGGTGGAGATGGTTCGGCATTGCTACTCCTTAGCTCTCTCCCGTTTCTTAATTTTCCTTTGCATTTCAGGTGTATTTCGAAAATTGCTATCCTTTTCGTGCCTTCACATTGACAAACTGAACTCACCCTGCAACAACCTTGTCAAGGCAGGGCAGCCCAATGGCCAGAACAAGGCATTTGGAACCTTCTGGAGGTATCTCACTAAGAGTGTTTGTTACAAAGCCCTTTTCGCAGCACTGTCCTCCCTGGATGGAGAATTCGTCCCTCCGCCCCTCTGTCCTACCGAATGTCAGGGCTGCGAACATTTTACAGCACCAGGTCCGTCCTTCTCTGCCGGTCCTCTCCAGGTGATTCATACCTGGACGTGGGGACGCTGGCACATTTTGCATTCATCCACACCAGAGGCTCTGGCCTCTGGCACTGTCGGGCAGACACAGTGCCACCTGGTAGAGAGTCAAAAGTGGTGCTTTAAAATGCAAATACAACCCCCTCCTACATGTGTTGTCAAATCACTTCGCCACGATTGCTGGCCAGGCAGTGGACTCCGAGCCCAAGAGAAGGGCTGGGGGAACGCTGCCTGCCTGTGCAAAAACAACCCCCGAAGACGCAAGCCAAATACTCGGCGGGGGCCTCTGGAGCCTGTGGATACCCGCTGGGCGGCTGGCCGTCCCCCGGGATCCCCGCGGGGCCGGGGCCGCTCCTCCTCCGCACGCGGGGCGGCGGGAGGCAGCCGACGCCGACTTTCGGAGTTCCTTTCTGCCTTGTATGGAGGGCTGCTCCGGGCCCGTCTCCGCCCGACCGCTCTGACGCCCGGCCCTCCCGCTGCCCACCCCCAGCCACCTCCCTCCGACTTGCCGGGAGAAGCCAGACGGAGCCTCT
>NW_017731676.1:1042422-1108424 GCF_001890085.2 Hipposideros armiger
GAGAGAGAGAGAGAGAGAGCGAGAGCGAAAGCGCTCGAGCGCCGGCGGGCTCGCCCAGGTCTGTTTCCAAAGTCGCCCTTGATGGCGGCGCAGGCGAGGCAGGCGCGGCGCGGATCCGCCGACACGCGCTAGAGGGTCCGCCTGCCGCCGCCCCTTCCCCGCCGCCCTCTGCCCTCCGCGCCCGTGTGCGCCCCGCACCCCGGGCGCGCCCCGGCCCTCCAGACGTCTGCGGTCCGGACCGAGAGGGATCCTGCTCCTCTTCCCGCGGCTTCCAGCACCGTTCCTTCCCCCGGGCTGGGGAGGGAGGCGGGATTGATCTTCGATCGCGAAGATGGCTGCTGGCTGCCTGCTGGCCTTGACTCTGACACTTTTCCAATCTTTGCTGATCGGCCCCTCGTCGGAGGAGCCGTTCCCTTCGGCAGTCACGTAAGTCGCCGGCCGGGCCGGGCGGGCGCGGGGCGTGGGGCTCCGCTCCCGAGGCGCGAGGCGTTGCTGCCCGTGGGGGTGGGGAGCGAGCCGGGCTTGGATCCGGGGAGGCCGAGCGGGAGGTGCGCGCGTGCTGCCGCCGGCATGCGCCCCGAGCCGGCGTTTCCGAGGGGCTGGCGCCGCGGCCGAGCCGTCCCGGGAAACGTCCGCCGACCCCTCGCGGCGGCTCAGCCCATCTCTTCAAGGACTCTTTAGACTTAAAGAGTTTACAGGCACCGGGGGGGAAAAAAGTTTCCAGCCAGGTAGCCGCTCTCATCCAACCCAGTGTAATAAAAAGTTGCGTTTTGATTAGGTGTTTTACAAATAGGTCATTTCAGGCTTGGCGGGGCAGCCGGGACTGTCCCGCACTTTGCCTCTGGGATGCTCTCTGATCGCTGTGGTGTCCAAACTCGTTTCCATCCTAAATTACCGGGCGCACCGGCCAGCCTTTCCGCTCGGAAGCGTGCTGGCTCCCAGCTGCGGAGAGTGCCGTCCACCCCGAGGGCTCGCAGGTCCTGGGACCCCGATCTCAACCCCCCGAACCTTTCATTGGAAGCATCTAAGTGCCGGAAGAAACGCGGTTCCTGTTCTTAGAATGAATAGAACCTAGTCCTTGAGGGAGAAACTCGGCGTTTCCAGAGTCTCCTGCAATTTTCTCTTTATTTTTAACATTTCTGAAATAACTTAGAAAACCTCGCTGGTATTCTGAAAATAGACTGTTTAAAGGTAGCTGTCTATGTAGTCACACGGCAGGAAGGGAATGAAAAATAATAATTCCTCTCTTAGGATGGAAAAAATAATCAGTCGGTGGCACATAAAAATACATACATTTCTTTAAATGCGCTGAATAGCCAGCCTATCAGGCATTCTGGGAAAGCATTTATTTTGGTTCTTGAAGCTACTTTAAAGCTTCTGAGAGTAGGTAATCTTAAGTGGATGAGTCACTTTAATGCATTTTACATAACAAAAACAAAGCCCAAGGTAGCCTTCCCGGTATTTATGATGTTGGGAATTATTTGCTGTCCTTTGTTGACTGAGTGCTGAATACTGGAGTTTTTGGTGGATGATACTAAGAGTAAATCTTTACCAGTTGAAACCCTGCAGCTATTATTTAAGATTCAGCTTAAGGTATTTATTACATTAGGTGTCAGTGCAAGCATCTGAAGGATGCACATTCTAACCCAGAGAAGGAAAGTGTCTAATATTTTTTGTCATTGATTTACAGTCATGTTCCTTTTTAGGTAATCTTCCATAAAAATGACTGCAGATCTTTTTTTCTGTTATGAAGTGAAAGGGTAAATGTTATCTGTAGATCTTCGCTTAATTGGCAGGATATTCCAAGCGGATATTTTGAATAATAAAAAGAGTAAGAATTACCCTAAAGATGCTTCAAAATTACTTACACTTATTAAGAAATTATACTTTTATTTAAGTTTTTACTCTTTTTTCTAGCTTGGCCTGTACAGTGAGAACTCAAGTGATTCCCTTGCATTTTTTTGTAAAATAAAAAAGTGGCTCTTTAAAAAGGAGTCAGTGTGTTCAGTTTACACATTTTTAAAGCAGCTATTTTTAATTGACAATTTATCAATATTTCTATAATTTGGAGGAAATGCATCATCACACCATTGGGAAAAACTGTGACTTTAAACTGTAACAAAATACAGCCTTTTATTCCTGAACATACCATGGTATATTAATGTAAAAATCTTTATTGTAAGGACAGCTACAATAAATGATTTCCTAAAATTAAAATAACTCAATTTCATGGTCAGGAATTCATTAGAGACAAGAAAGAAAATAAATAGTGTGCAAAAATAGGAATTAAGAAACCACAATTTCTTTTTTTTTGAAAGGATTTGAAATTCATTTTTTAACAATGGAAATTGAAGATGTCTTCAAATTATATGAAACATTATTTCATGAAATGAGAGCTTAATGAAAGATTTTGTAGAGCTAAGTCAGTCTCCTGTAAATAATATTAACAGTATTTTTGTAAGGCTTCTACATCTTCAATTATTTATTTGAAAAGTTAATAACACCATCTTCTGATGAGAGGACAAATGATAGCTAACATCTGTATTACTGTTAGATTTCTGAATAAAATTTATACCATTTATAAAAGTGCAGCATTATTTCCAAGAAGATGTGATTCCATTTGCTTTTCTTGCAAGAGAATAATTCATATGGAGTGTGAATTATCAGGATAAATCTCAAATCTTTGAGGAAAATTCAAGTTTATAAAAACTGAGTATAAGGATTATAGCATTCATTAAAGGCTAATTATTATGCATATATATATATATATAAATGATTTCTCTGGAAATCATTAGTAAATTCTTTTGTTTTTTTGACAATTTTATTTTACAGAGAAAAGGTAATGTAAGGAGTTTTGATTATCAGAAGAGGATGCTATCAACACATTATAAAATTAATTATGCGCTTACTGGAGTCAGACCTGAATTAGAGTTAGTAACTCAAAGTTTTTATTTTTTATTTTTAAGTAGAGTGTTTACAGTAATATTAAGGGCTTAAGGTTCCTTATAATACAACAAAAATATATCATTCTAAATATCTTTAATTTTCTGCTCTCTGCTTTATCATTCATTCTCATATAGCATATTCTTCTGGATTAAACTAGTAGTTAAACTGTTCTAAGAGTCAACACTAAAATAACTTTTTTTTTCAGACAAAGGAATTTTGATACAATTATTTTGCTAGGTTCGGTTTTTCTTTTGGAAATGATTGTCTTAATAAGGTATGAAACATAAATATGCCATATGGTAGCAAGCACCTTATGTATATTGGTTTATATATAAATGGAAAACACATCATTTTCATTTTATAGTATGCACATGTTAGACTGGTTGTTTAAAATATAGTTTTCAAAAAGGGAAACTCTCGCTTGTTCTAGAAATAATTTCTTGGCACAGATGTGAAAACACTTCTATTTTAAAACTCAGGATAATATGTAAGGTAGCCAGTATTGTAATGTTAATTTAAACCTGTCCCCCTTAATGTTAGAATCTATTTACAAATCTAGTTTTTTAAAAAACATCGTAGATGTAACTACTATTCATGTTAAACTTTTATCTCAGTCATATCAAATGCCAAATAGTCAAGAATCATTGGCTGAGAGCCCATTGTTATATGGGATTTTAATATAAATTGTATGTTGGTATAAATATATTAGTAAGAATTACAGATATCTACATAAAATAAACATAACATCTCAAAAAATAATAGTACCTTGGGGTTTAAATAGTTAAGATATATATTTTTTCTGTTATTAGGCAAATTTATATTTAAAGGCTGTGGAAAAGAAATTTCTTTTTATCCATGACATTGGAATGGATATCTTTTCCACATGTTAGAAGTGACATATTCTCATTGGGGTTTACCAATTTTTATTCACATATTGTGTATACAAGAAAATATATCATGATAAAATAGAAGGTAAAATATTAAATGTAAAATAAAACCTCAAAACTGTGCACATTGAAATCCTTGTATCAGATCCTTAATCTGTTCTCACCAGCTCAACCACATGACATCATTTGTGATTCCACAGGTATGTGTTTAAAATATGAAACAATAGATATAGTTTTCTATACAAGTAGTAACATGACGTAAAATTTGATATTTATGCATAAGTATATGCGTACCTATTTGGATTGGCATTTGAATGAGTATTAGGCAGACTGAAATGGATATAACCCCCCCAAGAAACATTTTAGAAAGATACAAGAATATAAGCTTATTATGGTTTATAAAGAGGAAATAAAATGTGCCTTTATTATTTTTTATGGCTTTCATTAATTTAATTTTAATTTAATAAATACATAAAAAACCAGAAAGCAAGCTGTTCATTTAGAAAATAGATTAAAAATGAATCACTCTCTTTCTCCAAAGAAACCTCACTATATAGACACCTTTCTGTTATTTCTCCAATACTGATAAAACTAACAGAATAAAATACTCTCCCTTCTTGGGTTTACACATGGTAAGGTTTTGAAAAAACATAAATAACACGTGCGAATTATTCATGTTTAGTATTTATATTTGGAAGTTTATGTTCATAAGAAATAACAATGCATTTAGGAATTTTAAAGTAATTTTAAAATTTTGCACATAAACTATATTGTTTGATGTGTTCTCTGGAGTATCATTATATAAAACACATGCACAGAGATTTATTTTCTTTTCCCTATTTTTCAGTATAGATGCAAATTTCAAAGAAAGTAATGTGTACTTCTGTTCACATCTTGTTTTCCTATATGTGTCTTCAAACTATTTATAACCTCAAACTGGAGGTTTGAATAGTTAAGTGAAATACATTTTAGGCAAATCATCCAATTTGTTGATTTCTTTCAGTGTCTTACATGTATGGACATAATCAGTTCTAATATACTTAGGTAGAAGTTTGAAAAAAATCAAAATTGCAGTATTTCTAACAAGTAACATTTTATTGTCATTAAAGTGACAACCTTCCATCATGTGTACTACAACAGCTGTCTGTTGTAGTATTTCAAAAAGCATACCATGGGGAGAGAAGTCTGTTCTATTTCATCCACTCCACATTCACTTAAGGCTTATAGTGTGCATCCGGCCCTGTGTCACACTGTGTCAGCCAGTCCTTTTCATGGACTGTCTGTGAGTACCACATCTCTTCCCAAGCCTTTATGTGGTTGCTTTCCAGTAAACTTGGAACTGCACTGAGATAAGATGGCCAACCATGTAGCTTACACACGATTCATTTTTTCTTTCATGTACTCAAAAACATGAACATGGTTGTGTCCTATTGTTTACAGAGTTGGAAGAAAAAGGGTAGTGACTTCAACGTCAATCAAAGTAAAAATGGTAGCACTTTGTGAAAAATACTGTATTACTGTATTTATCAGCTTTTCCTTGAGGGTCCAAGATAGTAATATTGCATAATTAGGTAATTTGTCTAGTTTATATCATTATAGTATTCTTTTTAGTAATATTTTATATGTGTGCAAATATATATTATATGAGTATATGTATGCACACGTATGTATTTTTTTAAACTCTCTTCAAGTAGTTTGCTATGGTAGAAAAACCTCAGTAAGGTAAGTCTGTTAATAAATGTGCATGTTTTAAGATCTCTACCAATCCATAACTGTTTTTAGGGATTAAATGTCATTCAAAATATTTTTATAACACTAGCATTTAGGATAATTTGTAAAGAGGATCAAATGAGATATTGTATATGAAAGCAACTTGAATATGCTCAGGTCTGATAGTGACAAGTTATTAACATAGTTGATGAGTAACAAAAGAAGTATGATTCTAGAGATAGTTTTGCCATCTTTTAAACAAAATGAGTATGTGAAAGAAACTATTCCACATGGGATATTAGGAACCTATTAAAAGGTTTTAATTTAAAACTAAGTAATTTTATTTCTGCCATTTAGATTGGGACACTTTGAAATTTGTAAGAATTAAACGTATCTGGTGTTGTGACATGTTTTTGGAATGAAGGCTAAATGTGCACGTTTTAAAATTTTATTTGTAAAATATAAACTTTCAGGTTTCTTTTCCTTATAAGCTTCACATTTTGTAGTAATTCAATACACAGGAATAAATTACTATTAGCAGTTTTAAAAAAATGAGTCATTTTTTTAAAGGATCATTGCTCCTTTAAAATTTGCCATTTGTACAGATTCGCATAAGATTATAAACAAGGAAAAGATTGACATTGTGACCTCAACAAACTGGCACACTTTTACAGTTAATTTCAATAATTCAGACTCATGCTGTGATATATGAAGCAATATTTAAAGTTCTCTTTGAATATGAATGTGGTATATTTCTGGCTAAATGTTATTTTAACATTTGCTTCTGATTTTTTTTTTTTTACCATATGCTTCTGCAGGAATAAAAAAAATGAGGATACTTTTTAAATTCTGTAACATAAATCGGGGAACTACTTAAGGTAGAAATGATGGCAATGGGACATAATGGTGTTGCCCATTTTAAATGCTTCAGATTTGAGGACAATCTTATCGTCTCTTTGAAGTTCTTTTTCCTGAGTAATTAAAAGTTTATTGTGATAGTCTCCTGGCTCATTATGAAAAATAATTTCTGTATTCTTTTACTCAATAATTAATTGCTAAGTTCTCTCTCATACACACATATTTACTATTCATCATAATTTATTATTATTTGCATATAACATTTAATCAAATAGGGAATCTTTGGTTTGTTTTCTCCCGTTACCTGTGACCAAACCTCAGTTTCGGGTTGCTCTAACTTGCTGCTTCTCTCACTGTTTCAGGGGACTTCCTCTACCACTGGACGTTTCTCTCTATAGGGAACTTGTTGAGGGATTTTGATGCATAGATAAATCTGTAATACATAATCAAAATTTCCATCAAAATTGTCAAACAGTCTGGGTGTTTTTTTCTTTTGACATTTGCCCACATACGAGTACTGTGGGGATAATTAGAGGAAAAAAGGAAAGAGCTAATAAAATCGTTCTCTGTTGAAGGTGCCTGTTGTCAGGCTACGTAAAGGGATGGACAGACATTAATGATGTCTTATTTTGAGGATTAAAGGAGAACTGGCTCAGTAACATAGATGGTCTTAGGCAAACTGGGACAATCTTTTGTTTTAAAAAGGTGACCAAGAAGTGTTGTGGTAAAAATGCTATGAGAAATGACATATGTGTAAGTGGGGCAGACCAAGGAGCTCTCGGACTTACAAGGTGTGAAATTAACATTACAGCTGCTAAAGGCAGAGGCTGGTTATTTAAAAAAAATACATTTTTCCCACTTCCCATGTGATCTTGCTTATCCTGGAAATGCTGTTTACTGAACATAATATTCATTTTTAGATACTTAAATATTCATATATGGAAAGTCACCTTAGAAACCAAAGACAATAAAATTGTCTAGATCTCAAAAAATAGAAGCAATTAAACATTCTTATTTTTTATAAAACCCTGGGGAAATGTTTCATCGGGTAAGAAGTATAACACTTTATTAAAAGCTTAAGTGCCAGTAATCAAGAAATTCTGTCAATAATTTTTTTCCACTAGATTACAAGAAATGAAATAACTTGCAGGTAGGTAGACTTCTAGGTAGTATGCTTAAGACTATTTAAACTTCTAAGTACATATAGTACACCTTATTTTTAGAAAATAGTTTTAATTTATGCTGTCTCTTTTAATGTCTCCTGCTTCAACTGTGATTTAATTCAATGATTAATGCAATTATTATTATTCAGTGCAAGTTATGTAGTGCCTTGAATTACATTCTGAGTATCCAGATTGAGGAAGAGAGTCCTCAAGAAAGACATTCACAACTCCAAGTTGACTGTGAAGCAGTAGGATCCTCCAAGGAATGACCAAGGAAAAGCATGTAGAATGTTGAAGCAACGTGGTCTGTTTCATGTTAGGCATAGGGCTCCTGGGTGGGAAGAGATGGGGCGGGACTGGACCATTGGTTTGAGTCTGGATTATGAAATTTTTGCATCAGGCCCATCTTCCCATGTGACCTGAAGGGCAGATGGATGGTATTCACAGCACGTGGACATTTGTGCTTGCCCAGCTCTGTGTACCCAAATGTGGCCTTCATCCTGAGATAGTAAAATGAAAGTAAAAGTCATAGGTTCTGAAATATAGTATGTAGAAGATGGATTGAAGTGGACCAATATTTGAGGCAGAGACAATGAGACCATTGCAGCATTCCCAGAGTAAGAGATGACTGAGGTCTAGGAAAGAACAGTGGCGGTGCGGAAGCAGAGCGTGTGTGAAACATATTGTAGAAGTACAGCTTAAGGCCCTGTTCATTCTGGGATTTGGGGGATTGGAGAGAGAAGAGTTCAAGATGAATCTAAGATCACAGGCAGGTCGATCATGTTACACTGAATTTTGGAGACTAGAGAACACAGGAGGAATACCAGGTTGGCAGTATCTGTAGATAACTATTAGGCCATTCGAAATTTCTATCTGAAGGGGATTTGGAGACAAAGTCAGAGAGCAGTATCTTTGAAGCCAGGAAAAAAGGTTCATTCATTTATTTAGCATCTGATTTATTGAGCATCTGTTACGGTAGGCATGCTGGTTTCAAAAGAAGAACCTTGATCTACAGTTTCATTTTGCAGAGAGGTCAGACAAGATGTGCCCTTTAAGGAAGTCACCAGATCACTGAGGGTGTAAGAGAGAGTTTTAGCAGAGTGTTGCAGACTGAAGCGTGGTTGCAGTGCCTTCGGAGTAGGTAACAAGGAGACGATAAAGGCAGCAAATGTAGGTTGTTCTTTCCAGGGATTTGACCATGTATGGAATGGGAGGGATTGGACAGGAAGTTCAGAGGAGGACAGTTTTAAGAAATTTGGCACTCTTGGTGTTTTGAGATCACAAGCAGTAGAAAACCATAGGACTATCTGGAACCTAAAAGGGAAATATGTTTCAGTGGTAGTAGAGCTGGATGGTCAATCATGGGAGTCAAGGTCAAGGATATGCCAACAGCTGCAGAAAGGGGTGGGACTGCCATCGGGATCATCTCCTGGTCCAGCCTCTGGTTTTCTTTGTTTGACTCCTCATTCTTCTCTGTCCCTGCAGAGTGGTTTTATTTGCTTCCCAGCGCTCATGGCATTGAATGGCTGTGAGGGTTTACGTTGTCTCCACTGAGGCTCTGAACCAGCTTGGGACTAGAATCCTAGTCAGAACATTGCTGCCTAAAGAAGATATGTTGTCAGTATGAATGTGGTCCAGGTGGCCATTGATAGCCCATTCATTTGTGAGCAGGAGATGAGATTTGGAAAAAGGATTCTGGTTGCCTGAGTTTGGGTCACTTCTCCACACCCTGGTCCAATCTCGTTAGGAGGCATTGCATTGAAACTAGCCAGATGCTACTAGCGTGGATAGAGGAAGAGGCAATTCTTAGAAAAAGGCTCCTGGTGGTGGAGAAGGTTGTAGAGACAAATAAGTGTTAACGGAGGGGAGATTTGAGGATATCAGTGGGAGACCAAATGGCAGAGAGATGAAAGAGGCCATGACTGATGGGTGAATGTTAAGACAGAGGCAGGTGAGGAAGGGATCAAAACGAAAAAACGATGTCTTACAAAGTAACTTGAAAGATGAAACAGCTTTGAGAATTAAAGCAGATGGTTGGAATACAGGATAGATAACACTTTTAATTTACTGGAAATGTTTTTGGAGGAATGTTTTTAAAATTACATATTCCATTCTCCAGAGGGAATGACCTGATTCAGAAATGTAATGCATGCACATTAGTAATGTTCAAGTTTTGAGATACACAGACTGGAGCATTTTTCTTTACTTGGTAGTAATAAGACTTCATTTCACTACCCTGTTCCCTTTGGACATAGCAACATTTGGTCCTTTTCGTCTTTATTTTTCTTTTATTTCTTGTTTAGGAGACACTATCATCTTGAAAATCCGTGTAGTTTTGCAATGTGATTAGACTTAATAAATATATGTGCTTTGGAAGAAGAAACATCAATGAAAAGGAAACAATAAAACAAATAGTTCTCGCTTTTGTCCATTTATCATTATTTATTAATTTTTTGGCAGATCGGGATGGTTCCCTCCCACACTCTGTCTCCCCATCGTATATCCAGTCTTTGGCAGAGGGCAGAGATTTGAATTGAAACAGATCCTTGTCAAGAAAACAAAAGAATACATTTGATAAGATAAGAAACCACTGACGGGCTACTCCTGCAAAGCATGTTCCTGGTCCGCCCGTAAAGAGGCCTCTCAGGTCTCCTGAAGGTCTGGAAATTACCGGCAGCCACCATCACAGCAGTTCCCTAAGTTTCCAAGATGACAGAATGAATGGTTAGGATCACAAATGCCAGCAGATCTAAGAATCAGCCTTGATCTCATTGGTACCAGTGCAGTGTGGGAAAATCACCCCTGTGGTTCATAACAAGAGATGAGAAGAATTCAGGTGGGCTATGTGTTTTTCCCTTTTGTGACTTCGCTCTTTTTTGGCTCCAGTGGGTATTCACAGTTTACTCGAGGTAATTTTGATGTCTTTACCCGTAGACTGTCTGGACATTAAACTAACAACTCTCTTTACATATTATAATATTGCTTTCTGACTTTTTTGAGCTCCTTCTGTATGCCAGATACTGGGAATAAAGACTGTGCATGCTTTTTAATCCATCCAACCTTCAAGTCAGAGCCCTAACGTAAGTACTATTATGCCTGTTCTATAGATGAGGAAAGTAAAGTTTACAGCATGAAGAACTCAGAATTTCCTTAGGAGCAAAATTCATCTGAGGCAGCTTGAAGCTAGAGTCCTACCCTTACCTGCTGTGCTTTGTTTGCCTTCTATGGCTGGAGCTTTGACCATCTGTGATCTCACCTGTTCCAGCTGTGGCTGGCTGCACAGTCCAGCAATGGTCGAGGGGAACAGGAAGTCAGTGTAAAGTACAGTAGAACTACCTCTAAGTCTCAGTTTCTCCGTCTTGTAGAACAAGGATCATATTAAGTTCATCCAGAGTCACAGTGTTTCACTATGGGGGTCAAGTCAGAGGATGTGTAGGACTGTATAATGGCCGGCCTTTATTATTGTACCATGGGTGATTTTTCTGCCTTCAAGAGATCATAAATTGATGACTAAGGTTTAGTGAGCTAGATTATTGTGCTAACATATCATTTGGGCCATGAGAAAAACCTGAAATGAATGGGAAAAGGAATGCTTCTCAGGCCTTAAAAATGTCTCTTCCTAAAGCTTGTGTAGCCTTTAATCATGAAGAGGGAGTGGACGGAGATGCAGTGAAGCAGAAGGAGTGAATTGTTTTGTGTCTAGGTTAAGGACACAGTCTCTACCCTAAACGAGACCATGAAGAAAGCAGAACCACAAAGGATTTGATATGTTTTATCTTGACATTTCAGCCAGCACCTGTTGTATGAAATCTGTACCACGGTAGATGGAATCTATTTTTAAAAGTCATAACTCTGTCACTGATAACCTCTCATTGTCAAACACAGATGTGCGTTTTCAGCTTCAAGTCAGACTATTTGAAAGTTAATAAAGCAATCCACTCATGATGTTTATAGACATGATTCCGGACAACCCTGCAAATTGGGCAAGCACAGAGGAGTAAAATGGAGACCAGTTGCATTTTTAGCAACCAACACAGAAGTCAGTAAAAATCTGCCAAGAGTGTACTGAAAAAGGCTAGTTTTCATTTAACTCATCCAACTGATGATTAGTTACACTCGTTTAACCCCACCCTTTCACTTTCCAGTATGAATGGAGGCCAGCCTTTTATCCTCACTATTGTCTTCTTGGTAGAAATAAAACACTTAAAATGTCTGCTGCACATTTTTAATCAGTTTGTGGAGGAAAGAGATATTTTCATGAAACTATCCATGAATACCATGACTAATGAATACAACTCGATGATAACCATTGAAGCAGCAAGTTTTCAAGTGCCAGAAACCTGCCTTTTTATGGCAGCCATTTTGACATTTGCAACAGATAGGAATGTGTAAAATCCTTATGATATTTGCCACTTTAAAAATACCAACCCTTCTTTGACGTGCTATTAGAATTGACTTACATTTGCATTTGTGAAACTGTTAGGAGAGACAAACCATGGGCCATGTGAAGCCTCAGGAGGATGGACACAGGGGGGTATGCATTTGGCTCTAAATTAAACAATTAAGCATGGCTGTCTCTCAAAACACCTGATTTTTCTGTTGATGTAAGTGTAGAAATCAGAATTAATTTTCTTGAGATACAATTTTATTGTGCATGTGTAGCTCAGTTCCCAGAGGACTGATATACATCATGTCAAGGTCTGCTGGTGAGTAATTGTTTAATATTTATATTAATACTCAATGGTGATAAATAAACATACGGGAATGGTAGCTCATCACAGAGCAAACCATGCATGATAATTAGATGAGGTCCATTTGTCTCCTTAAGTTATCAGATGTGACGCAACCTGTCTGTGTAGTGTCTAAAAGCCAGCTGAGTCCCTGGGTATAAATGACTGTGACTGAGGGGCGGCTTGAGGGTTGCAAGCCTTGGATTTGATTCTGTCCCTTCTGGATTTTTCCACAAGTGAAGTAGATTGGCCCCTGGGATTCTGTTCTTATAATATGCATGGGGTTCTAAAACCTGGGGTCAACAGGCTGCTCAGGGTCTGTTTTGTTCCTTTTGTTTTCTGTTTCCTCTACACTGCCACCCTAATTGCGGGGTAACACATGAAACACACATATGTATGCACTCACACCCGTATTATATAAATGTTTATATTGGGTTGTTGGAAAAGTCATGACGTATTTTTTCTATGCTTTTTGTTGCAAAAATGCGTCATGACTTTTCCGACAACCCAATATATTACATATGTGATATATTACATATATACTATATATATTTAGTATAGTAATATATCACATAAATTAATATATAAACATAATTCATATGAAATGAATACTATAAGAAACCACTAGTGAAACATGTACGTAGATTCAGGTGTGTTAAGTGTATGTAGGGCACATCGTTAGAAGAAATTATAAAACCTGAAAAGGCTTTGTAGTATCCAGAAGAGCTGTCATACATATGAAGGCTTGCACATTTCATTAGGAGTGTCTGAAACCTCTGAATGATTGGGACGGGATGTATGCTTGCTGATTATAGTTTTAATTTTTTGCCCACTGAGTCTTGTGATTCTCACATCTTCCGAATCTCACCATGATTTCACCTTGCTCCCCTTGTCCTCAAAAGTTGCTAGTAAGCATGTTGATAGACATTTGAGCAAAGCCAGAACCACACTAGTCTGTTTTAGAAGATCCGAGACCCAAGGTAGGCAGTCTGCTATGGTGGGAAGTGCTTAGAATTCTAAAAAGAGATCATCTGTGATGTGGCTGCAACTTTTCTAAGCAAGTTTCCTCATCTGAACCACAGAACACAGATAATGATTTGAAGGACCATTTTTTGAGTTCTCTCAAAAATGACTCATGACTAGTATTATTCTAGATGCACAGAAGAGAATTTAATTCTTACAGAGGAATTCTTTTGAACATTAGGACATAATTATCTCATGCACTTGCCTGGTTTGTTAAAGTGTGGATTCAAAGCTCAACTCTACAGTTTATTAGCTGGTTTAACTTGAGCAAGTTAACCTTCCCATTGGCAAAACTTTTTAAGGTTCTTGTGACAATTAAGACTGTTAATTCATGGCACATAGAAAGCACTAAATAAATATGTTACAAGGAGGAGAATTTAGTGGAGTCAGCTGACTTGGGTTCCCCTTTGCCTCTGCCACTAACTGGATGTGGATCCGGCCTTGGTAACACATTGTGAGGAAGAATTCCTGGCTTCAGCACCTTCTAACATCTAATTGCGCACCACCCAAATATCTCCTAACAACTTAGTCTTAGTTGTTACATACTTGTCATTCATGTGTCTGTTGAGCATAAACTAGATCGTGTGTAGTTGTCTCTCCTTAATAAGGGGAGGTTCACTTTCCATGGTTTCAGTTACCTGAGGTCAACTGTGGTCCGGACATATAAAATGGAAACTTCCAGAAATAAACAATTCATGACTTTTAAATTGGGCGCCTTTCCGAGTATCATGATGAAATCTCATACTATCCCGCTTCTTCCCACCCAGATTTGAATCATTCCTTGTCCAGTGTGTCCACTCTGTACACTCTGTATGTACAGCAACAATAAGATTTTGAGAGGCCAGATTCACACACTTTTTATTACAGTATATTGTTATAATTCTATTTTTATTGGTTATTGATCTTTACTGTGCCTAATTTATAAATTAAACTTTATCATAGGTATGTAAGTATAGAAAAAAAATGTAGTGTATACAGGGTTCGGTGATATCTGTGGTTTTAGGCACCGACTGGAGCGCTTGAAACGTATCTCCCGTGGATAAGGGGGGTTACTCCAGTGCCTGTGGGCATGCTTCTGAAAAGGTCCCACCCCAGCCCCACATTTTAGTTTCCTCTCTCATTATGAAATCTGATGATTTTCTCCCTTTTAACACTCTGTACTATCCCCAAATTACACTAAAGCATAGCATGGTACCAGGCTTTTTTCTTTATCTGATCGAAGGGCATATTAAAAAAAATATATAACGCAGATATAATGAAGTCAGTGTCTTTGCAATCTTGTGTGCAGAGAAATAATGTTAGAGGCCCGTTGTCACCTGATGATTTCAATCCTGTGAAAGAGGCCCTTGGATGCCCTTTCTTGACAACGTATTTCTAGTAATTGTTGCAAACTGTCTGAAAATGCTAACTTTAAAACTACATCAGCAATAATTATGAAACTAGGTGTAACATACTCACTCATAGAGTGGTGCTTTTGTTTTCTTCTAAGAGGAGCAGCTCGCAAACATATCATCTTACCTTGAGGAATAAATGAATATTATGAAGGTTTTTTTTTTGTTTTAGAAAAGAGTATAACTCAATTAAGCTGTTTA
This sequence comes from Hipposideros armiger, assembly GCF_001890085.2. Classification (NCBI taxonomy): domain Eukaryota; kingdom Metazoa; phylum Chordata; class Mammalia; order Chiroptera; family Hipposideridae; genus Hipposideros; species Hipposideros armiger. The sequence goes on from NW_017731676.1 coordinate 1,057,332, forward strand.
AAATATCAATTCTAGTTGTTCCAGAGGAGTTAATATTAGAGCTCGTCATGCATCTGAAAGTTTCGAACTGTGTGTGCAGAATCGGATCCAGTGTGGCCTTTCCTTGTGCCCCGCTGATGTAATGTGCTCATTCAATGAGAGGAGTAAGGGAAACTGTTAAATCCTCAACATTTGTGCAAAAAAAATATGTCAATCAGATTATACAACAGAGATCAAAGACTGACCACTAATTTAAAGTGCAGTGAATGAAAACAAACCAGACAGAATCTTCATAAAGGCATTTTATATGAACATTGATGGATAGAATGAGTCACTTATTTAGAATTCAGGAACCTAGATTCATTTATTTATTTCAGTTTGGTATTTTCTATGCCGTGTAATATGTTTGCTACAAACTTAGTGTTTTAAAACAATGTGCATTTATTTTCTCACAGTTTCCATGGTGAGGAATCTAGCCATGTAGCTGGATCTTTGGCTCCGAGGCATATAGGCTGCCTGGACTACGTTCTGCTCCTCTTTCAAGGTTATGTGGTTGCTGACGCTTCCTTGTGGTTGTAGGCATAACTCCCTCCTCTTTCTCTTTGTTCTCAGCTCTTAGAGGCATTTCCTTTCCACATGGCCCTCTCACAGGACTTGTCACAACATGGTAGTTTACTTCTTCCTGAAAGGCCAGAAGGCAAATCTTGATTCAGTCTCTCTTTTAAGGACTTCCAACTAATTAATTAGATCACCCATGATAATCTTTCTTTTGATTAAATCAGAATAAAATGTTTTGGGATTTTAAATCTACAGAATCCCTACCCATTGGCCATACAACATAACCTCATCATGGCAGTTGACATCCCTCTCTAATCACAGGCCCTGCCCCCCGCTCTAGAAGATTGTTATCTTAGAATTCTTCCTCCCACAGCTTTCATTATTAGACAACCACCATAAAAACACCCAAAATTAGAAAATGGGAATACTCATTTCTTTTCCACTTTAGATATTCACAAATGTTGAAGATTCTCTGAGGCAGCCGGATGACCCATCGTCCTTTTGCCTCCAGGAAAGTTGTGTTGTGTTACATTGGTTCTGCTCCATCCTGTAAATTTGATTATCTCACTAACAACTCATTAATAGTGTTAGCTGAACTTTCCACCCTCTATAAAGAAAATAATTCTCTGTGGTGTGGTTTAAGTCAATTGCCAGTAGTGTTTAGAAAAATTGTAAAACAATTCTGGAATGTAAAGGATTAAGTAACTTGCAAATTAAGGTTTCGATTTCATGAAATCTTAGGTCTCTCCTGAAATTATGTGCGTTTCCCTGCTTATATAAACTAGGTAATTTTCTGAAATCCAAATCAGCATCTTTTTTTTTTATTCATATCTATATGAAATTGTGACCTTTCTAACTAATGCCCCAATTATAAAGTATTAATGCAGAAATGTTCATATGTAACTGAAAGCATCCACATAGGATTTATCCTCTTCAGTGATTAGATTTAGGAGACTAGCCATGGCTTCTGCTTTTCAAAGAACTAATTTTCGTAAAGTGCTCCTTTAAAATGCCTAATACTGGGCACTCACTTTACCTTAAAAGGGCCCTTCCTCTCCTGCGTACAGGTTCTGCCTTGCTTCGCCCTGTGCATACCTAATCATTTCCTTTTGGAAGGACTTCTGATTATCTGATTTGTTCAGGATTTGTCTTGTTATACCTGTAGCACAAATTAATTTGCAAATACCATGGGATTTTGGCCAGGGTAACTGTCTAATTCAGTGCTATTCATACTAACTATGATCAAGGAATATAGTTCTATTTATTTTTTTGTAAATTTCATATCCATTGCAAATATATATTTTTGTAGAATACAATGAAAATCAACTAATGGAAAAATTGAATTTAAAAAACATTTAACCTTGTTTTAAAATAATTAGATTCAGTTGTCATAACATTACTTTTTCAGACTGTTACACAAGTCTAAGCATTCTCCATTTTTTTCCTTTTTATTTAAGATTTTTATTAAAATATAGCTAACATAGAATATTATATGTACACCAAAGTTATTCAACATTTATATACCTAAAGCAGTGATCATGGTAAGTCCAGCAACCATCTGACACCATACCAAAGGACTCTATTCCCAATGCTGTACATTATATCAGGTGTACAGCATAGTGGTTAGACCTTTATATAATTTAAGAAGTAATCCCTCTAACTAGTCTAGTACCCACCTGGCAGTATACATAGTTATTATCATATTATTGAGTATATTCCCTATGCTTTACTTTACATCCCATTGACTATTTTGTAACTTCCAATTTGTACTTCTTAATCCCTTCCCCTTTTTCACCCTGCCCCCAACCCCTGTTCCATCTATCACCCCCATAGATCTAGTACCCATCTGACACTATACATAGTTATTACAATATTACTGACTATATTCCTTATGCTACACCCTACATCCCCATGACTACTGTGTAACAACCAATTTGTACTTCTCAGTCTCTTCCCATTTTTCACCCATCTCTTTACCCCTCTCCCACCTGGCAACCAAAAATTATGGGACTTCTCTCCCCAGTACTGAAACCCTGTGCTGGGGAGGGGCTGGGACCCCTTGCTTCTCAGGAGGGAACCTCTGCAGCCAAGATATCCCTCCCAATTTTTAATGGTCGCACGTGGGTGTAGGACCAGCCATTCTGTGTCTCTGCCCCTCCTACCAGTCTAGAGGTGGCTTCTTCTGTATGTCCTTTGTTGAAGGGCTTTGGATTAGCTAGACTTCAGGCAATTCTCAATGATGGTTATTTTGTAGTTTAGTTGTAGTTTATGTGGTTGTGAGAGGAGGTAAGCACAGAGTTTACCTACCCTGCTATCTTGGCCCCAAGTCCAGCACTCTCCCTTTCTATACTTTTGTTGAGCCAGATCTGCAGAGCACAATCAGAATAACTCTAGTTTAATAGATTTGCCTAAGGGTAACCAAATTACTGTTTTCAGTTTGAAAATGGCATTAAAAAAACTAAAATAGATATTTTCATTAAATAATCTGTAAAAATGATGTACCCTACTTTAATGCTTATCTTTGGTTTTGGCTACTGGGTTGGCTATGACTGTTTTTCTCAAAGTAATCCTAATATTTTGGTTTGAAAGGCACTGCATGCCATATTTTCCCATGTATAAGACGCACCCTTTTTCGAAAAATTTGGGGTCTAAAAACTGGGTGTGTCTTAGTACAGTGGTTGTAGATTTTTTTTTTTTACTTGCATGTCCCACTTTTTTTGTGCTTGTTTTTGCACTCATTATAACCACTGTGTAAGATGCACCCAGTTTTTAGACCCCAAATTTTTTGAAAAAGGGTGCATCTTATACATGGGGAAATATGGTATTTCAGATTGTTACATGCTGTAGTTTCTGACTAGACTTTTATGTTATATACAAGCAAATTTGACTTTTAGTGTGTTCTCTTTAGAACATTGACTATTTGCAATGAGTCTAAACATTTGTCAGTAGAACAAATATCTGGGTACTGTAATAAAGGGAAGGGCTGCCATAACTGTGGCAGGTTGAGCTTTTTTGATTGTTTGTTTGATTTACACTTTGTTTTTTAAAAAAATTATCTGTATAAAGTGTACTTGGATCATGAGACTGAGTCAGTATAAAAATATCCATTGATATCTCAGATCTCATAGGGTCTGCCAAAGTGTAAAAGCATAAACATTCTCACTGTATTGAAACATATCCATAATCAAACAATAAGGATTCTTGCAAAAGGCATTTAAACATTTTGAAAGAGTGATTCAAATGTTCACTTACTAAGTAGTGAGAATTGCAAAACTTTTTGATTTTGTAGACTCCAGTTTCTCCTTAGGAATCTGTGCTCATTAAAATTGAACTGTATGGAAAAAACTTTTTTTTTCGAATTTTGTATCTGTTGTTTTCTACTGGTTTCACTGGAGATTTTTCTGACAGCCTGTGACAAAGATGCTCTTAAATTGCATGTAGGATTTTACTTAATAAAACTGAGGCATGTTAAGTTATATGAATAGAATGGTACAACAGGATTATCTCCTCTTTGTTTTATGTCTTTCCATGCAGTCTCTTTTGAGTTATGTCTGTCGCTATATACTTATTCCTGAACAATTGTCTCAAGGACTTTTATAGAGTTTTTCCAGACTATTGAGATGAACTAGTTTCTTAAAAAAATCAGAATTATGTGTTTTAAGAGTCTCTTAAAAGGTTCTTATTCTGTTCTTTAGTGGGCCACTTAAAACTAATTGAATTAAACTAGATCTTTTTATCAAGATCCTGCATCTCCCAGCTGATAGTTAGGATGTTGTGTCAAGAACAATACCAATATTGACATTGCTGGACAAACTCTTGCTAAACTGCCCTTCTAAGTGATTTTCAGCATAAGCTCACAAAAAATACATTATTAATAAATTCCCTTACAACACAACTTCATGGGTCTTATATAGTAAAAATTATAGCTGTTTATATGTAATTTAAACATCCCCTTCCAGAAAGAGAATGTACTATTTAGAAGATTACAATGGCCAAGATTCTAAGAAATCTGCTGAAATTTTACCAGTAGAAGCTGCCTAACACCTTGGTAACTATTATAGTTAATTATTGCAATAAAATATTAATTATTATTACTTTTATATGCACATATTTAAAACATCTTGCTAAGATGATCCTCATGCATTAATATTTTCATTTAATCTATTTGCAATTTGCAAAAAAATATGGTTGAGAATTTAAAACCAGATGTCATTGTCTTGTAAACCTTACATCTAAAAATAAAATGCTACCTTCTTCGTGAGCAGCTTTGGTTAGGGCTTGGCTAGGCCTTTTTCTTAGAGCTACATGCAGCAACAGGAAGAATATATATGTTTAAAGAATATATCTGAACAAGATGTCCAAAACCTCTGCTGCATCACGAAATTTTTATGAGGCCAGTGTGTTGTCTCCAAATGATGAGATTATTCTATTGACCTTGGATGGTCCTGAAATGAAAGTCTGTGTTATTCTTTCTCATCGCTGACCATTCTCATTTTAAATTCGTTTCTGAATTAAAGGCACAGCCATGCTTGTGTGATCCAGTTAGTTCCAAGCCCGCCTGGCCTCCACATGAGCACCTGGAAGTGACGTGGGCTTTGTATTTAGCAGTGAAGGAGGCGGTCACCAGTTGTGTTGAAATGTGGCTTTGTGTCCCTCTGCCTCTCTTTCCCTACCCTTCTCCCACTGTATTTACTCCTTCCCTGGTGGATCAGGTGCCCACAAGCTCTTTCCTGGTTGATTCAATCCCTGCTTTTATGCACCATCCACCCTCCTTTAAAAAAAATTCCAAGGAATTCTTCTTTCCTAAACCATTGGATACACACAGAATCTTTCCAGAGGTGTCGGGGAGTTAATTAGCACAGAAAAATCCTGACTGGGTAGACCATATACATGCAGACCATCTTTTTAAGGGGATGAATTTTTTTTTTTTTAATCTTCTGTAGTTCTGTGTCACTAGAATAACATCTGGCTGTCTACTCCTGAAAGTTTTCTTGCCAATGTGTTGATTTAGTCATGAAAGCATGATTTCTTGGGGTTTCCCGTCTAAATTCAGCTAGTGTCCCTTAAGACAATCAGATACTACTCCAAAAAAGTCATCATTTTAGATTGATATCAGTGGCACATAATAAAGGGGTGATAGGAAGATGAGCATGGTCAGTAAAGGATTAGTGTGGTATTTTTAATAATAAAGCAAGAGTGCTATTTTATAAAAGTGTTGTTAGTAGAATACCAGTATGATAGATTAAGAGATGCCGATTGTTAGGAGAAGAAGGACAAAGATGTTTTAAAGGACATGCACTTGAAAAAGTGTAAAAGAAATATCGAGTTATATACTTAATGAGCTACTAAATGATACAACCAAAGTTAGAGGAAAGTATGGAATGATACGTATAGAGAGGGTGCCAAAAATATGTATACACATTTTAAGAAAGGAAAAAACTGTGTTAAAATTGTAATACAACAAATAACACTGGCATTCATTTGATTAACACCATCTTTTGAGTGAATGTCATACTACACATTGCTACCATAATTCAATTCAACTTAGAAAAGTAATACATAGATAAACATCTCTTAAAAAGTGTACATTTTTTGGCACCCCTGGTATATTTTTGCTCTGATTTTTCTATTTTATGTCATTCTGAATTGAATATTGGAAATTTGCTCCATATAAAACATAATACAAGTTTCTCAAAGGTAAGTACTTTGCAAAATTGTTGTTATTTAAGGACACAAGGGCATAAAAGCACTTAAAGCAATTGTTTCTTAAAATGTATCACAGAGAAGATGTTCTAACATTTTTTAAGAGACAGAGCTGGATTTCCTCTTTATATGCAGAACATTTCTGAATGCTTTTCTCATGCTTTTATTTGACAATGAGAGTGGCTGTGTTTCTGGCCTTCATGATGCGGTGGGTTAAAAGCAGTGTTTTATCTTTTCAAGAAAGCAAAATTATGAGTAGGTATTGGGGTAGAAACTGGAAATTAAGAGGCTTTTGGAATCCTCAGTTAATATTAATTGATTGGTCTGTCCTAAATTCAGACACAACATGATACATGCTAGATTATTTTATTTTAATATTACAGTATTTGTATTTCATTATAATTTTATAGTATTTCGTAGCAAGTCATAATTATAATTTTGACAAGTTAGAAAAATTAAATCAGAGAAACTTCAGTGAAAATAACTATTCAAGTCTATTAAAATGCACCTAGGAAAGATAGTACCACCACAAGGATTTTATACAAAAATCTCTAATTTTTTCACACAATCTAGGCTGAATTTCTCAAACTCGGAACTATTGGCATTTTGGACCAGACAGTTCTTTGTAATGCGGGCCTGTCTTGTGCAGTGACCTGAGTAGCATCCTTGGTCTTTACCCATTCAAGGCCAGTAGCAACACCCCTGCAAGTCATGACAAAAAAAAAAAATTAAAAAAAAAATGTCTCCAGACATTGTCAAATGTCTCAGGGTACAAAATCACCCATAGTTGAGAACCACTGATCTAAATGTAAACTGTACAATAAATTGGACCATGATATGTGGTCCTGTTGCTATTATAGTGGTGTCTATTTCTGGCTCACTCTCAAAACACTTATGTGGTGTTTGCATTTTGCCATCGTTTTGTCACATCAGTGAGTTTTAGTCATTAATCCCTGATAATAAGTATGCTATTAAAAGAGTAAATTGGCTAGTTCAAAATATTTTCTAAGTTTAGCTGTTAAATTTAGTGCTTGGTGAAGCAGAAAGTGTAATTATTTAATGTATAGTCAGATGTGCAGAGGTATAATTCTCCTGTTTTTGGAGATCTGTGAATTTCCTGAAGGAACGTTTTCCAATGAAACATGTCTTTAACAGAAGCGTGCTGGTGTCTGCTCTTTCCTGCAGGGTCTGGAGCGGAAATGAGACAATCTATCCTGTCCTTGTGCACACTGCATAAAATGCTTTGTAGATACCAGAAACGCTGGACAGCTGCCAGGGTCGCCTTTGGGCAAACTGTAATTAACATGGACACACACTCTTGCCAGGGGTGTTTGTTTCACCTGGGAGGGCTGTGTAGTAAACTAGTGAAGATTTACTTGGCTGAAAGTTCTCCATTTTTCCAGAGGGGAACAATGCACAGAGACCCCCAAACAATATGAGCACTATTGGGACAAACTCACTGCACTACTGAGCTGTATTTGTAGGCGTATTGTATAGTGTCCTGTCTTCCACGAGGCTTTGAAATTTTATAGGGCTGGCCAGGACTGATCACACACCAAAAATATCTTGATGAGTATGAAAAGAATACCAGGTATTTCTGCTCATCTACTTTTTCTGTAAATGGAGAACAGCTACATGCTGGTGTGTTCTCTTTTAGGATCGTGTACTTACAAGAATGACAACACAGAGTGGTGTAGTGTAGGAACTAATCCCGGTGAGCATTATCTACGTAGGTCGGGAGGGAAGGCTATTACAGGAGGGAAATGGAAACCCAGAATCCCTGGTTCAAGATAATCGTTTCCCTTTATTGGATCAAAAAAGAATTTCTCTGCTTCCTTTTCTTCTGTGTGCAAAGAAATAATACAATGTTTCATTTTATTTTTTAGTTGATTGGTCTTAAATGGGACTCTTGGCGCACTTGAGATCTGTCCTACTCTGACTTAGGCTAGAAAGACCCACTTTTAAGTGGGTCCTTTTCATATTGCCCTCTCTGTGATTCCTGTCTAATACATATTGTCTTATTAACAAAACATAAATATATTGCACTTTCACTCTGCAAAATCTGCATTTCCACACATTTTCTCCCTTCTTTTAGGTATTCAGTGTTCATACATGAGCAGAGTAATCACTACCTTTCCTTTTTTTTTTTTTTTTTAAAGATTTTTATTGGGGAATTGGGGGATGGGAACAGCGCTGGGGAATTGGGGGAAGGGGAACAGACAAGTTGCTGTCGTTTTGTTCTTCAGTCTAGTTGTGGAGGACGTTGCTTCACTGGCCCAAGTTGGCACCATCATTGCCCTCTTCCCGGTTGAGGCAGATCAGTCGCCGGCTTCTGGACGGCTGCTCACTTTGGCGGCTGCTGGCCGCTCACGCTGGCTGCTGGCTACATACGGTAGCTTATGGCAGCCCACTGCCACAGGGGCTGCAGCCTACGCCGTCGCTGGCGACTCAAGGCAGCCCAGCTCCAGGTTGAGCTGTTGTTCAGCATCTTAGCTGTGGAGGGCAGTGTCACTGGCCCTCATATGTGGGATCCGAACCGGGCCCTCTGGTGTCCCAAGCCAGCTCTTAACCATCGCGCCACTCGGCCGGCCCCCTTTCCTTTTTTTTACTGCAGACAAATATGAGAAGAGGTATCCTGCACCTACCAGCATTTCATTTCAGCCCAGCTCTTCCTTTTGTTAACCCTCATATTGGGCCTGACTAGGATCCTTTTGGTTTCTGCCTGTTGCCCAGACTAATTGTTAATAATGCCCCTTCACTCTCAAAAGTGTCCAGGTTCAGATAACAAATCACATGGTTACCCTGTGCTCAGGCCATATCATCAGTTTGTCTTACTGTGTAATCCAATTGATGGTGTCATCGTTAGGAAATTTAGATTATATTTTGTTAACTTATATATGTACCTTATAGTGGAAATATTTGACTATCAATAAACTTCTATACATGTGTCTGGATTGTAGATATGTTGAAAAAAACATAATGATTGAGAAACACTTGTTTCTAGCTTCTTCGTACCCTGGATGTATTCTTTCCTTTAAGTGCATTAAGAACAGATATTTACTATATATACCACAATAGCAGTTTATAATTTTTGAACAACTGTGAATTACCAAGCTATGCAAACCACTAATATGAAAAAGAGTCATAATTTATGCATTACCTCTGAGATGCCTTGAGTCCCTGCACGGGACACTGCTATGGGTTGACTTGTGTTTCCCCCAAATTCATATATTAAAGCTCTAACCCTCTGCACTGCAGAGTGTGACTTTATTTGAAAATAGGGTCTTTGCAGATGTAATTATTTAGGATTAGGTCATACTGTGGTAAGGTGGGCTGTAGTCCAGTATGGCAAATGTACATTAAAAAGGGAAAATTTGGGTCCTGACACACACAACGAAAGTGGCACGTGAAAATTGGAATTATGCTGCCATAACCAAGGAACTGTCAGAAGCTTGGTGAGAGGCCTGGGACACATCCTTCCCGTGCACCTCCAAAGGGAGCTTGGCCCTGCTGACAACACCTAAATCTGGTCTTCTAGCCCACAGATATATGTGAGAATGCGTTTCTGCTGTTCTAAGCACCCAGTTGTGGTATTTGGTTGTGGCAGCCCCAGCACACGTACACAGGTTCCATCGCCCTGTCTGAGCTGCTCTGTTGGCATGGTCATGACATCACATTCGTCTTTTAAGGCCTGGTAGAGCATGTCGTCATCATATACCACACTTAATACGATGGTTTAGTTTTAAGTGAGACATCATTAAAAATAATTTCCTTAGAACATTTAGTTATGAATGCTTTCTATATTTATACTCTCAAATATACACAATGTAGCTTGTCTTTTAGGTCTTACAGGTAAAAATTCCAGGTGATTTTATGCACCTCCCAGACTTTATGTCTAGGGAGTTTTTCTAGGATTCTTTTACAAAGAAAGCCTTATATGTGATGTTTTGTCCTGTACTCCTCTCTGGCACACCACCAATGGATCTGCTCCAGGTTTGGAAAATGTGTGATGGGTGAAGAGCATGATTCTTGCCAAACACACTTCCCAAGAAATAAAGAGAACGCTTAGGCTTTTAAGGATATGTTTATTGGAAAAAAAAAAGAGGCTAATTTGGAAATTTTTTTTTCTTCTTCTAAAATAAGATAATGTGGTAATAGTACCTTTACTTTGGGACCTTTTAAGTTCAAATAGCATGAGTTTGTTAACATGTGCATTTGTCGAATGCTAATGATGTGATTATAAATATTTGCACTGAACACACACATTCACACAGGTGTACACTCCCAGGGTCAGGCTCAGTTTGAGCTATTAGTCCTAGTACAATTCTTACCTTCTTGAAGAAAACATTTTTATAATAAACATTTTGGATGCATACACCTCCCTAGAATGGATCAAAATCACTTATAGGCTGAATCAATACTGTGCGTATTCTCTTTCCCGACTTGACACTCTTTTCACCCTGTCCTCCTCGGATTAGAATGCTTGATACCTGCTTTTAATGCTCATTGCTACTCTTGCTTCCCACAAATTAATACTCGATATTTCATTGTCTGGGGTTATGTTTAGTAGGTCTTTCTACTATTTATTTTTCCTTCTTTGTTTGATGCCTCATATAACAATCTAAGATGCATGGGGTTAGTTGTGCCTTTGGCTTTCGGGCTAGCCATGGGTCCATGGGTCCAGACCTTGATGTCTCAGTCTCCATATCCTCATCAGTAAAACACATTCAAATGCTCTGTCTTACCAGGTTCACTGTGTCGCTGTGACATTCACATGAGGCAATGTATATGTGAAAATTTTGAAAACTCTGAAACATAGTATTGACATGTGATATTAGAATTCAGCGGTTCTCAACCTGTGGGTCGTGACCCCTTTGGGGTCGAACAACCATCGAAAAACAAAAAAGATATTTACATTACTTTTCATAACAGTAGCAAAATGACAGTTATAGAGTAGCAACGAAAATAATTTTATGGTTGGGAGTCACCACAACATGAGGAACTGTATTAAGGGGTTGTGGCCTTAGGAAGGTTGAGAACCATTGGACTATTCGTTTTCTTCACTAAGCTGGTGTGTTGAATTTGTATAACATTTAAATTGCCATTAAGGTTGGTTGTCAGGCTCTGTTTCAGGACCTTGCTTTTTCTGAGCTCATCTTGAATTTGAAATGCAGGTCAGATACCATTTAGTTTACACACCAGCATTTGTATGCCAGTGTTATAAAGTTGTGACTGTGTTACAATTACATCTTAGCTTATTATTCTAGTATTTCATTGGTTAAAATTCTGGCAGATTGGTTAAAGTAAGTTATAAATGTTATTCATGATATATCCTCATTAATAAAATCATTTAATGGATATTCTCATATGTATATGTAACTATAATATATATGCATATATGCATATATATGTATATGTGTAATATACATATATACACACTCATTAATAAAATTAGTGAAATAATTGACTAAACATTGTCAACCATGGCTCAGGCAGTATGTTAATCTCTGAAGAAACAAAGTTAATAGAACAAGATCATACTTGAGATAATTCATAAGATAGTTATAACAATAGTTAACACTTATTAAACATTTACATATACTATCCTCAAGTTTTATTTTATTAATTTTTTTTCTAAATTATTGTGGGTTTATAAGTGTTACAATTGAAATTAAGAATTTTAAAAGAACACAAAAAGTTTTTCCAGAAAGTATGCATAATAGAATAAGCTCCATTTATTTTCCTAAGGAATAATGGGGCTTGAGAGCCAAACCAACATCAGCCATTGTCCTGGAGCCCAGTCAGGGAGATGTTGGTCATAAGGATGAGACATAGGCCGCCAGGCATGATGCAAAGACCTCTGAAGAGGCCATTCTTAGCCCAGGCCTGATAAGTGGACACATTGCTTCTTTGGCTGAGATATCAGGGCATGAGTAGAAATAAACTTGCTGATGACCCATTTTCCTTTGGGTAAATGTTAGATATTATAGAGGGAAAATTAATAAGTCCATACAGAGTTCCTTTTGCACAGATAGAAAGTGCTTCCTCCGTCAAAATATAGAACATAAAAAGCGATTGACTAAAAATGTCCAATAAAGAACTGCTCAGAGAAGCTATCCAAGAAATAATAATGTAGCCTTTGAAAATCTGTTTAGTTTGCATAACATACACAAAAGTATGTGGACTAATTCAAATAACAATTTTTTTAATTTTTAAGATACAGTGTTTACAGTTAAAGTAATTTAACAAATGAAATACCTCACTTTTAGCATACTGTTAATACTTTTTAAAGTTGTTTTATAAGCATTTTAGAGCTTTTCTCTCTCAATTTACAGCTCTGAAACAGTTTGGGAAATATTTCAGTTAATTCTGAGTTTAACAAAATGTTTGGATAAACTCGAGGGGATGTGTAATTTTTACTCTAAATAGTCTTTATGAATTTCAAGTATTCTTTTTAATATATGTTTCTGCATAACATTTCAAAGTTATACCAAGAATTGATGATTTCTGGTTTAAAGAGTAAGGCGAGAAGCAACTTAGTATATATTTCAAAACTAAAACTAGTACTTACCAGGAGATTAACTAATTTCTATCTTTTTTGAGAACCAAATCAGAGGGAAATATTTAAGGGTTTCCGGCACAGAGAGCTTCAAACACAAACACATAATTGAAGGCCTAAACAGTTTCTGAGAAGACTGATCAAGAGCCCAGAGACTATGCCTATGAGAGGAAGCCAGTTATTTTATTTATTTTTTTTAACCAAAGTTCACTTTTAAAAGATTACTCCTAATGTATTCAGTACATCTAGGTGGGTGGCAACTCAATTACATTGTTTGAGGTTTAGTCCCGACTTAGGATGGTTTGCCTTTCAATTCTTCAACCTTATGATGGTGTGAAAGCCATATGCAAACTGTGCTTCACATTTTGAATTTTGATCTTCTCCTGGGCTAGTAATATGTGGTACGATACTCTAGTGATGCTGGTCAAGGGTAAATGACCTATACTCTACCGCACACTGTGTTGCCAGCATTTTTTGGATATTTTGTATTTTCACATCCCATTGTGTCTGTAAAACACTCATTTGTGTGTCCTGCTTCTGGTGAGAAGAGGAAAGGAAGTACAGTAATACCTTGGTTTGCGAGCATAATTCGCTCCGGAAACAAACTACTCATATTGCAAGACATTGTTTGTTTACCACGTTAAAATGTATTAGAAATGTTTGCTCATCTTGTGGAACACTCACAAACCACATTATTCACAATCCAAGGTTTTACTGTATATAAATAAGGGTGTGTGTGTGTGTGTGTGTGTGTGTGTGTGTGTGTGTGTGTGCATGTGTGTGTGTGCATGACCATTTTAGTTTTAATTTTGGCTTGAAGCTAGGAGTTTAACATCTTGAGGCACTCTCCATTTCTGTGCAATAATTTCAACTTTTCAAATTTCAAATTTAGACATCTTTTCTGAGAAATGTACCAAAATACAAAAGCTCCTCTAGTGAGGTTTACTACTCAGGAAGAAAAAAAAAATCCCCAAGGTGTTTTCTATCCCTGTTAGTTCCCATGCCAGAAAAATGGGCAGAGACCTGTATAGAAAAAAGGCTTTGAGATTTTGGATTCTTGGATGTGAATATTATGTGCCTATTTAAAAATGTCAACAACATTTTAAATAATATTGCCTTTTGATGTTTTGATCATCAGCTCCTCACTGAATCATAATTTGTTGTTAGCAATAACCAAAATTGGTAGCATTTATTGAGTATTGGGTGCCAGACAGTATGCTAGTGTTTTACTTACTGTATTTAATTCTGACCTCAACCCTATAAAACAGGGACAGATACTACTTTCCCTTTTATAAAAGAAGAAGCTGAGGTCTGGAGCAGTTGAGTAACCTGTTCTATACTACACAGATGGTAACAGTGGTTCAGAGATCCAGCTCTGATCTGCCTATTCCAAACTTGCTCTCAGCCACAAGCTTATATTGCTTTCTCATGCAGAACTGCTCAGGCACCAAACATTTAAAATAGTATTTAAAATAAGGCTGACCTGATTTGGGCCATTAAATATGTTATTCAGCAGTCTATAGTTTTTTGTTTTTGTTTTTTCCCTAGACCAGTGATTTTTAAATGGAGGACATTTAGACAACCATTTCTCTAGATAAATCAATGACTTTTAACTCTTGCTTCTTAGGTATGAGTCCCAAAAAGCATGCATTAAATATTAATGGAATAAACATTTTTTCCCCATGATAACACATGTGAAAGAAATCTTCAAAGTAAAATAGGCAAGTGAATATCAAAGAAGATTATTTTAGAGTGTAATCCTAGGAGAGAGCCGTCTGGAAAGATTAGAAAAGATTCCCTTTATGATTATGAATGTGAAGCAGCTGGAATGAACCCAGTCATGAGCAACATAACTGAGGATCATTTCTGAAAGTGAGGGATGGAGAACGTTAAAAGACTCATCGCTTGGTACTGAGATCACCTGCTTCGTAACAGACTAAAATAGAAGAGAACAAGTGTTAAGAATTCATTCTGCCTTCCCGATGCTTTTGTAGCTTTATTTTTAGAGCTCTGCTAACAGCAGTTGGGAGCATTGTTTGCCCTTAAGCGCCTGCTCCGTCAGACTCACCCTCTCTCTTGCCATCTTTGCCTCCCTTAACAGGTGTGAGGGACTTCCTGAGTGTCACAAACCAGTCACCTGGCATCAGCCACTCCACATATAGCTTGCATCTTCAGCCCATTGAGGTCATGAGAGAGGTAATGTTTCTGCCTGTTAACATGCATTAGGTTTCTTTTTTTTTTTTTAGGCTAAGCCTATCAGAATGAAAGAGTGTTGGATAGATAGTGGTGCAGGAGTGATAAAAATATTTAATAAAGAATGGATTAGATAAAGTGCTATGATGGATTGATTCATAAGGAAAGGATAAAAAGGAATATTTTCTTGCCTCCCTTACATGACCTAAGCTATCATAAATGTCCCAAACCACACAAACATACCATTTTTATTTTGTGATAAAAGCAGAGCTCATTTGTTCTTATTAAAATTGTGCATGTGTGTGTATGTTTCTGAAAAAATTAGAGGAACTATTAGAGATTTATCCACAGTATGCTATTTACTCAAGATAAAAGTAAGTGTAGCAATTTAAAAAGGCATTGTTAAAAGTCACAGTTTCAAATACTTAAATATTTAAAACCCCAGAAACAATAGTGAGCAGAAGAGATCTTAGAGAATGACTTACTCAGGAACTGTCAGCATTTCATGCTGTTCATTGGGATTAGGGAAGATACTGAGGTTTTATAGCACAAATGCACATTTGAATTACCTGGGAAGTTTTCAAAAATTACAAGTGCTTAGGTACTAGTACTAGTACTAGTACATAGTACTAGAAACTATAATTGGCTTGCCATTGGTATTCAAAAAAATAAAACAAAAAACTCTAGATGATTTTATTGTGTAGCCAGGGTTAAGAATCACTGATTTAGAAAATACAACTGGAGAGCTGTGTAAGGTGCATTCAGAATATATAAGTTCAATTATATTTGGCTTGCATGACCTGCAGAATATAACGTATTATAAAACATAATAGCATTAAACATACAGTCACAAGGCTTTCGTTACCTGATAATCTATGCATAAAATCAATCAAGTATTTATTGAATACCTACTATGTAGAGGGCACTGATGGAGAGACTAAGGGATCTGACATTTTATTTGTTCTCATGGAATTTAGGATCTGGGGAGTAATAGATATAATTTAAGAAGTAATCAACGTTCCAAAGCTATGTGTACTTGACAGCAGCGTACAATAGTGCTATAATGAGTGCAGGAAGGGTAACTCTGGGCTCATGTGGTTGTGGAGAGTTCACAGGAGGTTTGCAGTCCTCCCCATCACAGCTTTGCTTTTAAAGCTTTTAAAGCTTCAGTCTCTTTGAAGTTGTGTTGGTAGCTTAAAAGTGCTGAGAGCAGATCACTAACTCAGACCTACGTGGTCTTCACCTGTAGGAATTTTCCTCATTGAATCACATTGTCTTGGGACCACCCTTAATTAGCAGATTACTCCTCCTGTTTACAACTGCTTGGTACTTGAATATAGATGTTATCTAAAACAGAGTAGCTTTGGAGCTGGCCTTACATTAATGAACATAATTTAGGTGCAAGTATAGTAGGTTGGATTTTCTCTCTTTCAGGTTAGCAGGAGGAACATGGTAAACAAAGGTAAAGAATATACAACCTGATTGAAAAAGCAAAGTTATTGCAGTAGTAACAGTTCATACAATTCATCTTCCATGTGTCCTATCTACTAAGTGCATTTTTATTATTATCTTTGCAACTTTTGTCAGGTATTAAATACTTTCATTTACTAAAAAGCGAGGCTCAATGAGTTTATAATAGCATACATTAGTAAGTCATTAAGTCAAGTTTCAAATGCTGTTCTGACATTAAAATAGCCATTCTGACATCAAAAGCCATGCTTTTTCTACTTTCCTGTGTTGCCTTATATAAAAGAGTAATGGGAAGAGACAAAACGAAGGTAGAAGAGGCTGGCTTGTGGAAAGCCTGGAGTACCAGTCCAAAGAATGGATTGCGTTTGGATGGAAGTGGGGAACCATTGAAGATTTTTGAAGGGGGAATATCTTTTAGTTATTTTAAAAGGCTAATCAGGAAGGGATGTATATTAGTTCAATAACAATACTTATTCATTCAAAAACTGTTTAGTGAATACATATTGTGTTGTATTACACACAGTAGTATCTAGTCCCTGGGAGTAGAATTGCATTAATGAGCACTTTTAATCTAGAAGTCTCTTTGTGTAATATGCTATGCAACACACTTTGAGATAAAGAGAAATAAGACAGAGCACCTACCATCTACATAGCTTATTATTGAATCAGCCTACTGTATAATTGGGTCCTTCTTGGTATTTTTGTAAATCCAGACATTTTTAATGGTCCACCCAGATGGACCACTAAAAGAGTTGAATAAATGCAAGGGAAAGATGAAAAGAAGAAGCAATGGAAAGGTAGAGTGGGCTGAGTTTAGTTCCATAATAAACATGAGAAAATAGGAACAGTCAGAGATAATGTCAGAAGTATTGGTCTGGATGACATTTTTTAAATTTCTCACCTACTCACCTGAAGCTGCCAACATAGAGAAGGAACGGGCGTTCAGAATGTTTTCTGTTATCTGCTTTTTGTCTATTTTCTTTGAACCTTTATGTTTTGTTTCACACGAACTTCTTAAATAGTCTGCCCTCATGAGTTAGTATGTAGCATGCTTTGACATCCTACTGTTCCAAATATTATTAATTTTTACTTTAAGTATGGAAATAAGTTTATCTTATGGCGTGCACAGCATTCTCTTTGTAAAAGTTTGACATGTAGGACCATAAAAGTTACGATTGCGGCCTGCCTAGTGGCGGGTTGGTTAAGAGTTGACTTGGGACGCCAGCTCTGAGCAGCAGGGCCCTGGTTCGGATCCCACATATGAGAGCCAGTGACGCTGCGCCCTCTACAGCTAAGATGGTGAACAGCAGCTTGACCTGGAGCTGGGCTGCCGTGAGTCGCCTGTGATGGCGTAGGCTGCAGTGGGGCTGGCCGGCAGCGGGGGTGAGCTTTCGTGAGCTGCTGTGAGCCGCCTTGAGCCGCTGTCCAAGGCTGGCGAGCGACTGCCTCACCCAGGAAGAGTGCAATGATAATACCAACATGGGCCAGTGAAGCCACGTCCTCTACAACTAGAGTGAAGAACAAAAGGATATCAACTTGTCTGTTCCCCTTCCCCGATTCCCCAGCGCTGTTCCTCTCACCCAACTCCCCAATAAAATATTTAAAAAAAACCAAGTTATGATTGTTGGCATGTTTTTTGATAGCTGTGAAAAGAATTTACCTTTTTGAGAGGTTATGATAAGCGGGATTATGTAAAGGAAAATAAAAACAAATTATGTTTACATTATATACTATTTGCAGCAAACATCTATTAATCCGCTAAATTTGACCAACATGTTTTTGAACTGTCTTTCTTGATGGTTGACACTCTTGGAATAAAAACTGTCTACCATTAAGTGTCAATATTATGGCCAGAGCACTGACTAAAACTGACCTCATGAGGTATTAAACCCTGTTTTGGGGCTTTTTAGTACCATTCTCTCACTAAACCTGTGTGTCCTGGAGTTCTGATTGAGTAGAAGAAGGCTGTGAAGTTGTTTCCAAGGAATCCTCAAATCCTGTGATCACCAAGCATTATCTATATAGCCTAGACATGTAAACTATCTTATTCATAATTATCGCTGTTTTCCAACCATATGTCAATGCCATTATTATTAATGAATTATATTTGGGTATGAGCAGTTCAATTATTTTTTATTAAAAAGAATCTTCATTCAAAATTTTTAGCAGGCTTTGCTTTTAGTCATTTTTGTGGCCAATGTACAGATAATTAAGGAAAAAAATCATTAAACAGTGTATTAAATTAAAACATCAGTAATCTTCCAACATTTGGGGATACAGGAAATGTACATTTTATAGAGATATAGAGATATTATGAGACCCCTTGTGCTCGCTTATTTTACTTACCTTGTGATATGAAACACTCTAACCTAAGTAAAGGCAATCAAATACTGATGTCAATCTATTTACCACTGCCTGTTTGAATTTCAGATATATTTTCATAGCTGTAGCAAAGTGAGCTCACACACCTAGTATATGTGTTTTCTTGTGATGACACTGCTTAAGGTGGTAAGCAGATGCCTCAGAAAATACTTGAACAAAGAGTTGAACACAACTGTCTGGCAGCTGTTACGCTAAGCTGTGTTGGAATTCTCTCTGCCAATCATTTTTCTTCGGATGGACAGAAGACTTTCCCATTAACAGATCTGCCTCATTGGCATGTTTGTATAATTTTTTGGGGTGCTAGTAAATAGATTATTTGATAGTTTTTACATATGTGGACCTATCATTTGAAATTACTTCAACATAACTGTTTATTCATTATAATTATTGAATATTTAGTTTTTAAACTAATTCCCTGGATAAAAGTTGAAAAGAAGGTGGGAAGTCTAAAAATAATAAAGTAGTGAGACCAAAAAAACAAAACAACAAAACTGCCAAGATTAAAACAGGAAACAAATGGTACAATGAACACCAAAGCTGTGATTACTAAGCCAGGGCTTCCCTAAAATTAGAAAATAAATAAATAAATAAATAAATAAATAAATAAATAAATAAGACTTGACTTTTTAGAGCAGTTGTAGGTTCAGAGCAAAATTGACAGATAGCACAGAGATTCCCCATATAGTCCTTGCCCACCCTATTTGTTTTATATATAAACCCAAAGGTGGAAAAAGTTGATATGACACTCTCTGATGGTAGGTTGAAGAAAGTCTTCCAACAAACACAGTTCAAACTCCAATCCCCACATTTGAAAAGTAGCTCCAATTTTACAGACCTAATAATTTGTGCTATATAATTAATACATAAGTACATACTGAGCCATGTTCCCTGGAATCCCCTTGTAAATTTCACAGAGAACATTTTCAGCCACAGCATGGATTCCTAGTCTTTGTCCTTCATTTTTCTACTAACCATCTCCTACAGTTTCATACAGTTTTTTGTTGTTGTTGTTGTTCTTGTTGTTGGGGTTCAGAGTATGACAGTGCTTTTTCTTAGAAATAATTTCCCCAGCTTTAGAAGTATGACTCTGTTCATATAAATTGAACTTATTTGTATCTTAATTTGTATTTTGAGTTTAAACCTTAATTTTATGTCTTTTAGATCATGCTGCTAAATTTTAATATACATACTTAATAACACATTTAAAAAGAAAATATGTTAATGGTCTGTTATTGTCATTATTACAATGATCTTAATAAGACATACATCTTCACTTGTAAATTGAGAGCACTTGTTGTCGTTCAGTGGTAACCAAATTTTATGTTCAGAACTCCCAAGGGCAGTGACATGAAGTGACTAATCAGAGAATTTAAAAATGGCAAAGAAAGTATGGATATTTTTGCTAACCCTCCCATTTTACCTCAATGAAATTTATTATAATACCAATAGAATTTTATTTAACTGGTTTTGAAACACTGTCGCTCTATGCGAGTAATTCTCAAAATCAGTTAAGTCACTATCTTAGATGCTTTGGATTCTTCTATTTAAATCTTCACTCACTGCCCCAAGTAAATATAGAGTTATACTTGAGTGACAGCGACAGATGCTGAAACCTAATCCTAAATTCTCAGTGCTCTGATTGGCCATATTTGGCAAATCACTGCTGTGTCTGGACTTCTCTGGTCCAGCAAATATCTTTTCTGCTGACTACAGAGGGAAACTGCAGGGGATGTAGGGCACAGTTCTTGTCTGCTGTGTAAAATTAGTAGTACTGACTGAGGGTGTGAAGTCATGGGTTGGTATTAAAAGTTACCTAATGGTGCCAAATGTGAACTTAAAGAGTTTGGCTTTAAATAAACATTCTGGAATACACACAAAAGCAAGTATGCAAGAAATATAACTAAATTTATTTCCCTATAATTGAACTTTATTTTAAATATGAGCCATCTTGAAGAATGATAAAAAAACTTAAGTAGAAAACTTAAGCTGGTTACTTACAACTAACCTCAGTGAATTTAAGAATTCTTCACTAACCCATTTGAGCCAGGGGTGACGAGCTCTGAGGAGGGCCTGAACAGTGTCTAGTCTTTGGGAAGGAAGGGTTCATCTAGCATCCTTTGAAAGGTGGCTAATCTGTTTTGACCTTTGTCCCTCCTGCAGATCCTTCGCTTTGCATGTTCCCGCACACGTCACTCTGTGTCCTTCTCATTGCAATCATAAGGTTCCTTCAGGTCACTGGCCTCTACCAGCCACTTCATGATTCTCTTATGGCCAGAGTTTCATGAACTTATTTAGAACTCTCATCTGAGAATTTGACTCTGGTCTGTGTACTTTGGTTCCCTCCTTTGGCTACTAACTCAATGTAGGGATTATAAGTGGGGGGCAGAAAAATGGGGGAAAAAAAGTGAATTCTCAGTTAATAGCACTAAGTTTTATCTCTTCACACTTATGAAAACTATTTAGTACTTACATTGTTAATATGTTTTCTCCTGTAACTTGAATATTTCCATTGTCACTACATCTGACAAGACAGTGGGTAAAAAGTCTATAAATCTTAGAAAAACACTTTTTTGATGTGATTTTTTAAAAAAACATTCTTCTTCAAAATAATGGAATAATAAACCTCTGGTTCAGCACTGGAAGGGAATCAAGGAGGACAGTGGGATTGCTTTCCCAACATTAATTTTAGTTTTTCCTCACAGTGTAGCATCCATCTAGTTTAGGTGGGCCTCGATTCCATGCAGTCTCATCTTTCTTGATGACGGTGGGGATGACACCCATGTTGATTTAGAATGATGTCTAGGACTACTTTTCAATACATAAGGAAGAGAATATTTCTCTTCCAGAGTTTGTGGGATCCATGCATTTGCTACCCTAAGTAAAACCCTGATGAGTTGATACAAAGAAGAAAACAGCATGAAACCAATGGCAGAGTTAAGAACTTGAGTCCAAATTAAACCACACATGAAATTCATTGCCTTTAGAGATTTTTAAATAGTAAGCCAGAAATAATTCCAGTAATTGCATAAGCTATTTGCGTTTTCTGTCTCCTGCTACCAAAATATTACAGTCTAATACAAAGACACATTTTTTGATGATTCTTAAATATGTTAACTCCTGGATGTTCCTGCCTTCAGAGTCTGGTCACTATCTGGATATCTTGACTTCAGGTATGCTTAAGTTCAAATAATTCCCCATCCTTTCTTATCCTTAACTTCTCTTTTCTCTTGGCTAATGGCGCCACCCTCTAAGTGTTCTTTAGAGAATTTAGAATCACCTCATTACCTCCCTTTTTTATATTCTTTTGTCCCCATCCTACCCAGAATCATTTGGCTACCACATCTTGTCCTAACCTTATTTTTTATCCCCATTGATATTGACTGAGATCAAGCCTTTTCTGCCTTTTAACTGAATTATGCCATTTTGTTATTAAATGTAATAATCTGTTGACATTGTTTCCTAACCACAACAATCTGTCCTCCACACTGTAGTTTAATATTTTAAAAAACAAACAAACCTCTAGGTATGTCCTTTATGTATTTAAACTTTTTTTTTAATGATTTGCATTGCTTACAGGATAAAGTTCAGACTCGGGCTTAAACCTACTTTGTAAATAGACAGATCTTCATTCTGACCTTGCTCTATTATTTAAAAAATGGTAATAATATTAATAAAACAATTACTGTATTGTGAAATTAATACTGATGAAGTGTGTGAATCAACCATGAGAAATGCTAATATTAATATTAAAGAAATGTTACCTGATTTAAGACTCTACAAATCTTCATCTTCATCTTTAAAGACCTAAATTATGGGACCTATCTGGTTATAGTTGGACCCTGCACTGCTTAAAATTACCCAAAACTTTAAAGTTGGAGAGAAAAACCTTGGAGAATGAAAGGCCAATATGGCAATTGAGAAGATAATATCAATTCAGAAAAAAATGGTTACTAAAACTTGAGGTTGAGTTAAGGAGTTCAGGGCAGAGTGTTTTTATTTTGAATTGCACATAGAACAATTTTAACTGATAATTAACAAAGTAATAAAATACATTAGAAAGTCCAAATCTGTAATTCTGTGAAGAGGAAATGATAAAGAACACTGCATTCTTTAATTTATATAACATTCTTACATTATCTCACTTAAGTCTATCAAACAAATGTCAGGAATGTCTTTTGCCCATTTTATTGTTTTTTTTACATACATTGGTGGAGACTCAGAGTAGTTAAATGAGTTGTCTGCTTGACTATAATTACCATATTGTTTCTACTACAGAATTTATTTGTATAGGCTTAGAAAATATGCACTTAACTACTAAACACTGACCAAAATTTGAAGTGTTGTATTATAACTGCAGCTAGATATGCATACTATTTTAACTTTCTTTACACTGTTAATTGTACTCCAATAAACTATTAATTGAAATGAGCTGTTTATATCAATGAACAATGTAATATTCACTTTACTTCCTCAAGCACTTTTAGAATGAACGCATTTCCCTTGCATACTTACATGAGTTTTGTGCTTAGAGGTTTTTTTAAAAAAAATATAACTGTATTACATTGAATTACTCTTAATACAATATTAAGTGGAAAAATCTAAACTCTGTAAAACATAATGCCATGTGTAAGCCCTGGCAAGTGTGCTTTTACATCCACAGCAGCAAGGCACATGACATGAGGGAATGGGCCCCGGAATCAGATGGCTTGACATTGCCCTTGTCACTTACTCAGTGTGCAATGCCAGGAATTATCTTTTAAGTTCTCTGTAGCTTGCATTAATCCACCAAATTAATGGTTGTGGTTTTTTGTTCAATATTCTATTCCTAATGTGTAGAATAGTGTCCTTTATGTAATAATGTAATAGGCATTTAAAAAAAAAAACCACACATACACACAGGGTGCCAAAAACATGTATACACATTTTAAGAAAGGAAAACTATATTAAAATTGTAACACTGAATATATACTGATAACAAAAGATGAATACAAGTCATGTTTGACTCAGCAATTACAAGAGGTGCTCAGAGTGGTACCATCAGTGTAATTATAATACAATTTTTTCTTTCTTAAAGTGTGAATACATTTTTTGGCACTCTCGGGGTGTGCATTTGTGTGTGTATTTATCTTATTAAATTTAGTGGGGTGACATTGGTTAGTAAAATTATATAGGTTTCAAGTGTACATTTCTATCATATACCATCTAGTTATATATTGCTTTGTGCGTTCACCACCCACAGTAAGTTCTCTTTCCATCATCATATATTTGACCCCTTTGACCCTCTCCTTCCATGTCCTCTGCCCCCCTTATCTAACTCTGGTAACCACTAAAATGTTGTTGGTGTCTATGAGGTTTTTTTTTGTTTGTCTTGTTCATTTGTTTCCTTCAGTTTTGTATGCCACATATGAGTGAAGTCATGTTGTTCTCGACTTGTTCTTTCTGACTTATTTCGCTTAGCATGATAACCTCAAGATCCATCCATGTTGTTACAAATGGCTGTGTGTTATCTTTTCTTATGGCTGAGTAATAGTCCATTGTTTATATGTACCACATCTTTATCCAATCATCTATCAAAGGACGCTTTGGTTGTTTTCATGTCTTGGCTACCATGAATAATGCTGCATATATCTTTATGGATAAATGTTTTCAGATTTTTTGGGTAGATACCCAGAAGAGGGATTGTTGGGTCATATGGTAATTCTATTGTTAATTTTTTGAGAACCCCCATAGTGGCTGTATCCATTTACATCCCCACCACCAGTATACCAGCTCTGACAATTAAGTTTGCCAACTCATCCTGGAAAAAGGTACTACATACTTCCATCGCTGAATATCACTACAGTCACCTTTGAAGTACTACCTTGGGAAGCTATGCACTGATGCCAGCGCCTAGTCCACCCTTCAAAGCAATTTTGGAACTCTTTTTCTGGAATGGCCATCAGAGCTGTCATCGGATTACACTTGATTTCCTGAATGTCATCCAAATGTCTTCCTTTCAATATTTCCTTTATCTTCGGGTAAAGAAAAAAGTCATTGAGGGCCAGATCAAGTGAGTGGGGAGGGTGTTCTGATACAGTTGTTTGTTTACTGGCTAAAAACTCCCTCACAGACACTGCCATGTGAGCTGGTGCATTGTCATGATGCAAGTTCCATGAATTGTTGGTGAAAAGTTCAGGTCATCTAACTTTTTCATGCAGCCTTTTCAGCACTTACAAATAGTAAACTTGGTTAACTGTTTGTCCAGTTGGTACAAATTCATAATGAATAATCCATCTGATATCAAAAGAAGGTTAGCAATACCATTGCTAACCTTAGGTTCGCGAACTTAATTGTCAGACCTCGTATTTTTGCTTTTACTTTTCTTGCCTTTGAAGTCAAATTCATAAAATCCTCTCTGAACCCAAGGTCCATTAGTTTAGCACCTATACTTCTATGTAATTTATTGTTCCAGGTATTAGATCCATCTTGAGTTAATTTTGGTGTATGGTGACAGATGTCTAGTTTCATCCATTTGCATGTGGCTTTCCAGTTTTCCTAGCATCATTTATTGAAGAGGGTTTGTTTTCTCCGTTGTATGTTTTTTGCTCCTTTGTCGAAAATTATCTGTCCATATATATTTCTGGGTTTATTTCTGGGTTCTCAGTTCTATTTCATTGGTTTGTGTGGCTATTTCTCTGCTAATACTATGCTATTATGCTATTATCACTGTGTAGTATAAATTGAAGCCAGGGAGTATACCTTCAGCCTTGTTCTTTTTCTTAGGATTGCTTTGACTATTTGGGGTCTTTTGTGATTCTGTACAAATCTGATGATTTTTTTTTTATTTCTTTGAAAAATGTCATTGGGATTTTGATGGGGATTGCATTAAATCTGTGTATTGCTTTGGGTAATATGACCATTTTAACTATGTTGATTCTTCCAATTCATCAACATGGAATATCTTTTCCATTTCTTGGTGTGTCTTCTTCAATTTCTTTTAAGAATGTCTTATAGTTTCCAGTGGATAGGTCATTCACATCCTTTGTTAGGTTTATTCCTAGGTGTTTTATTCTTTTTGTTGCAATTGCAAAAGGAATTGTTGTTTTCATTTTTTTCCCCTGACATTTCATTGTTAGTACATAGGAACACAATGGATTTTCTTCATTGATTTTGTATCCTGCAACTTTACTGTATTTGTTTATCATTTCTAATAATATTTTGGTGGAGTTTTTAGGGTTGTCTATATAGTGAACCATGCCATCAGCAAAAAGTGACAATTTAACTTCTTTATTACCAATTTGGATGCCTTTTATTTTTTTCTCTTGCCTGATTGCTCTGGCCAGGACTAAGTTGAATAGCAGTGGTGATGGGAGCATCTCTATCTTGTTCCTGATTGTAAAGCGAAAACTTTCAGTTTTTCACCATTAAGTATGATGCTAGCTGTGGGTTTGTCACATATGACCTTTATTATGTTGAGATACTTTCGTTCTATATCCATTTTATTAAGTGTTTTATTCATAAATGGATGTTGTATCTTACCAAATGCTTTTTCTGCCTCTATTGATACGATCATATGATTTTTTTATCTTTTATTTTGTTTATGTGGTATATCACATTGATTGATTTGCATATGTTGAACCTTCCTTGCACCCCTGCAATGAACCCCACTTGATTGTGATGTATAGTTTTTTTTAATGCACTGTTTATTTGATTTGCTAGTATTTGGTTTAGGATTTTTGTGTCTGTATTCATCAGAACACAGTTTTCTTTTTTTGTGTTATTCTTACTAGGTTTTGGTATCAGGGTAATGTATTGTTGACCTCATAAAATGAGTTAGGAAGTATTGTCTCTTCTTCAATGTTTTGGAAGAGTTTTAGGAAGACAGACATATTAAATCATCTTAGAATATTCGGTAGAATTCATTAGGGAAGGCATCTGGTCCTGGACTTTGGCTTTTTGGGAGGTTTTGGATGATTGTTTCAATTTCCTTATTGTTGATCGGTTTATTTAGATTTTCCAGATTTTCGTGACTCAGTCTAGGAAGGTTATATATTTCTAAGAACTCTTCTATTTCTTCTAGGTTATTGAATTTGGAGGCATCTAGTCTTTCATAGTATTCTTGTATGATCCTTTGTATTTCTGTGGTATCCATTGTAACTTGTTCCCTTTTGTTTCTGATTTTGTTTATTTCTTTTTTCTGTTTTACTTAGCATGTATAGGCAAGGGTTTGTTGATTTTATTAATCTTTTCAAAGAATCAGCTTTTTGTTGCATTAATTTTTCCTATTGTTTATTTTGTCCTCTATTGCATTTAATTCTGTTCTACTTTTTATTATTTCCTTCCTTTGGCTAACTTTGCGTTTCATTTGTTATTCTTTTCCTAGTTCTGTTAGATTTTTTATTTGGTATTTTTCTTTTTTCTTGAGATAAGTCTGTAATGATATAAATTTCCCTCTTAGTACTGCTTTTGCTATATCCCATTAATTTTGATGTAATGTGTTTTCATTCTCATTTGTCTCTATGCATCTTTTGATCTCTACTTTTACTTCTTCTTTTACCCATTTGTTCTTTAGTAGCATGTTGTTTAATCTCCATGCATTTGTGGGTTTTTGCACTTTCTTTTTGCAGTTGATCTCCAATTTGAAAGCATTGTGTTTGGAAAATATGCTTGGTATGATTTCAATCTTCTTAAATTTGCTGAGGCTAGTTTTGTGTTCCAACATATGGCCTATCCTTGAGAATGTTCCATGTGCACTAGATAAGAATGTATAGTCTGCTGTTCTAGGATGAAAGGTTCTGTAAATGTCAATTATGTCCATTTGGTCTAATGTTTAAGGCCAATATTTCCTTATTGATTTTCTCTTTGGATGATCTATCCATAGCTGTCATTGCTATATTTAGTTGTGTTTTGGTTAGTTTCTCCCTTTAGATCTGTTAGTAGTTGCTTTATATATTTTGGTTCTCTCTGATTGGGAACATATATATTGATTGATAAGTGTGTGTCTTCTTGACGTATTGTCCTCTTTATCCTTGTGAAATGTTCATGTTTGTCTCTTGTTACCTTTTTTATCCTGAAGTCTGTTTCATCTGATATAAGTATGGTACACCTGCTTTTCTCTGGATGCCATTTGCTTGGAGTATTGTTTTCCACCTTTCACTTTGTGTCTATATTTGTCCTTGCAGCTGAGATGTCTCTTTGAAGAAAGCATATGGTTTGGTTTTGCTTTTTGATGCAATCTGCTACTCTGTGCCTCTTTATTGGTGAGCTCAGTCCATTTACATTTAGGGTGATTATTGATATATGAGGTCCTATAGCCATTTTACCTTTTGTTTCCTGGCATTCGGTGTCTCCATTGTTTCTTTGCCATTGTGTTTCTGTCTGTTGTTTTAATCTGGTGATATGGTATGATTTTTTTCCTCTGTTACCTCTTTTTTTTTATGCTATGTGTCCCAGTTCTGGATTTTTTTCCCCAGTGGTTACCATTATGTATATGTGAAAGCAAATTTATATATACAGCTGTCCTTTCTCTTCAGCATGTATCTTATCTCCATTCCCCCTTTCAAATTTAGACCTTTACTGTCTCCCCCTTTATATTTTTGTTGTTACACATTATCCCTATTTATGCTGCGAGTTCATTTCTTAGTTGCAGTAGCAAATTGTCTTCTTTTTCTCCTTTTATGTTCTTCTCTCTTTTATATTATGTTTAAGTGGATAGCACCCTATTCTGAATAGAGGCTGCCATTTCCTGCTTCTGTCAGTCTGTTAGTAATCTTTCTCCTGGTTTTGTATCCTTTTCAGATTTTTGTTTCAGGTCGAGTAGTCTCCTTCACTATTTCCTATAAGCAGGCCTTGTGTGGGAAAATTCTCTCAGCCTCTGTATATCTGGAAGGGTCTTTATTTTTTCCTCTTATTTAAAGGGATAACTTTGTTGTATATATTATACTGGCTGGTGATTTCTCTCTTTCAGTAGTTCGAATATTTGATTCCATTCCCTTCTGGCTTGTAGAGTTTCTACTGAAAAATCTGATGATAATCTAATGGGCTTTCCTTTGTAGGTTACCATCTTCTTTTCCCTGGCTGCCTTGAAAAGTTTTTCTATGTCATTAATTTTTGACACTTCAATATAATGAGCCTTGGGGAAGGCCTGTTATGATTGAGGTAATTAGTTCTTCTGTTTGTTTCTTGGATTCAAGGACCCAGTTCTTTCCACAGGTTTGGGAAGTTTCATTGACTATTTGTTTGAATAAGTTCTCTGTGCCCTTGTCTCTCTCTCTTCCTTCTGGTATACTCATTATTCTTATATTGCTATTTCTGGTGGAGTCAGATAGTTCTAGTAGAGTTCTTTCATTTCTTATAATGCTCAAGTCTTTCTTGTCTTCCATCTGTGTCATTTCCAGATTTCTATCTTGATGTCACTGATTCTTTCCTCCATCTGGTCAGCTCTGTTTCCTAAACTCGCTATTTCATTCTTCATTTCTTTTGTTTTTAAGCTCCAGAATTTTTATTTGGTTCTTTTTTTTAAAAATTTCAGTCTCTTGGATAAAGTAATACTTTTTTTGATTTCATTTTTGAGTTCATTAAACTGCCTACTGGGTTTTCTTGCATCTTGTATTTTTTTTTTTTCAGAACTGCAGTCTTGAGTTCTCTGTCATTTAAGTCACATATTTCCATTCTTTTAAATTTATTTTCTGGAGAGTTTTCATTTTCTTTCCAAGGTTCTTTGTTACCTTGGTTATTCATGGTAATAGATGAATTATTTCTCTTCCTGGGCATCTATGGGAATGAATTCTGCAGCAGGTTGACATGAAGAGGTCTTTTTTTTTGTTTTCCAGTAGGTAGAGCTGGAGAGTTTTATTTTCTTTTGCCTAGTTAGTAATCTTGCTCATGGTTTTGTATCCTTTCGAGTTTTTTGTTTCAGGTTGAATAGTCTCCTTCACTATTTCCTGTAAGCGGCAGAAAATTTCCTGAGGAGGTGGGTGTCTCTTCTATGACCATGTTGCCTCGGTCTCAGGGTAGCACCCCCATGGTAGGATGTGGTGGGTATTGGGGTTCTGAGCCCCTGAAATCCTAGTGCTGACTGTGTAGCCTGATGCAGAACTGTGGGCATCAGCAGCCCTGGGTGCCCCTGCAGGGATCAGCTGCAAAGGGTGGGGTGGGATGGGCTGGGAGAGGCACCTGATATGGTTGTGGCTTCTTCTCTGAGTAATGGTGACTGCCAGACCACAGCTGCCCCACCTCTATAGTTCCAACCTTGTCACTGGGATTAACCGCACTATGTGTTTGCTGCTTGCGAATTGTCCAGTTCTCAGGGCTGTAGATATTATGCTCTTTAATTCAACACTGCTACAGTTTCTGCTGGAGCCCACTGCTAACACTGGACGGTTGTGTATGAGGCGAGCTCTAGGAGGGTGGGGGAAGACAGTCAGGCTCTGTGGCTCTGTTTTCTGCCTGGCAGCGAGGGCTGTTAGACTATAGTTTTGGCACTTCTGTATTTGGTCTTTACCCTGAGGTCTCTGCTCCTATCACTGGTTTCAGCAATATTATATGTGAATCACTCAGGCAGGATGGTTCCAGGCCGCAGAGAGTGCACCTGCTGTCTCAATCCTCATCTGCTGGAACTGCAGTCAGCTCCGGGCTGCATCGGTGATCCCTGTCTCTGCATTCTGTCTTCCCTCCTCTCCTGTTCTCCTTGATTCATCCACCTTTAGATGTTTTGTTGCATGGATTTCTCAGATGTTTGTGTGTTGCATAGGGAATCCTTGGTTGAGTTGTAGCTGTCAGCTTTTTGTAACTGCAAGGGGAGAGATAAAGGGGGTAATCTCACATTGCCATGTTTCTGACGTCACCCTCAGTTTTTAAAATTTTCTTTATTTTTATAAATAAAAATTTTTGATTACAGTTGACATGCAATATTATATCAGCTTCAGGTATATAACATAGTGATTCAACATTTGTGTAGCCTGCAAAGTGATCACCCTGATAAATCTAGTACTCATATGACATCGTACATATTTATTAACAATACTGTTGACTATATTCCTTTTGTTATTTTTTATATTCCCATAACTATTTTGTAACTACCAATTTGTACTTTTTAATCCCTTCCTCTTTTTCACTCATCCCCTCAACCCCCCTCCCAGCTGGCAACCATCAAATTGTTCTCTGTATTTATGAGTTTGTTTCTATTTTATTTGTTTGTGTGTTTATTTTGTTCTTTAGATTCCACATATAAGTGAAATCATATGACATTTGTGTTTTTTTTTGTCTGACTTACTCGACTCAGTACAATACCCTCTAGATCTATCTATGTTGTTCAATTTGCAAGATTTCATTCTTTTTTATGGCTGAGTAATAGTCTTTTGTATATACATACCACCTCTTCTTATCCATTCACCTGTTGATGGGCACCCAGGTTGCCTTCATTTCTTGGCTATTGTAAATAATGCTGCAATGAACATATAGATGTACATGTACTTTCAAAATAGCGTTTTGTGTTTTTTTGGATAAATACCCAGAAGTGGGATTACTGGGTCCTTCTTTGTCTGTTGCTATAGCCTTTCTTTTAAAGTCTATTTTGTCTGCTCTAAGTATTGCTACCCCAGCTTTTTTTTTTTTGTCTGTTTATTTCCATTTTCATGAAATACTTTTTCCATCCCTTCACTTTCAGTCTTTGTGTGTCTTTTGATCTGAAGTAAGTCCCTTGTAGGCAGCATATGTAAGGGTCTTGTTTTCTTATCGAGTTAGCCACCCTATCTTCTGATTGGAACATTTAATCCCTTTACACTTAAAGTAATTGTTGATAGAGCTGTAGTTATTGCTGCCTTCTCTCCCCCCCCCCCCCCCCCCCGTCTTGGTTTGGTGTTCACACCTCCTTTTCTTGTCTGGGAAGCTCTTTATCTGTCCTTCAATTCTAAATGATAGGTTTGCTGGGTAGAGTAATCTTGGCTGTAGGTTTGCTTTACATCACTTTGAATATTTCCTGCCAATCCCTTCTGACCTGGAAAGTTTCTGTTGAGAAATCAGCTGACAGTCTTACGGGAGCTCCTTTGTAGGTAACTAACTGCTTTTCTCGTGCTGCTTGAAAGATTCTCTTTGTCTTTAACCTTTGGCATTTTAATTATGACATGTCTTGGTGTTGGCTTTTGTGGGTTCACCTTATTTGGGACTCTCTGCACTTCTTGGGCTTGTATGTCTCTTTCCTTCACCAGGTTCGGGAAGCTTTCTGTCATTATTTCTTCAAAGAGGTTTTTAATCCCTTGCTCTCTGTTTTGTTCTTCTGGTGCTCCTATGATGCGAATGTTGGCATGCTTGATGTCCCAGAGGCTCCTGAAACTGTCCTCATTTTTTTGGATTCTTTTTTCTCTTTGCTGTTCTGATTGAGTGTTTTATGTTACCTCGTCTTCCAAATGTCTGATTCAGTCCTCTGTTTCATTTAATCTGTTGATTCCCTGTAATGTATTCTTCATTTCCATTAATTTATTCCTTATTTCTGAGTGGTTCTTTTTTATGTTTTCTATCTCCATTTTATGCTTCCCATCTCTTTGTTGAAGTTCTCCCTGAGATTATTGAGCATCCGTGTAACCAGTATTTTGAACTATGCACCTGGTAGATTGTTTGTCTCCATTTTGTTTAGTTCTTTTTTCTGGAGCTTGGTTCTCTTCTTTTTTTTTGAGACGTGTTTTCTTGTCTCCCCATTTTGGCTGCCTCCCTGAGTTTGTTTTAACATATTAGGTCATGCTGCTATATATCCTGGTCTTAGTAGAGTGACCTTATGTAGTAAGTGTTCTGTGGGGCCCAGCAGCTCACTATCCTGGTCACCTGAGCTGTATGCTCCTGGTGTGTCCCTTGTGTGGGTTGTGTGTGACTCCTGTTGTAGTTGAGTCTTGTTTGCTGTTTGCACGTCAATGGGAGGGATTGACCCTTGGGCTGATTTGTTGTGAGGACTGATCATAATTACAGCGAGGAAGCTGTTGTGCAGGGGCTGACCCTATGAGCAGCAATTACTTTAGCAGGGCTCTGGTGCCTGCCTAATCTGCTCTTTGGGTTTGTTACCCATGGAGGTATTCAGGTGGTGCTCCATCTTGGTCTGAAGCCAGCTTCAACTGTGCCGGCCCTAGAGACTCCTGGGAAGGCTCCTGCCTCAGATCAAGTTCAGCCACCATCTGTACTTATCTGGAGCCACTGGCATGAGCCACAAAGCAATCCGCAGAATGCAGCCAGCAGCACTGGGTTTATAGGTGCCTGGGGGAGACCAAGCCGCAAACTGAATCCAGCTGCTGGGCTTGGGGCTGCTCAGCAGGAGGTATGGGGCACACTGAGGCCAGATGCTGTTTGTTTGGGTTTTGTGAACCTTTGAGAGACTTTAGGAATGTCCACAGCATAAGCGAAGATCGGTCATTTGTATGGAAAAGCCACTGGAATTGCCTTGTGTGGGTTTGCCAGTTGGGTGGGGTTAGGTCTCATGTAATCACCAGGGCAGGGCAAACAGTGTTAGCCAGGTTGACGGAGACTTCGATATGGCGCCCACCTGCGTCTGCACACCAGGAACTGGGAGGGCCCAACAAAGAAGTAATGGATTCTGTTAGCACTTTTGTCTGGGAGAAAGCTGCCCCGCCAACACTCTTCCTGAAGCCAGACAATTCATTCCCCCCGCCCCCACCCCCATGTGTCTCTGGAGCCTTTCAAGCAGCTGCCCCCACTCTGGGACTCAGAGCAACTTCGTCTGTCAGTAAGTAAGTTCGTGTGTGTGCCCTTTAAGAGGAATTTCTGGAATTCCAGCAACCCTCTGTCTCACTCAGCCACAATCTCCATTGCTTTTCATAGCCATAAGTTTTGGGGACTTCTCTATTTGATACTGGATCCTTGGGTTGGGGAGCCTGGTGTGTGGTTGGGTCCCCCCACTATTCAGGGGGGACCTCTGAAGCTGAGATAATCTCTCTTGGTTTTTAAATGCCACATGTGGGTGTGCGACCAGCCCGTTCCATATTTCCACCTCTCCTATGAGTCTTGAGGTGACTTCTTCTGTATGTCCTTAGTTGTAGGAGTTCTGCTGAGCTAGACTTCAGGCAATTCTTGATGATTATCGTTCTGTAGTTTAGTTGTAATTTTGATGTAGTCATAAGAGGAGGCAAGCGCAGCATTTATCTACCCTGCCATCTTGACCGGAAATCAATTCTAGTTGTTTTTTTTTTATGTCTGAGTAGTATTCCATTTTGTGTGTGTGTGTGTGTGTGTGTGTGTGTGTGTATCACATCTTGTTTATCCATTTCTCTATTGATGGGCACTTAGGTTGCTTTCATATCTTGGCTATTGTAAGCAATGCTGCCATGAACATAGGGGTGCATATGTCTTTTCCAATTAGTATTTCAAGTTTCTTTGCATAAATACCCAGAAGCAGAATTGCTGGTTTATATAGTTCTATTTTTAATTTTTTGTTTTTTAATTCATCTGCAGAGGGAATGACTATTTTGTCTACCTATAGGGTGCTTTGAAAATAGACCTTTTGTGTACCATAATCCCTGGCAAATAGGAAATAGTAGTTGTTACTATCACTTATCATCATTATAATTATTATTCTCAGTTTCTATTATTGTGGCTGAAGTTGAAAGATGTTTAAAATACAAGGAATTGTAGGTTGCTCTAAGTAAGAGAGTTGGTGTTTTGGAGAAGGGCTCTCCATTCTGGTAAAGTATGTTAGTATCTGACCATTGGTTCTACAATAGTCAAATACACTGAGAAGTGAACCATAGCTTTTTGTACTCACTAATAAAAGTTTGAAGTGGCCTTGAATGTTTTTGCTTCTTCTCCTCTTCTCCTTATCCTTGTTTTGGTCTCCTTTGACAGAACATCATTGGCCTTTGATTCTTTTTTTTTTTTCTTCTTTTTTCTGGTGGTTGGGTTTATCCTGAATTGGAGGGCAGTAATTTGAACTGTTGGTGTTATGGCTTGGTTGTTCTTTTCCCTGTTATTTCTCTTCCTTTTCATGCTTTTATACGCATTAGCTCTAGCTCATTAAATTTAATGGCTAATGTGTAATTTTTCTACCCCAAATGTAAAACTAATTTGGAAGGTCTCAGGTCTAGCACAATATTATAAGGGTTAGGAGATTTTATAATTTGCTTAATATAAATAGCAGCCTGAAATGTTTATTT
This sequence comes from Hipposideros armiger, assembly GCF_001890085.2. NCBI lineage: Eukaryota > Metazoa > Chordata > Mammalia > Chiroptera > Hipposideridae > Hipposideros > Hipposideros armiger. The sequence continues at coordinate 1,092,306 of NW_017731676.1, forward strand.
ATTTATTTGTTTTGAGAAGTCTTTATTGAATAGAAATGATTCTAGGAAATCAAACACAAACAAACAAAGCAACCAACAAACAAAACCAAACAATCCCCTAAAAACTCCCCCAAAGAAACCTGATACATATTGCTCCTTTGGGAACAGTTCCTTATTCTGTGTTCTACATATAACATACACTGCTCTCAAATAATGTCTGAAGCAAACTAACTGACATGTGATCTTGATTATTGATAATTATTCAATCTCTCTCTTTTCTTTCCTCTATCCCTCCCTCTCCTTTGTCTATCATCTATCTATCTATTTATCTATCTATCATCTATCATTTATCATCTATCTACGTATTTATATATCATCTATAAATAAAAATTACATGTAAGTAATATGTATATTTTGCATATATATATTGCTAACTAAAATGTCTAGTTATTTTGCAAGTTTATTTGATGATTTTTACATTGTAGGATAATAGAATCAATGTTTAATTGTTTTTCTTTGTCTTCTTTATATTATCAAGACACAAATGAAAACTGTAGTATAAATACAATGCAGCACTTGGTAGCTATGCCCAAGAGAGCTCAGTCATATATATTTTGCTTATTGCATTGAAATAAAATATCCAAGGGATCACATTTTATTGTTAACCCCATTTTCTAATTTAAATGCATATCTTTTTAGCTCTTATTTGTTTGTATTTTTGTTAATATAGGAACACTATTATTAGTTGAGCCATTGCATAACTTGAACACATCTGTGTAGCATTTAGCATGGTTTATACTTTCTTTACATTCAAGAACCTAGTTAGCATTGTTCTTTATGTAAGAATTAAGCAATTCCCTATTGCCAGATGACCTTCCTTTTCATTACTTCATTAAAATAGCACATGTCTGTATATAGGTAAAAATTTTACATGCACCTGTTGTTTCAAGGTAATTCAAGGGTTATTACCCTTTTTTTTGTAGTCTGTCATTTTATTATATTTGAATTTTTCTGGACTGAGCTAGAAGACTGATTACTTATAACTTCATATTTACAAAATTCATGGAAATTGTTGCTAATACAATCAAATTGATATCACTTTTTGATTATTACTAGGGAAGAGGAACATTGTCTTTGAAGATGAGGGCTAATGAATTTATTTCTTGTCTTTGCTGTTTCCTAATGACTTAGAGAGGCACCTGACCATTTAAATCCAAGAGGAAACATTTATAATTAGAATGTTTTCATTGACATGGGATAGGGTCCAATAATTTTCTTCCTTAGGCACTTAGTGTTCATGTATTGTTTTATCTATTCTCCCAGTCATAATAAATCCATTACTGCAAGTTGATAATGATTTAACATGTCACCCCTTACAGAGGTATTTTGAAATAAAAGAACACTTTAGGAAAAGGAAAAAAAGTTTATATAAAACAAGGAATGACTAATTCAGGTGGGAAATAAGTTAATTTTTCCAGTTCCCTTTACATTCTACCCTATGGGACCACCAGCTTTACCTCTGCAAGTACTTCCTGCTTTCTCTTTGGTTTTAATCTGTGCAAAGAAACAATACAAAATTTAAGAAAAAAAATCTATTGTACGAAAAAAATTTAGGCATTTAAAGGGCAAATATTTTTGTCCTGTATCCTGTCTTGGCTTGCCAGAATATTGGTACCCTTTTATTATGTGGATAATTAACATTTCAGTGTATTTTTGAATTTAAGCAGATTAATCTGGATAATGTGAGGCTTCAGAATTTGATGAGTGGGGAAAAAGTCAAGTGAGTCAGAGGGAGAGAGAGAGATTCCACTGTATAATTTGCCAGTCCTATTCCATCTACTATTAGAAATTATGAGGACTTCCTCCTGACACATAAAGCTTGCAGGGTACAGAACTTGTTTCCATCTATTATACACGTGAGTGGTGAATGTGTTGTAGATTCTAAAACCCTCTTTCAGTTAGCTTTTTCTTTCCACCTTGGTACTTGGTACTTTCTGAGATGTTATGTGGTTCTGTGAACTGTGAGTGATGCTCAATATTGACAAGTACCATGCAAACAGCAGATGGTAAGATTTGATGGAGACATTTGTTAATGGACCAGTTGTCTTTCTTAGAAGCGCAGCTTTTTGGCTTTTTTTCTGCTTTTCTACACTTCGTACCTTGGAAGGAGGAAAAAATCCAAAGGTCATTTTATGTTTCTTTATGGGGAAAAGAGAGGTGAACGTCAGGATAGCACCCACCATAAATGAAACCACCCTTACTTAGTAAATGGAATTACTACATCATGAAAAAGAACACTTCTTTCAAAATAATATAATTTCTCTGATAAACATTTGAAAATTTCATTTCATTTTTGTAACTGTTAATCCATTCAGTAACCAATGTTTTCTGCATTGGATACATAGTTTTGTACATATTTGTGTGGATGTGTGTTGGAGGTGCTATTCCATAATCAATTGTGAGCACCTCAGGGGAAAAAAGATTTCTTATACAAGCCATTTGTATCGGGGAGACTGCAGGGTGCCTACTGATATTTCTGGAACTGTACACATTTACAGTAATTGCTCAATAAATCTCTTTTCCAAAAGTAGTAGCATTTTGCATCTTTGATATTCATTTCTTTGCTAATTGGTTATTTATTGTTGATGTCCTAAGACTTGCTTTAAGGAATCCCTAAAGAGTCTTTCAAGCTTCAATTTTATTTCATCTCAAGGTTTGCACAGTTACCTAAGAGCAGGGAGAATGCTCAACTTTCTCAATAAGCTTTTCTTTTACTCTAAGAACATAATAAGGTTAGTCTACAGATAAAGGTTAGTGACCCCGCTGTCTGTTAGGGCCGGGTGAAGACCCAAAGGAAAGAATTGCTCTCTCCAGTATTATTCCTACAGATTCTATCACAGATTTATAATAAATTAATTGCTCTACAGATTGTCATTCAAATGAGCCACACCCACGATGCCATTTCCGAAAACCTTTGCAGATTTCTGGAATCCTATTTCATCTTCCTTTTGCTTGTTCCATCCTAACCCTTGAAGATCCCATAGAAAGTCCTGCCAACTCTGTCTTCTCCCCTAATATCCTGTTGTATGGACACATTTTTAAGCTTAACAACACTGAATAGTATGTGAAATATATTTAACTTATCTGCATACTTATTTTTGCATACACTAGTTCATACAGTTCTTCCAACCATCCCAATACGTTAGGTATTGCTACCTCTGTTTTAAAGATGGGTAAACTGAGGCTGAGAGTTTTTATGGTCACTCATCAAGTAAAATCAGGCATGAAGCTCATGGATCAGCAAAGTGGGGCTGCTTACAAGTCTCTTGACTAGGAGATCATTCCAGTATAAATAAGACCTTATATTATTGCGCACCTAAATGTGGCCCTGTCAATAGAATACATATTTAAGAATGGAGATGAAGAACTCAGGAAGTCTTTTAAAAAATCAGAGCAGACGTAATATAGAAATAAAAATTAGAATTCAGTTGTTTGTCAGATATCCCCAGTAAGAACATTCAAACCTTATTCACCTCTAGTGTGCATTCAGGTGTTTGGGGGTACAAATGACAGCCAAAATGGTAACTGTGTGTAAAACAAATTATAGTCTAGGAATTTAAAAAAACAATCTCCCATCCTTGTTTCACTTACCTTATTTTTATTATTATTATTTTTTGCTTATACATTTTTTTCCCCTCTTCTTTCTGGAAAAGAAAATTTAGAATACCAAATCTTGAGATGAGATCCTGAACATATGACCTTTGGAGTAAATTTATATATTCTTATCTTGCCTGCAAAAGGTGAACGCTATATAGGGCCTCACACTAATTTTAAGCACATCTTTTTCTTCCTTTCTTTTTTTTTTATTTTGAGAAGAAAATACTGCTCTGAAGAAGCAAGTGAGCCTAACATTTGGTGTTTTTTGATGCCCTGAAAACTGCTTGAGTGTTCTCTGCCTTCTAGACCGCAGCAGGCTGCTATTCTCTCATGTGCCCTACAGCTGCTAATAGCAGAGAGACTCTGACCCTTGTGGATTGTATGTGAAATGGAAAATATTCTGAAAAACGAACAGCCAACCTGAATTTATCTTCACGGTTTTCTGAATTTTGCTCTCAGAGCAGGGAACTGGTGGTTAGAATGTCTGGAATTCATTTTCTGACCGGTTTGTTTTGTCTCTAGTCCCATCTCCATGGAGCCACTAGTAAAGTACGCCAACACAAAACAAAATCACAGCCTCCTCCTTTGATTGTGAAGTGTAATGAAACTTCTAGAACATTTGCTGATTGGCAGAGTTAAAGTGAATTGATAAGTGGAAAGTCATTATCTCCCCTCAGTTTTCCTGTAAAAAGAAGACAACCCTGCTAGTGGAAAGGCAGATCTAGAGATGGAGAGATTAGCTCCAATTTAAATTTGAACCAAGGAAGCTGCACGTGAACCATGAACCTAAACAGTTTATGCTGTACCAATATATTTTAAATGCCTGTGCTACTTCTCACTTACGTCTAGCTAAGAAAAATAACAAAATGATTACTATTGTGTTCTCAGGCATTTTGACATGGGGAATGTCTAAAATATTGTTGAAAAACCAGTTTTTGATTAAAGTGATTCCTCCTGATCATCTGACTGCCTCAGAGAATTAAGGGTTCATTTAAGATTTTTCATTTTACCTTATATTTTCATGATAACTTTCATTGTCAGATTGCTATATGAGTATATCTTATTATAACTTCATAAGTAAAATTTGCCACCCTTGATACTTCCAAAAATAATAAAACATTTGTGAATTTGAAAAAAATTTATTAAATTTGGCTGTGCAAAACTAACACTATTGCTAAAAATGTGTGTTTTTGATTCAGATCTGATCTTTACTGATCCAATATTGATCTTAAATTTCACATAGAGAATTATATTCAAGAAAATGCTATTATAAGAGTAGGGGGATTGGGATAGCAGCAAGGAATACTTTAAATTTTGAAGGGTAAGAATGCTACACTTATTTGTAAGAGCTATCTCACAAATATTTCTGTCTTCATTAGTATTATTTATTATGGTTGCTCATAAAAAAATATGAGCCTGGGAAAGAGCTAACAATATGGATTACTTCACTAGCCATCATAATGAAGGCCTTTAATGTTTTATAGAGGACATGTGGCCATTGGAAATGATATATTTTTTTCAAAGAAATATCTTAAGTACAATAATTAATAAGTAAACTGTCACAACTATTCTTTAACCACATTATATATGATATTTTTAAATTGGTACCACTTTATATTCTATACATATTGTGTGTGTGTGTGTGTGTGTGTGTGTGTGTGTGTAGACGATGCTAATCCAATTGCATTAGATGCATACAATAATTTTTAATTGACTTTTAAAAACCAAATTGTCATAGTATATTTTTACAATGTAACAATTAACAGTGGATTTGGTACTTTTGCATATAGAGCCTTTAAATGGGTGTGGGACTCTATTTTATTTTACTCTTCATACCTGCATTATGTATTGTGTTGTTGGAAAAGTCGTGATGCATTTTTGCAATGAAAAATAGAAAAAAATATATCATGACTTTTCCAACAACCCAATATTCTGTAACTTCTGGTTTTTAATGGATACTCCCTTGGCTTCAGAAAGTTATTATTGTTTTAAAATGTAATTTGAAACAAGAGCTAATTTCTTCCCTCAATTCTGCATGTAAGTGTACCACTCACTAATGTATTGTGTATTTTGCAATTTCTAACGATGTGCAACTGCATTTGATATAAAAGTTTCTAAAGGAGAATGCAACATGGAATAAGAATTTGGAATCTGATTGACTAAAATGGAGGGTATTCGATACTATAGTGGTTTTGTGTTTTTTATCCTTCCTGAATGTGCTTACTGTAGTGGTTATTGCCATTCGAATAGGCAAAAGCTGCTGCTTACTTAATGGCAGCTCATGGTCTCTCGGAGGCTTTATAAAAGACTCCAAGAATGCAAGTGTAGTTATAAGTGAATTTTTGGAAAACAGACAATATATTTTCTTATAAAAAAAGAAAAACAGATTTATAAACTAGTTTGTAAAGCTCATTTAACCTACATGTACCAGATAAGAGAGACAATTACGATAGCACTATTTCAACTATATTTGACCACCAGTCTTTTGGGCTCCTTTATTCATCAGCAGCATCAGTGGGAGACATTTATTTGTAGGCACTGGGGGTGGAGTATGGAGTTGTGAAGGCAGAAGTAATATGTATGAAGAAATCTCTTTTCTCTAAAGATCTAATAATTCCTCCCATAGCAAGTTACAGTTCATTTCAATTTGAGATTCCGAACTATCTTTCTTATTCCAGCAGTGGGCGTGAAGTCTCTCCAGCCTCTTTGGGAAGCCAAGAGCGGGGGAAGAAAGGGATGGATGAGCAAAGCACAAACTGAGCAAGACGGGGTCCTGCTCCTCAGGGAGCTAGCGATCTTGATGGAAGCGGCACAATTCTTAGATTCGTGCTCTTGTGAAATAGTGAAGTTTGGTCGATGTTGGATCAGGGAGGAGGGAGCTGTTAATGTCTGTACAGAGGAGAAAAATTTGCATTGGGCTCAGTGTTTCAGTAGGGAATAAAAGGGCGCAGGAGCATTTCAATACATTAATGTGATTTATGCTCCATCTGCATGCATTAATTGATTCTTACATCATGCTCCATTTTCCCTTGTGTCTTACATCAACATTCGGTTAAAAACAACATCATCTTTGCTATTTTCAGCAGTGAAATCTACTGTCTGTTGATTTCTGCCCAAATTTTTACTGATTTCAAATTAAATGAAAAATATTTCTTCTTCACTCAGAGTTATTTCTGTCACTTAGGTACAAGGCAAACAAAGAAGATTTGCATTTCTTTGATCTTTAGCATTTTAATGCAGTGTTCATTTCATATCTTAAAACAAATTCTTTCTAGGGCAAAACTAATTTTTCCTATTTTTCCTCATTTTACTATCAGTGATCTGTTTCTTACATTTCAAAATATTTTACAACTAGCTGTATTAGTCTGCGTGGGCTACTATAACAAAATACCACTGACCGATGGCTTAAATAACAGACATTTATTTCTCAGAGTAGCAGAGACCGGGAAGTCCAAGATCAAGATGCCAGCCAATTTGACTCCTGGGGAGACCCCTCTTCCTGGTTTGCAGGCAGCCAATTTTTTCCTGTGTTCGCACATGGCAGAGAGAAAACATCTCTTTTCCACTTATTATAAAGTCACTAATTCCATCATGAATACCCCTCCCTCATGGCCTCACCTACCCTGATCACCTCCCAAAGGTCCTATCTCCAGATATAGTCACATTAGGGATTAGAGCTTCAACATTAATCTTGGGGGTCCCAAAATTCAGTTCACAGCATTGAAATTAAAAACAAACAAACAAACAAAAACCCCAGAGCTGCTTCAACAATTGAATTCATTATTTGGTGTTCTAGTCAAACGAAACTTGATAAATGAGAGATTTAAGTGTATCTCATAACTGAACAGGAGCGAGTTTATCTATTTTAGCATTTCATATTTTCAGCGCTCACTTGGCAGTATGTGGTGGATATACACTTTATATAGACTTGCACATTTTTCCAAAAGCTGCTTTTGGCTTTTTGGGCTTTTTAAAAAAATATGTAAAAATTTGGTTATCTACATGCCTAAGTGTAAAGAGGTAATTTATAAATATTTACTGATGGCAATGTTGGAAATTTTAATTTGTGTGAAAAAATTTTAAATCATATAGGAATCTAGCATGTGCATATTAATAAATAAGCATTCATATAATATAAAATAAACTAAATTCAAAATAAACTTTAAGCAAAGTGATGAAAGTTCCTGTGGAGATGGGTGCAGAGAGAGTACAGTTCAGGGGGTAAACAAAAAAGCAATATAAATAAATACTGTCGTGCTTGTTTCTACTCTGAAAGCCTCAGCTTAGTCAGCATTTCTTTGGACTTTTTACACATATTTGCTACTAATTTATTTCTTACATATGAAGACCAAGGATGCTTTCCATTTGTATTAGCATTCCTGAGTACATTCTCTATATTCCTCGTTTCAAATGTCTTTAGTCTTCCGTGATACTCCTTTCCGTCGTAACTATTAAAAATCCTCTTCCTTCCTTTGCAGTCTTGTTTGCTGCTCTATTTCTCCTTAGTGTTTTCACTTCCAAACGATGACTGAATATGAATAATTGAATGGTAAAGAGTTTTTAGTTCAGAGGAGCAGTGGTACAGCTGGCAGTCTTTCCGACAAGCATCCTTGGGATGGAAAAGTATAGCCTCAGGACCAACTTTTCTCTTTTGGAACAGCCCAAAAATTTCAGTGAAAGAAGCTGAAACACAAGTTCTCGTCTAGAGGAGAAAAAGACTCAGCATGAATTATGATCTATTTTCTGATCAAGGCTGTATTCTACGGGACCAATGTGTAAATATCCCTCATGGTTAATTTTATACCTTCCACCCACTTTGAGGTTACTAGATAAAATATGTGTCAGTCCTTCTACTGCTATTGTGGAACGGGTGGTTTAGAAGAAATCACAAAACCATTCCAGTGCAAACAATTGAATGATTGAACCCCAAACCTTGTACGAGAGACTTAAAGTCATCTGCAAATCCCTTGCTACTATTACATCTTTTTATGCAGAAATGTCTCCAAATATATTTACCCTTTGTTTTTAGACCGCACACAGTAATTATTTATGTATACGTCATGTAATAGATTTTATACTCTTTCTGTATATCTAAACATGTCACTTGATTAGTCTTAAATACCAATAATTCATCTAATCTTTTCAGAAGTACCATTTTAGGCCATGTAACGTTTACGGTATCACAAAGCGTATTATGGAGGAGGTGGTCCCCTTACACTTACATAGACAACCAATGACAAATAGAAGGTCATTTTCTGATTTAAGGGGTCAGTTTCCTTTCTTCTCTGAAGGGCTGCCATCCCGCCCACTGCCCCTCCCCTAACAGCTCTCTGAATAGTCTCTATGAATGGGCCAGCACGCCTCTGTTTAGGCCTCAGCCACTCTTGGTGCAACACTTGAAAAGAGCAGGTGCGGGTCAGAAGTGAATGGGATAGTCCAAGATCACTGCTGGGAAACATGTTCACGCAAGTCACAAACTAATCTGGAAGGACTTCAGACAAAGAAAACAATAGAGCACTTTAGGGTCTAAATCACCCACTTGACAGAGAAGGGCTCCAGGATAAGAAGTCCTGCTAAGGACTAGTTGCTTCTGTGCTCTTTTCACTTTAATTCTAATGAATTTTAGAGGAAAAGGGCAAACTCTGGCTATCAGAAAAATCAGGAAGTTTTCTTGAATTTAAAAGACTTGCTATATGCAATTATTCATTGCATCTGTGCATATATAGCCCAGCTTCAATGTGAACTTTATTTCTATTACTTTGGGGTTCAGAGTATCTTAATTGAGGGCATATTCTTCAAATTAGGAAGCTTTATTTCTCGCCCTGATGCAGGTTTTTAAAAATAGTCTCACATGTGATGTAGGTAAGCTAAATCCCTTAGGAAAAACTGCATTTCTATTAATATTTTTGTATTTTTTTGTGCACTTAGAAGACTATCAAACAAATCAGTAGGACGTAAAAATTTAAAGACACGAAATGGATAAATGTAATTAAGAGGCTCGGGTGTTTTGAATGAAAATACATACATTGTAGGATGTTATATAGTTTTTAAAAATTGGCCTGCATATTTCATTCTTGAGTTTCCTAGAGGCCAAAGTAAGAAGGAAAATACATCTGTTATATAATTTATATATGGAAGTAGTATACTACTTTCACAAGGGAATTAAGTATTTTTCTGGGTACTTAGGTCTGAAAGAAATTCTTCCCATGGGTTTTCAATATACGAGTTGTTGAATGATCAATAAATGCAAGACTGGGTTTTGTAAACTACTCTCCATCACGTCTGAGGGCATAATAGCAAAGTCAAACTTAGGAAAAGTAATTTTACCGGGTTTTAAGATAATGTGGTCTAAGAACATAGCTTTGATCTACAAATAAAATCTAGATTCCAGAGGAATGCCTTTTAAACTCTCTTCTATAAATATCGTGTCTCTTCATCAGGTTAATGATAAAGGCAGTCACAAATAATTTGAGAATATAATCACTATAAGACCCTGGTGTCTAGATAGCCTTTGTTGCTTAGTATGGATGTTGTTATTTATAATAACAGTAAAAGAGCAATTAGTAGGTCAGAAAGTTTTGCGAAAATTCAATTTGTCTGATCAGATAGCTTAGTAAATGGATAATCTTCCCTCCCTCTGACACCTATCTTTAAATAAAAATGTGTTCTAAGAGTGTGTAGTGTGGCAGTGAGCTTTTGTTTATGTTATAGTTATGAATCTCTTCAATGCATCATCAATTCTCTAAACTTATTCTCCAAACAACCAATAATCATGGGACTTTGATATAAAGGAAATATTGACTAAGTTGATATTATGAATTCTCTGACAGCGACAGCACAAGCTGGATTTGTTATAGACTTACCTGACTTTTTTATACTTTTCTAATCATACAACTAATTTTCCTATTTAAATTTCATTATCTTTGGAGGTGAGAAAATTTGAGATTTGAAATGAACTATGCTTTTATGACGAATAGAAGCTTTCTGCTTCTTGGATAATGTGTAATGGGAGACAGTTATAGTTGGAGAACAGCAGGTACATGTAATAAACATTGACGGTTTTGAAGTAATGCTGTAGTGAAGAGAAACGGCTGTGGGGTGAGGAGCAGTGGTGAAGGAAGGTGGCGAAGCACTCACTTTTTTCACTTTTCATATTTAAGGAGTTAAGAAATATTGCCTAAAGACTGTGGATAGTCCAGTAGATTCTTAAGCTATTATTTAATTGTTAAGATGAAAATAATGGAAAAGTTAAAAATATATAGCTAAGAAATGTTGGGAGAAGGGAGAGGGAAAGATTGTTTGGAGAAGATAGAAAGGGAATACATTTGAATTAATTTCCATATTTCATAGAAGGAGTCAACAGGTACTCCTTACAGCTGAAGAATCAAGAAATGGAGGTAAAAAGATTATTTCAAGTATGAACATGGCTGAAACAAGAAATGTAAATGTTTCCAAAAATGGAAAATTTGGTTATACTGCCATGGAATAGAACTGGGTATGGAATGAGAGGAAACTTTTACTTTTCATTTTATAACTTTTCATTCTATGTATTCCTTTTATATTTTCAAATAGGTAATGAGTGATTCAGTAGATTATTAAGTTTGCAACTTTAGGAAATTGTCTGAGTACTCAATAATATTTGAATGTGCCTGAAGATAATATAAATACTTATACACACATTTAAAAAAAATGCTACTTTCAGAAAAGTTCAGAAAATATAAATAAATTAGATAAGTGTGATTATTTTTGTAAGTACATACAATCGTTATCAAGATAACCATGAACGAGTATTTGTTAAAGTGCTTTACAAATTTTAAATGGTTTAAAATGTTTTAAGTGCTTCTATTATTTATGAAGATTGACTTTGATATTTTTTTTTTAGAGAGAAGTAAATGTTTAATAACTTCATGAGAAAAAATGTCTTATGAATTATATTTCCATGGATTATTTTGACCCATGCTCTGAAATTTGTTATTCAAGAGACATGGGACTGGACTAGCAAATGCGTAACTTTTAAAAGCGTCTAGTTTATTTAGGTTAGGGAAACACATTTGAGAGACTGTGAATAAAAAGTAACTGGTACAAGTCACTAAAAAAAAAGTTCCACTTCTTTTCCCAACCCCCTTCCTTACCCGTTTAAAAAATTCACATTAGCAGGGACAAATACAAATGCTTAGTTTACAAAGTGTAGTACAGAGTTGAGAACTGGCTTCGATACACTCCTGTGTTTAACAAATTGACTATAAGCAAAATATGCCACCTCTGCTGAGACCTAGAACTCTACCCTGGTCAGATGACAACCTGAATGTTGGCTTGAGGTCTCAGAGTTAAAATTATATTTAGTAACTTAATTGACAAGTTAGATTGTTTTCTTTCTTTTTTCCCCTTATTTATTTAATGTATTGTTGGCATATAGTATTATATTAGTTTCAGGTGTACAACATAGTGGTTCAGCAGTTACATATCTCTGCAATGGGGATACCACACTAAACCTAGTAGCCATCTGTTACTGTGCAAAGTTATCACGCTATTATTGACTATATTCCCCTCCACCTTTTTCACCCATCCCTCCATTCCCCTCTCCTCTGGCAGCCATCAGTTTGTTCTTTGCTTCTGTGAGTCTGTTTTTGTTTTGTTTTGTTTGGTCATTTGTTTTGATTTTTAAAAATTCCACATATAAGTGAAATTATGTGGTATTTGTCTTTTAGTGTCTGACTTATTTCACTTGGCATAATACCCTCTAGGTCCATCGATGTTGTTGCAAATGACAGGATTTCATTCTTTTTTATGGCTGAGTAATATCCCATTGTGTGAGATATATATATATATATATATATATATATATATATATATATATATATATATACACACACACATATATATATACATACATACATACACACACACATATATAGTAATACTTTGGTTCGTAAGCATAATTCGTTCCAGAAACAAGCTATTCATATTGCAAGACATTGCTTGTTTGCCGCATTAAAATGTATTAGAAATGTTTGCTCATCTGTGGAACACTCACAAACCATGTTACTTGCAATCCAAGGTTTTACTGTATCTATCTATCTATCTATCTATCTATCTATCTAGATCGCATCTTCTTTATCATTGGGCTCCTAGATTGCTCCATATCTTGGTTGCTGTAAATAATCTTGACTGAACATAGGTGTTCATTGCATATATATTTTCGAATTAGCGTTTTTTTGTTTTTGTTTTTAAAGATTTCATTGGGGAATTGGGGGAGGAGAACAATGTTGGGGAATCGAGTAAGGGGAACACACAAGTTGCTGTCCTTTTGTTCTTCAGTTTGGTTGTGGAGGACATCGCTTCACTGGCCCATGTTGGTATTATCATTGTGCTCTTCCCGGGTGAGACAGATCGGTTGCCGGCCACTGGACGGCCGCTCACGGTGGCTGCCAGCCGCTCACAGTAGCTTATGGCAGCCCACGGTAGCTTCACTGCAGCCTATGCTGTTGCCGGCAACTCATGGCAGCCCAGCTCCAGGTTGAGCTGTTGTTCACCATCTTAGCTGTAGAGGGCGCAGAGTCACTGGCCCTAATGTGGGATCTGAACTGGGGTCCTGCTGCTCAGAGCTGGTGTCCCAAGCCAACTCTTAACCAACGCGCCACTTGTCTGGCCCTCTAATTAGTGTTTTTGTTTTCTTTGGATACATAGGATGCTAAAGTATCAAAGAATCATATTCTAGGAAGAATAATAATTAATGATTTGGTATTTTTAGCAAGCCCAGAGAACTCATAACAGAAGTAGACATACAATGAACGCATCAGGAATTTAGGGCTAATGTAAGCGAGCCCTAATTTCAAAAGTTTAGGGCTAGTGAAAATCAGGGAGACAGAGTTCACCTTAAAGAAGTTCCTTCTCTCAATTAAAAATATTAAAATAAAATGGAACTCTCAAGAAACTACTTGTCATCACTCATAATGTTTAACACAATTATAATAATTGCTGTTTAATACTCTTAAACTCCTTTAATCTGTTATTTTATTTAATTCTCACAGCATCTCTAAGAGGAAGGTACTGTGAAATAGCTCCACCTTACAGGTGAGAAAATAAAGATTCAAGGAGAGTAAGTGAGACCCTGCTTTGGATCTCACAGGCTATATGTACATGACAAGGAATCCCAATTCTTCTGACCCTGAACCATAAACTCACAAGTAAGAAGATTAAGTTGAAGTTTAATATGTTTAGACTACATATGTTTGCAAAAGCGTCTTAGTTAGATACCCTTGGGTTTTTGTTTTCTTTGTTTTTAATGTCAACCATTTGTCGTAATGATTTTCTTTAATCTTACATGGCTCCTGATTCGCATGGCCTAATAGTTACAGTTGTAGTATTTAATGGTAGCAAGTAGGAAGGCCAATTCTGTTTCCCATTAAGTGAACTTCAGCTTTTATCTTTTCGATGGTTAGGGGAAAATGTTTTGGTGTTATTCAATGGTATTCAAAGGAAGGGTCTAGAAACGCATGAATTCCTGCCAAATATTGCTTAAGTTTTTGGAGTTATCAAAGAAGTTATATATACACAGGTACCTGGTTTAGGGACTAAAGTACTATCATAAATTCTCCACAAATGATTGATAGCCTAATGCAGCGTTTGAAAGTAATGGCTTCACTGTAAATAATATCTTGTGAATGTAAAATTTGGGCCCAGAGTGCTCAAGCACTTGTGGAAAGATGAGAACTAAAGCAACACAGAGAAAGCTAGGTCCACACAGGGGACTTATGGTTTCTTCTCCATCCAAATTCTTAGAACCAGAAAGAGAATGAGAATGTGAACTATATAGTCTGAAGTCTGATAATTATGTGGCAAAAAGGGCAAGAGAGAGACCTTTTCTCCTAAAGCATCCTTGCCCTGTAAGTCACAGTGATCCCTAATTGTTAGTATTTACAGGCCAATCAATATTTCATGTGTGGACTAATAAGATATGAAATCCTTCCTTTAGGGAAAGTAAGGAAAGAAGTGAGCCTCCATCCAGGAGGAAGGAGACAAATGTTTCCAGTTATGGAGAGAAAGCAAAAACATTCCTTCCCGCTTTTACATTCTTTATTGGATTTTTCTGCCTGCACTCTTGACTATTTCCCCAAACTTATCAAGAATTATACTGGTTATACTAACTGTAGATACATTAGGGATTAAGACAAGGCAACTTGAAGAGCTAAATCTGACAGTTGGCCACAATTGCATTGATCTAATATAACAATCCTGATGTAAATGGAAAAGAGAATCTAATACATTCCAAAGCAACTCTGAAGCTTTAATCAATAACTGGAATGTTAGATTTTTGGCAAAAGAAGAGATGTTAGATTTTTAAAGATGACTATATGACCCCAATAAAAAAGAATCAATTTTTATTAGGAATGGAACCTGATAGGTTTGTACAATACATCCAGAATTTCCTTGACAAAATTTGAGTAATGGATTAACATCAGTGGAAATTAGGTAATTTTTTGTGACTTTAACATGATGCACAAGAAGCTTCAATCAATAATACTTGCATTGAAGAACAGTCTTGAAGTAGGCAAACAGTATGTATAATACAGCGTCATGTGTATATAATTATCTCAGAATGCTAAAGGGTGAAAAACAATCTTCAAATGGCAGAGCATTAATAACCCTCCATTTCATTGTTCAACATTTTATTCTAAAGTTGGTTTTGTTTTTTGTTTCCTTCCATCATGTAAGAGATTTTCTTAAAAGCATAAACCTGACATTGCTCAGTATAGCTCACTTTCATTAGCAGTGAGTTGAAATGCTGTCGAAAACCAAATATTGTGATTGTCAGTGTCTGAGAAGGCTGGTGGCAAGGAAAAAATTAATGGGGCTAGGTACTATATGGAAATGTATGCATATATAGAGTCAAGAGTCTCACCCACATGAATTCTTCTGATTAGATGCAGAGGTATATATTCGGAAAAGAAGTGAGGAGCTGTTCGTTTTAGATGAGAGGAACTGCGGACACTGCTGAATTAATAAGATGCCTGCTATTTTGGAATATCTATTGTTTACTTACTCTCAAAAGAATATACAGTTCATATTCAAAGGTTATATTTTACCTCTTGGTTGTTTCTCTTGAAGGGGCATTAGCCTTGAAATAGGGAAGTAAAGCAAGGACAGTATCTACTGAAAATCATGAGTGTTATGCTGTCATTGTCAAGTTCCCAGCTGGTTTATATAATGATAACAATAGAGTAAGCTGTAAGAGTGGTGCTGTGTGCACTAAAGCTTGCTTCCTAATGTGTGATTGACAGGCATTTATTGAGCTGCTTAAGGCATATAGCAACATGAAAAAATGTCCATTAAAACCTGATAGTCATAAAAATTTAGGACTAAATTTGGTAATGTTTGGGGTCCAGCTATATTTCTTACCAGTCTCCCCGCAAATTGGTGAATTGGACTACACTGGCCAGCCTCTCTCCCTCTCTCTCTCTCTCTCTCTCTCTCTCTCTCTCT
>NW_017731676.1:1108514-1161248 GCF_001890085.2 Hipposideros armiger
CACTCTCACTCTCACTCTCACTCTCTTTCATTCTTCTTCAGAAAAGAAACACAGGTTTTCTATATTTCATAAGAGGTAGGTCCCAGTGCCCTTGGTGACACTTATTTTTTGTGCCCCCAGCTCTAGCTGACAGATAGTGTCATGTGGTTGTATTCCAGTGACAGGCAGCCAGTGTGTTTGCAGTCATTAAGCTTGCTCCTGGCGCCAAGAGAGCCTGAGGCAATCACCAGTAACTGATTTTCACCCTAGAGACCTCACAGACATGCAGTTTAGGGGCTTCCATCAATTAGGACATTCTGCTATGAAATCAATAATATTTGGGAGGCATTGAGTATATTTATGAAGATCTGTGATAAATACACCATGTGTGTGCCTTGCCCACACAAATCTGCATCTTTGTGGAAGAGAAAATCCACAGGGGAACCTTGTGAACTCTGTAATAAAAAATAACAAATACAAACAATTGTCAGAAGTGTTGAAAGCAGTGCTTATTAAGTAGTTGAATAAGTAGGTAGTGCAGGTAATACATGCTCCATAAACAGAGGAAGGGGGGAGGGGAGGCCATGGAGCTGGGCCAACTGGAAACATTTTGAACAGGAGAAGCTTGAGCAGGGCACACCCGCGCCCCCCCCCCCCCCCCCCGTCCTGAGTCCTGTGATCCGGGTGGCCAGAAATTTGATCCAGGCACTTGCAGTTCCAATAGGAGAGATTTTATGGCGTGGCTAGGAAATCTCTGTCACTGAAAACACCCGGGAACCACCCCTGGCAATGTTATCTCTAGAATCTGAAATGCAAGCAGCCACTAGAGCCTTTGTATTCTCTAGTGGCCTGAAATGTGACTTATGGTGATAGAATACTAGGCATAGGCTTTTCTGTATACTACAGACCCCTTGTGGGTGATGGGGGAGGGTAGATAGAATGGTAGCAAACCTGAATTGTGTGTGTGAGAGAGAGAGAGAGAGAGAGGGAGAGGAAATGAATTAGGAGCATTGGGTTTGAAAGTTGTGTTCCTATCTTTTTTGCTCCTTATTTTTTTCTTTATACATCTCTGGCCCCAGTAGGGAATGCCAATTTTTCATTTGATTTATTCCCCAGAAATTCAGATCCAATATAGTATTCTTGGGAATGAATCTCTTTCTATTCCATTCATTTAATTGCCCTTAGCTTGTTGAGGATTAGAAAACTGGAATCTGTTTTCTAAATTCTAAAATTCAGCTACATCCTTAACCCTTTATGGAAATGCTTCGCTTTCTCCTTTCTAAATGCTTTTGTTGAGAGAGGTTTTTATAAGGGTAACTGAGTCACCTCAGTCAGCAGATTCTACATGCATATTTAAGAGGGCTGTTAATCAATGGGACAGGAAAACATAATTGTGTTAACTTTCTGGATTCTCCGCCTTGCATAATGATGTGAGGAGAATTACTTGGCACATTTCAGGATTTCTGAGTTTTCCCTAAAGATGGCTACAGGCTGACTTAATCAGCGTGCAGCTGCAGTAATTGTGAATCAGGTCCTTGTGACGAAACAAATGTTTCATAGTAAACTGCCAGAAGATACAACTCTACCATATTCTGTGTATGCGAAGGTGTTTTGTTTTGTTTGTTTTGCTGGGGGGGGGTTGTTTATTGTTTTTACTAAAAAGAAACAACTCTATTAATGAAAAGCATTGGTATATAGGAAATTTGTATTAGGGTGTTGCTATTCTGAATTCTGTTACCTTTCCTTTAGCTTTATTTCTTTTTCTATCTATTTATTTGATCTTCTGCTACTGCTTGCAGCCACCATAAATTCTCATTTGCCAAGATGGATGTAACAATGACAAAAGCATGGATCAAAGCTTAGAAGGAGTGCCTGTTTGTGTGTGGGGTGTGTGCATGTGTGTACGTGTGCGCATGTGAGATGTCTTGATCCATTTGCACATTTCTCTGGGGAATTCTCAGGCAATTAAATCAACCTATTACAATATCGCCTTTTCTGTAGGTCCTGATTTGATAGGAGAATGGGTAATTCCTGTTAATGACTAGTACATCTGTTCAATTATATTGTTTTGTATTGGCGCTTAATTAGGTGTCAACTTGGAGGAGGGGGAGACCATGAAAGCATGATTTCCTTTTAAATGTCAGACTCTTCCTGAAGTACCTGTCTTTTTAACACACATGGAACACTTGACAGGCATTGTGTTCTTCTGACCTTAAAACATTTACACTGTATTGGAGAAGTGTAATGTTCCCTGGGAAGTGAGCTGTATTGGAACTGGTTCGCCTTGAACGTCACTCATGTCCAGTTTCGTGTGGAGCGACCCTTGTCAACCTTTAGCTGGCAACAGAAGGAACCCTTCCCATGGGTAATACATTTTTGTTAAATAGCCTTCTTTTCCCTGGGAGAGTTTTCTTTAGAAAAGATAGCCCTGAATAAAATTAAGGTTGTATTATTTAAAGCTATAACTTGCTCTTTTTTTCTAGATGTATATAGATATAAGCAAGTGAAAAACCAATTACATATTTTCTTTTTTCAATGGTGTGATTACATTGAACCTATTTGTAGAATATAGATTAATGGGTAGACTTAACAGTAAATAACAGTGAGGGTTTATAAATCCAACCCTTGAAACCAGAAGAGGAGGAGATTTGTAATAGAATGGAGAGTGTCTAAGGAGCCAAGAATTCTTTACATCAGCTGGGAGTTATGAGTGTCACAGTTTAAAAGCCTTTTTAGCCAGCTTGTAGGCATGATTTTCGTTTTTTATTGATGTCAGTTGGTGGGTTGAGGCCAAAGATTATTATGTTTTACTTGACAACTCATGCTATGTCACAGGAAATACAGTGTTTAATAAAATTATGCATTATGTATGAGATCTTGTAACAATTAAAAAGTGGGAATTGACAGCACAGAAAATTAAGTTCTTAAAAATGAATCATAATGGTCGAGGCTTGCTTGAGACTAATCTTGTTTAATCACCTAGTCTGTAAGCGTTTGGAGTGTTTTTGTGGACCGTGTGGCTTTCCTTAACAAAGAGAAGGATATTAATACGATATTCAAAAATGAATAAAGAGCTGTCGATGGTAGTAGCTTAAATTAGAACGCTTTTTCCAAAAGAAAAGTTGTGTGGGTTAAGGCAGTCTGGTAACAATCTGGTAATTCTAAAGTCCATTCAATTCTCAGTTTGGTATTTTCTTGTTCATATTAGTAATCTTTATTTTTTCTAACTATACCTTAGGATAGCAAAATATAAGAATATATATAAAGGAAACTGTAAGCCAGTCTCTTAATTCTAGGCAGTAATATTTAATGATTCATTGTCATGGATTCTTGGCAAGACCTGCCCCCATCCCCAACTTGACCAATATTTAAGATTTTATAAACAATTCTTAAGATGCTTCTCTGTAAAACATATTCTACATTTGAATAAAATTATTCTCTTTTATGTTTTAGGTAAGATCAGAAAATAAAAACCTGCTTTCCAACGTATGTTGCCTTAATTTTATAGAGAATGAGATTTACTTATTGAATTTTGATTTTCTTTGTACTCATCAAAGCTGTAAATTATTTCTTAGAGAACTAATTTGTACATATCTTAAATGCAGTGAGGAATTGCACACAGATTTCCAGAGGATCGTAAAAATTTTTTGAGGAATGATTATGCTAAAAAATTGTCCAGTAATTTTGGAAATATTACAATGAGATTACACAATATCTTATAGTTTATAGTTTACTTTTGTGTTAATATTTATCTGCTATATTTTAATTTTTGAGAATATTACCTTGGAATAGAAGTTACATGTAAATTAATTCTGCCACTGAGCACACTTTTTGTACTGTACAAAAATATGTATTCAAAATTATATGCAGCAACTTGTCTGTCCCAACGCTGTTCCCTCCCCCAATACCCCAATAAAATCTTTAAAAAAATTATATACAAATCAAATAGCTAGAGTTTTTAATCTTATTAATTTGTTTAAGATCTAAAATTGAAGAGCAATTAATTTCATTTTCTTTTTCTAATAATAGAATGTTTATTCAGTATAGATAAAATACTGGGGGTGGGTTTTAAGAAAAACATGAAAATGACAAACAATTGTGCAACTTTCCAGGCTCATAGTCTTGTAATGAAATTGCACATTAAACACTTCATAGAATTTTACAGTGAAAGTTATTTTTTAAATATTACCTAGAACAAGTGATCTCTTGGTGGAGTTATATATTAAGGGACACAGTTATTCTAATATAAATAGCTTCCTCTTTGAAAAAAATCAAAGCTATAGATTAGCGAAACATTTATTTCTTAACCTTTAGCTTTAGTTCCCAATATTATAAACTTTTTAGAGGAACCACAGAAACTTGGTGAAGATTTATTATGTTTCAGGTACTGTGCTAAATGCCTTATAGGTAAGATCTTTTAAAATCTCTACAAGAACCCTGTGCCTTACGTACCATTAACAAGCCTGATTTTTAAAATGATAAAGTAACCATCCCACATCATTTTGTAAACAGCCAAACCGGGATTAAAACCCAAGCCTGGCCCAGAGAGCCCAGGAACTTGACCAATCACTCTGCTACACTGTTAACTAGGAGGCCTGTGTTCCAGATCCTGTTACTTGGGAGACCCTTTCTGGCTCTGAGAGGAGTGAATTAGCTTTTAAATGTTCTATTATTATTACATTATAATGCATTATGTTACAGAAGATTCAAACCGAGAATAAGTGTGTACAGAATAAGCTATAGAGGCAACTTCTCCCTGCTTCTCCTACCTGCTCCACTGTTACCAGTTAAGTATGATCTTTCCTACCATGATCCCTGTTTGCATAACTCCTGTGTGAATGCTTTGTAGAATCAAATATTTATTTGTTTACATATCACGTGGGTCAGTTCATACTCTGTGCATTGTCTTAATTTTAATTGCGCTACTCTATGAGATGAAGAAACAATGTGTCTGTTATTTAGATTAGAGAGGTTATTTTTAGATCGTTCAAGTTTACACAGTTATTATGTGGAAGTGTTTGGGATAGTCTAATGTTGAAACATCTATTTCTTCCTTGAATAGATGACCCCTGGTGATGGTGCTTTTTGTTTTTTTTATTTTCTCTTTGATTTGATTGATCAATATTTTATATAAATGTTTTGCTTATGTTCATATGTAAGATCCGTTTATAGTCTATCTTTTTTTCTGGCTTGTTTTGGTAGTAGGATAATTTTTGCTCCTTCTCAAAATTTAATTAATGCACAAATTAATTTTTTAATCAGGAATAGACTTTAATGTTATTTAAAAATATCATGAATTAATATTTACTCTGAAAAAAGAGTTGTGGAAGTAGTGGAGGCAGAGGAAGCTAGGGTATTGCTATAGTCCAAACATTAGATGGAAAAGTCCCTGAAAGCAGTGACAGTGAGAATGGAAAGGAGGAAGGGATGGCAAAGAGTTATGTTATAGAATTAACATGAATTCATTAAAAGTTCAGTGAATTCCTACTACATGTCACGCACTAGTCACTCTCATTGTTGCCATGAAGCTAAACGTTTAGTGGAGAACTTGACAAATAGTTGCTATGAAATACAATGTTTTTAATATAAGTGAATTGTACAATGTCCTGAAATGATTTACTGAGAAGTAAATACTTAAATTTGACCTTAAAGATAACTGGAAATTTGCTGGGAAGATTTCAAGGAAGAGAAAGTACAAAGTGAAGAAACAGTTTGTACATGAGGAAAAAAAGAAGAGTATGTAATGTTGTTAATAACGCCCCATACTCAAATTATTTCTGATTTCTGGATTTTTATATTTAATGATCTTAAGATGAACTCATGTTATTCTGGAGTGAAACTGATATAGGGATCATTATTATGTACATCAAAAGAAGATAAAATGTTGATAGATGATAAGATTGGAAATCTAGGAGGTGTCAGTGTGTGGAAGCTTCTTGTAGAACATTAAAATGCAGCTTACTGTGGTGTACCTGGAAATTTCTGAACGGAAAGTAAGATGATAGGCTCTCGCTATTATGAATAACAGATTTTTAGGGCTTTAATTTTGTTGTTATTGTTCAATAATAGAGAGAGTGCCAGTCCCTTAACAACTATCTGAGAAATTGAGGCTGTATTAAAGCATATCTAAAATGTATAAAATAACACGTTCCTTGGAATTAATAGTGTCTAGAAATTGAAAATAAAATGAAATGGTACATTGACTTGTTCAAAGTCTAAAAATGCAGAACTAGAGATATTCTATTTCCACTTTAATTTCAGATCCTGCTTTTGACTTTGAATGAGAAACCAACTATGGTATCATTACTTTCCTGCTTTGTAGAACTCAATGAGCTCTTAAAAGTAATTTTAGCAATTGGCAAAGCCATACAATGTTAAATAGTAGCCTCTGTGTATTTCCACACAATTTGTATAGCTGCTTTTCTCTGAAGAATCCAAACATTTACCCTAGTCTGCCAATACTTCACCTTCATAAGGAAACACCTCTACCATCCACTGGATTGAAGTTTCAGCAAATGAGGAGGGGCATTCCTGTAGTCCGATGGGCGTCAGTGTGGAGGTAGCTGAGCACACTGGCAGTGGTGTGCTGTGTGGGATCAAAGCTGGTGGAGGGGGATTGTGCCCAGAATTGTTACTCTTTGATTGTTTCGCAGTTATTGGTGCAAAGGCTTCATTCTTGTTGGGTTTTCTAATTTTTGCTATAGGGAAACTGATTCTTTTTTTTTTCCCCCTCTAATTCCAGAATGACCTGAAATATTTTTTTTTTTGGCATTTTGTATAAGAATTCAAACATTCGAAATGTTCAGTTTTCCTTTGTTTTTTGCACACGACTTTAATAGAAACTTTATGATCTCTGTGTCAGCCAAGATTAATTTTACCCATTCTTCTCCATTCCATTACTTAAGAAAAAAAAGAGAAGTTTTTGGGTTAAGACCATGCTATTTCAATTGAAGCCTTGTTTTATCATGCCTTGTGCATAAATGCAGATATCCTAATTTGACCATTCTTTTTGCTTTCCCCCAAAGAGTTGTTCATTTATTTATTCAATTAATATTTTATTGGGCAACTATTTTATCTCAGCACAAAGCTAAGTGCTTTGGATTTCACATAAGAAAGGCCTTCTCTTGTGTTGTTTACATTCTACTAGAGAAAAGAGACTGAAAACAAGTAAATAGACAAATATAATAATTGCAAGGTTGTGAATGTCCTGAAGAAACAATAACAGCCAATGTGAAGGACAGGAGGCAGGATAAAGTGATCAATTTAGCTACTGTGGTCAGGAATGAGTCTGGGAGAGGTGACATTTGACTTGGGGCTTAAAGGAATGAGAAGAAATGACAAGACATGGAGGGAAAACATGGTAGGCGGAAAAACAGCAGACAGGAACATGCTCCTCATTTATGGTGTCAAATTCTGTGTAGAGTGGCAAGTTCAAGATCTAAATCTCTTTTCTCTTACCCAAAATGTTAATGAATACATGGACTCAAATGTCTGTGGCATTTCATTGAGCGATTGAAGAGGAGGGTTGACTCGGGAGTTATTTGCCATTTGGGTTCATTTTCCCTTTTGAGGGTCTGAGTGCTGAAGTTTCTCCAGTTCATTAGCTGAAATATTAGATAGTAAAGAAACCCCAGTTAGGATTATGGAGAACAACCCAGGAACTTCTCCCCATAGTAGCTCTACTACCCAATTCTTGTGTCATCCATTATGTTTAACAGAAAATAACTTGTACAGTTAGACAAATCAAGCAATATGTCTTCAGCCCTTCTTTTCTTTTTTAAAGATTTTATTGGGGAATTGGGGGAGGGGAACAGACAAGTTGCTGTCGTTTTGTTCTTAATCTTGTTATGGAGGACATTGTTGCTTCACTGGCCCATGTTGGTATTATCATTGCGCTCTTCCCGGCTGAGGCAGATCGGTCGCTGACCACTGGACAGCTGCTCACGGCGGCTCTTGGCAGCTCATACTAGCTTCCGGCCACTCACACTGGCTGCCGGCCACTCACGGTAGCTCACGGCAGCCCACTGCAGCAGGGGCTGCAGCCTGCACCATCGCCGGCAACTCAGGCAGCCCAGCTCCAGGTCGAGCTGCTGTTCACCATATTAGCTGTAGAGGGCACGGTGTCACTGGCCCTCATGCAGCATCTGAACCTGGGCCCTGCTGCTCAGAGCTGGCGTCCCAAGCCAGCTCTTAACCAATGCGCCACTTGGCTGGCCCTCTTCAGCCCTTCTTTAAACCTCTCCTTAGTAACCACCTGGAACTCCTCAAGAGAACATATAAGATGGCTATCTAAGGTTTAGCAGTAGTCTATGCTATAGCGCTTCAGTTTTTAGTGAAATGGAATAATTAAATTTATGTCTTTCATGGTAATGTTCAAATATAAGAGTAGCTAACATGTACAGTTGCACAGATATGAACTCCATTGCTTTATAGGGAGCCAACTATATGATTGCTATAAACAAATCACCATTCATTTATTGATCTACACAGCAAAAACCAATGGCATTCAAATTCATTGTCCTTACTGCAAAGGTGTATGCTTAAACTACAAAAAGCAATGAACATTACTTTTCCTAACAATAAGCTGAATATAAACACAAAAGTTCTTATAAATAAAATTGATCTTGTAAGAGATTTGCCTCCACAGTTTTGTGTAAAATAGACCAAAGCAACCCTAAGTTTCATCATAATTGGATTAAAGACTATTGCATTTTAGTCTTATAAGACGGTTAAATGGCAGACCTTAAAAGTTGCAATGATTATTTGAACAATAGTAAATAGTGGATTAGTTAAAGGTTTTGGTAATGAGCTAACATTTTTCAAATGGGCAAAAGTAAATTTTCATCTTTTTAAGAGAAACTCCTCATTCATTTTTTAAAATGTACATTTATTTCTAGTCTCCTTTCTTCTTCTGTTCTCCTCCCCACCCCTCCCAACATCCTTGGTTCCTACCTTCATATTCCTTCTTTTGATTTCTTTCTTTTCCTTTGAGTTCATTGGATTTATTTCACGTCTCTTCACTTTCGTTTTCCTTCAGTTAATCTTATCTGTTGTCAAATGGCTATGTTATAAGTTCAAAGAGAGTTGGTTAATCAGAACATGTTATTTCCCCTGGGCTTCCCAGCTCTGTGCCTTTCTCTGGATTTCTCTAACGAAGAGGAAAGATCCTGTGACAGGCACAATGGAGGCTCTTCCGTTCATTCTGTTGTCTGCCCACTCATTCAACAAACTCCCCCATTCTGTCAAATCAGAAGAGTAAACATGGGGAGCGAGACCAGCTAGGATGGAAATTAGAACACTTTTCCCACAATCCTGACAGAGGTGTTTTCTTTAGATGGGACGTGTGTACACTATTCTTGAATTTATCCAAAGTGATTTTCATGAACTGTCTGAAAATCTAGCAGGAAGAATCTGATTGAGAGACTCAAAAATAAGGTTCTTATTTGAGGCTTGGCATTAACATAAAGGAAAGTGTATTATTTACTTCTTAAACTTCACTTGTGTTAAAGAAATAGGAAAACCAAATTAATTTTCCATTGCAGTGGCATTTGTCACGACACACTTTGGGATCTCAGAGTAAGAAATTATATGTAGAGTAGAGGTCTTTAAACAAAACTTTGTGATCATCTCTTTTAACCCTTTGGGTTTTTTAGTAGCTCCCTTTGTATCCACACGGGGACAAGAAGACAAGGACTCTAGAAACAGGTCCTTAACCACATAAGAAAATCTTGGAATACTACTTCTTTGCTCAACAGTTCTGAAGTTGCTTGTTCCATCTTTGGCATTTGCTATACCCTAGTGTCCAGTTGCTGCTCTCTTGCCAGAGCCTTGAACTCTTTCTTCCTAGACTCTTGGAACCGTTATTCCTGTGAGCTTCTTCCTTGGTTCTTGGTTCCAACTTTACTTTTAGACACTGGCTATTGGATCCTCCTTAGATCCATAATCTGAAGAACCTGGTGGGAGGGCAGACTAGCCCACTCCTAAACCCCAAACCCAGGTCCCAGAACGTGGGAGGTGTTTGGTTGCCAGGTCACCAGTTGGTCAGAAACTATTTCTATTAAACTTACATGGCATGTTTATTAATCATTATCGTCTAAATTGCCCTTAGTTGCCAATTGTTGCTTTTCTTTTAATAGCAGGAAGAAGATATAAATTCTCACTTTGCCTTATACATACATATATTTTATTCACTCCTTTTATTCTTGTTAAATCTGAGGATAAAGCCAAGCAAAAATTTGGTAATCAGATGGCTACATCTCAGTCAGCTGCTATCATTGTAAAATATGTAATATTTTACGTGTTCTTTGACCAGGCATTAGGAATTGAATGTCTGAAGACACTCAATTTATTTCTGAAATATTTGTGACTCTACTTGTAAATTCCACAGTGATAATCATTTAAAAATCAGACAGTGTATACATGTATATAAAATGTAGATCTGATTTTAGATGGTTGCCTAATAACTTATAAGTCAAATATACCATACGTTTTTTTGCATGCAGAACTTTCTAATAGTTGCACCCCCCCACATGAAAAAGTTATACGTAAGATAATGAATGCCTATCACAGCAAATATTGAGGAGAATTGGCATGATAACTTTTCATGGGTGATATAGAAGGGAAGCCTCCATTAAATAGGAAACTGGATTGGAAGACCAAGTTGTTTTCTTCTTTTTCTTCTTCTGCAGTTTATAGAACTGAAAATCATGTTTATTACATGTGTTAATTGGAGAAATAACCTCAGTTAAAGATTCAGTTACAAAATGTACAAAGGTAATGCAAATGCCTATGAAGCTACTATTGGGTTGTCGGAAATGTCATGACGTATTTTTTCTGTTTTTCATTGCAAAAATGCGTCATGCCTTTTCTGACAACCCAATATTTCCGTGATGTGATAAAGAGATGAGGGGATGATCTGGTTGGTGCTTTGGGGAAGTGTGTTACGGATAGTTGAAAAGACAGTTCTGCAGGCAGTAAGAGATGTACAATGGGTTTTTTTTTCTTCTTCTTCTTGTTCTTTTTTGTTGCTACAGGTGACCTAAAACAGGTAGCGTGGCTTCTAATGGATTGCTTGCGCTGAGATCCTTTTGTATTTTCTGAATAGCGATAAGGGAGTCCATTCTGCCTCTCTTTTACAGAAGGAATATTTTGAGAGAGAAGATATGGGCTGGCAGGCCTGTGGGAGGCTGCTGAGTCACATACGATTCACAGATCTGGCTTTAGAAATTTCTAGAATTTCACGTTACAACACAGGGAGGTCTGGTTTAAAACTGCTTGTTGAAATCTACATTGGGATGTGCTCAAATTGGAGCACTAGGAACAGTGACAGAATGACTATTGATGAAAAAAATTAGAAGCCTGCAATAATTCATTCGGAATGTGGATGTTTAATTCATGTCACTGGCTGCTGCATGAATCCTTCGTATTTCATAAGGATGATGAGTTACATGGGCCTGCCATCTTACAGCAGGGGCCTCAGGCCAAAGCACTGGCCTTTTTTCACTGGGGCTTGTGAAATGCATCCTACCTGCTTCCAAAAAGGCTGAGTGAGATCAGTTTCTAAGTCTTTCCTTCTAATTACAGACTTATTTCAAATGTGGAAGATACAAACATCAATACAAAGCAGACTCTCCATTAGGAGATTGACCATTGTGTTCAAAGTATTTATTTCATGCTTTATTTAAATAATTTAAATTACAGTAACCTCCTTATTTACTTCCTATTCAGAAGAATATACCTAAGACTTTGTGATTTTTTACATTCCTTTTTTTATTGTTAGTAATAGTGAATCATCTGATATTAAAGATTTATTTTCACTAGCAAAATAATGTTTTTAATTTGGATTGAAAAAGGCCTTGTAGATAACTATACATCATGAATCATGCTTTGAAGGGTTATTTTAATTTACTGAGAATATGATACAGAAGCTTTAGTTGGATTTAGTTACATTGCATGCTAACTTTTTCTCCCTGATATTTAATTGCCTAGACTTTGACCTACTTTTCCACATAGAATCATAAAAGGTCATAAATTTATAATAAACATGAGCAAATATTGCATAATTAGAAAAAAATTAATTCAAATAAAAATGACATTGTGATCAAGGAATTAAAATTATTTCTTTTCCTATATTACTTTGACATTTATATAAACCTTTCACCAATGGCTCACATTCTTCACAAGGAGTTAGTTATTGGATAGAGCTAAAATTGTATTTTTTTCACCATTTGATAAACATAATTTTTTATTTTTAAACACAGTTCACATTGTTAATTTCACTGTGTTAATGGCAAAAAAAAACCAATTTGATTAAAAAAAAACAGTTTAGCTTTGTGTTTATATTGAGCAGGTCAGGAAAGGGAGCTGGCTGTAATTCCTACAGAGAAGCAAACGCCTGCCTGGGATGCTCAGTGTGTGGAGACCGTCCCAGGGGAGGGAACACCAGGGCAGTGAGTGTGCTAGGCACAGAGGGTCAGAGAGGACAACAAGGTCGAAAGCAATTACATTGTAATATACCTTCTGAGCTGTAAGATATTTACCATCTCAGTTTTGAAGGCTTCATTCTATTTTTCTAGAATCCTGTGCTTAGTAACACTAAAGGAATAAAAATGTCGCTGAGAGGCTGTCCTTACGGTGTTCCTTTCTGATGGTTTTCAGGATGAGAGTTATTGTTTTTCTAATTTGCAAGTTAATAAATGTGCATTGACGGCTTTTTGATTGTTCAATAAACTCTGCTCTGAAACAGCTGTCCGACAAATTATACGATGGGCTATCTTTAAAGGGAGCGCCACACAAGTGGATTTGGGCCCCGCCTTTTTATATTTGTGCATTTGTTTGTGTATCTGAGCCTGCATTATGAAAACAGTGAAGGCCAGCTGAAACAGTCATATTTCTCATTCATATTTGAAGGGTTAGATGTTGCTTTTAGAATATTTTAGATGTAAGGGCTGACTCTACAGCTAACCTGCTACTTTAGGTCAAATGTGTGTATGTCGTGAATGATGTGAGAGTCAGTTGCTGTGTACCTAAAACTGAGAATGCCATGTGATGTTAATGATAGCAGTACAATTTATGATTTTTTAAATAAAATAAACAGTTCTTGTTTATTTGATAATCTTGATGAAAAATTTTAATTTGAGGCAAAATTGTAGTATTTGGTCATGTGCATATTTCTAAAAAGATTATTTAAAGGAAAAAAATACATGGGGTTTCTCAATTATTTAAATCCTTACTTTCTAGCTATAACTAACTTTTCTCTTGTCACGTTAAAATAAGACTTCTATAATTGTCATTTCCTCTCTTTATATCAGTGAAGCAAACTTAGAACCAAGGACTAGAAAGTCTGTAAAGCAGAAAACAGGAGACATTTGTAAATTATGATGAGAGGAGAATTGAGGATGCCTGTCTGGTGGTTTAATGATGAGAAGAACCAAATCATGTTTCAGATCACCACATCAGTTGGCATTTATTAAGGTGGTAGATTCTATTGGCTTCTCAAGGCAAAATGCTGAGCTCTGTCATGTGTTGATTCTGTGACCTTGGGCAAGTAACTTAACCTCTCCATATCTCAGTTTCTTCATTTGTAAAATGGGGCTCATAATAGTATTTACCTCAGTAGATTTTTGAGAGAATTAAAGCGTTTGTTCACATAACATGTTTAGAACAGCTCCTGACACATATAAGTGTTATCTTTTATCTGTTGAGCATCTACAGTGTGTTCAGAACTATGCTAGATATTCTCAGAATTCAGTACTGTAAGCTGTGATTCATCCGCTCAAGGGAATTAATTGTTGTTGGGGGAAAATAGTACTAACATAACACAGCATATCACTCACTATGTGTGACCTTTTGTAGCACAGGTGATATGTACCGGGGGTGCCAACAAAATGTATACAAGTGGACCCTTTGGTCAACGTTGCTCAAGCAGTAGTTCGCTGTAATAAGAAGTGTCTGGACGCTGATGGTAACCACTTTGAGCACCTCCTGTAATTGCAGAAGTCAAACGTGACTTGTATTCATCTTTTGTTACTGGTATATATTGAGTATTACAATTTTAATAGTTTTTTCCTTTCTTAAAATGTGTATACATTTTTTAGGCACATTTTTTTTTGGCACCGTCTGTATATATGTATGTATAATCTTAGGAACTTAAAGATGAGAAAGAATTTCTGAGGGTTAGAGGACTTGGATTACCCAGAAGAAGAAGGACCTGAAGCACCGACTTGAAGGGTGGTTTTCAGGAACTGAAGAGATTTAGAGAAGTAGTTTCGGGCTAGTGGAAAGCATGATTAAATAATGTGACAAAACTGACGTGTTTGTGAAACAGTTAAACTGGCTTCACTGCAGATACTGATCCATGTGGGAAAGTGGGTTGGCCATTTAGGTCAGAATCCAAATATAACAGGCATTTGAGTATTTTGCAATATCGGAAATATTATGAAATCTCAGTTAATACTTCAGAGAAGAAAGGAAATGAGGACATTTTTATCATGGCATTAAATAATATTTACATGCTTGGTTTAGGCAAAAATAACTTTTCAGAACAATCTGCAATGACTGAAGAAAATATAGATAAACAATGAAAGGGGAGTTCTTCAATAAAATGAATGGAGGCTTTGTAATGAGCCACTAGAAATTCAGCTCATTTGGTTCATAGAAGCACCAGCAGCAGATTGTGAGGCCATGTGGGACACCTCCATTGGCACCAGGCTACAGAGGGACTATGCTGGAGGTTGTAACTAATTCTGATGTGGAAGGATAAAAAACAAAGCTCTCAAGGCCTCAAGGGATCAAATCCCTGCATGAGAACCCTCACCCCTCTAGCTAATCCCTGGAACTACATGAATAACAACCCTAAAGTATGTTACTCATTTATTGTCTCGGAAGCTGGAAGTAAATTGCTGCAGCTGAGGCAAAAAAGAAAAAAAAATTAAAATAAAGAAACAATGAGAAAATGCTTGGAAAAAACAAACATTATTCCAAGATGGTGGAAAACTAGATCTCATAAAGAATCTTTGGTTTTGAGAATTATGAGTATGTATATTTGTAAAGTGGATTAAACACACACACACACACACACACACACACACACACACACACACACACACACACACACTGGCAGTCAGAGGCCAACAGAAAAGAAAGGCAGAGGTACAACAACTTTTGAATCAGATTTTAGTGATAAAGCCTTTTTTTATACTCTTAACTACTTTACCTTTCCACTCTGATTAGGAAAATCACATCCCTTTTTACATTTCTTACAGGACTGACTCTAAAAAGAAATGGAATACTAAAGCATTTCACAAGTCAAAACAGCTTTCTAAAAACAGAGCAGCAGTTTATTGAAATGGCTTAAATTGCTAATAATTTCAGGAACTAACATTCCTGGCATGATACCCATCTCACAAATAATCCTAGATTTAATGTAGATACCGAGCACCCCTTTTACACACACACACACATGCACACATACACACATGCACACGCACACACATATGCACACACAGAAATGTATTTCATGATATAGTTATCCAGGTAATAAGAAATGCATATTTAGCAAAATAGTGTGTCTAGGTTATCTGAATCTTTGGCTTTCTTATGTTATTTTTACCCAACTACAGGAACACTGTGGGTGGTTTATTATATAACAAAAATAGGAGCAGTTTGGCATTGGTGGGATATTTATAGCAAGTAGAACACTTCTGAAATATATGATCTTATTATTTCAAATTTATGAACAAGCTGTTTGTATATCAACACAATCGAAATGGTCAGCTTGTTAGATCTTGTGATATTTTTATTTTTTCCAAGATCTACAGGGCAAAACTATGTCTATTTCCTTGGAATGAAAATAACATTATTTCTTAAAATAGTGGCATAGGCAGAGAAGTAACTGCCTTAGGGTAAGGGCAGCAAAGACTTCTAACTCTCCCACTCCTCCTCCTGTAAATCCCTTACTGTACCAGTCCTCTTCTTTTCCCTTTTCCCATTCCATTTTTGCTCTGGTCTCTATGATAATTGCTAGTTGGATAATTCAAGAAGGGGGAAGAAGATGTCTGCTTTAAAACTCTGTCCTTACTAATAGCAATAGATTCACACACATTCATCTCTTTTCCAGAGGACTCACCATATCAAATATTGGAAGGAAGGACAGTTAGGCTTGGTAGGACTTATTATAACAATTCTTAGCTATCACTTTGGCTCCATTGTTCCAACCAGAAAAAAAGCAAATTCTCTTTGTAGCATTTAAAACAATTAAATAGATAACTATGCAGACTTGAACTTTGTACTCAACTGTTATACTTTTCAATAGATTAAACAGGGCATAATTTCCACTGTTCCTCAAATGCATGCAAAATGAAATAGATTACCATAATTATTGAAAAAAAAGTTTCGTGAACTATGCGTTACTTTTTTTAAAGCCATAATACAGGCAAATCCAACTTAAAAAGGAACAATAATTGCATGGCAAGCATTTTTCATTCAAATTTAGTGAAAACTTGAATATTTTATATATTTGTTTTTAGAATTTGGGCTGTTTCTGTGCGATAAAGTGAAGTAGAGGATATAAAAGATGATCTCAATTATTCAATAAAATATTTACCTCAATATTTAGAGATCTCATAGTGAATTCTCCAAATTACATTGAGCCTGCAGACATCATCAAACAGTTGGAAACATACTGCTGGTCGACTGTAATGAGTTGTTGTCGGGGCAGAGGATTATAAGACTTATTATTTTTTTCCAATGACATTCAATATCCGCTTGAAAGATTTGGAATTATAAAGGTATGTACTCTAGAGACTTAATAATTCCTTTAAAAAATTGTCACATTTTGAAAATCTGCCAATTGTTGAAAAGTGGGGCTCTTAATGGATGGATCTATCTGGCAGTTCTTTTTTCCTGATGTGGATTAAAGAGAGAAAAGGGAATTTAGTAAATAAATTACTTAAATAAAGGTAATTGTGCTTTAAAAAACAATAATGCAATTTCATTTCATTTCAATATATTTTCTATTTATTCAATAAATATGTGTGTGCCCAGTATATGTAAGGCATTGTAATAAAAAATATTGAGGATTCAGTGATAAATGAGAATAAATGTATATCCATTTAATCATGAAGGTATACAGGAAAATAAGCATATAGCACAATTCAAGTGTTTTGGAGTTTAGTGGCTAGAAGAGAATATTTTTAGTTTGAGAAGTTGTAAAGGGTAATATTAGAGTATTTGTGGAATTTATTCATTCACAGTGTAGATGGAGAATTAATTTCAGGGATAGGTTGTAGAGCAAAAGCAGAATGGAGAACAGGACGGTTAACACACAAGGAATGCTATGGGGTTGGTTGAAGTAAAAGGTCTTAGAAAATTCTAAGATAGAAAGCTGGGTTTTTTTTTTTTCCCTTAGCTTTTCTAACCTTTAGATTTTCTCACCTGTAAAAAGTGAACATTAGTTTTTATGATTCATAAATGATAGAGTGTATGTTAAATATTTTGGCATAGAGTTTGGCACAAAATAGGGTCTCGATGCATTTAGCTATCAGCTATGCATTGGGGCAAATGCCAAGATACTATTATTTAACCAAGGATTGGAGATGAGATACAGTGAAGAAATGGATTGTGTGAACCTGGATAATTCAGGAGCTGGTTTTCCAAAAATGTGAAGGGACATGGGGGGTTAGTTGTATGAAGAGGGAAGATATTCAGTTCAGTTCTATAGCTTTTTTGAAAAAGAATGGTGGTAAATGAAGATGGAGTGATCTAGCGAATGGTAGGTAGCACTGGAGCTCAAATGTGGGGATTATATATTAGGTAATAGTTGCAGTCATGAGGTTTGATAGTTCAAGTCTTAAGATTTCAAAGGAGTAGAAATAAAGAGAAGATAGGAAGGAGAAAGGAGGAAAGGCTCAAACGCAGATGCTGACAATTGTATTTGATCTCAGGAGAATTAAAAGGAGTCAGATGGTTACATAGAAGAAGAGAGACCAGGTTACAGGGTCAGAGGAGCTAAAGGAACACAGGGTTTCAAGAGGCAGTGGAAAAGCGGGAGACAGAGTAGCAAAGGGATAAGAAATAGTTCTGTGTGCATATATGGATGACATCTGCACTCTCTGGGGCTTCTCATCGTTTTCCTCCCCAAAGATCATTTGTTCTCACTCTCCTACCCAAGTCCCATCGTCATAACATTGAAGTCTCTGTTACCACTTGACATTTGAAACCAGGGAGGTACATTTTAACAAGCAGAGTAAGTGTATTCCTGACCTCACGAGTTTGAAAATCCTCATAGAAGCTGTATGCTTATTAGTCAGGTTCTAGTGTATCTATATAACAAGACATACATTGGTTCAACTTTTTATAGCTCGTCAGATATTGTAATCTTTATCTATTCCTAAGAGCAAGATTGTCAAACAAACTATTAAACTTTCTGAGAGCAACCCATTTTATTTTACAGTGACTTTAGGATTTTTTTCTTTAAATATTATATATTGTTTCAAGAGATTTAAAGAGGGATATGTGTACTTGTACTCCTTTCTTTGTTTAATTTTTCAGCATATTCTTTTAGAAGATTATTAGGCTAAACATTCAAAAAATGAGAAATTTGGCAGTACAGTCTTTTCACATTTTCCTGGAAAAATTGTAATAGGAATTTTGGTTCCGTAGGAAAAGGGTTTAGAAAGTAAGCATTGTTTATGGACACTATAACATTTTAGTGAATAGTTTTGGTAGCCTTTGTTACTTAGAATGAGTGGAGCTCTTGAAATTTTCAGGCCCTTCAATTCACTTTTCCTTGTCTTCCTTTCCCACCTGCCCCGTAATCATCTGAATGCCTTTCCGTCTCATCTTGCCCTCTCTAACCTAGTCCGGTGAAGAAGTTCCGACAGCCATGGTGATTAATACCAATGAACACCGATGACCTCTGGTCTAGAGCATGTCCTGAACTACTCTTCAGCCATTGTTCTTTTTAATGGCTGAAGACTTTGTTTTCAGTTAGTGTACTTTAATACCAACTACCTATCCCTGAATAGACGACTCGGTCTCCTTTTATTACAAAGGCAGTCGAGACAATAAGTCAAACTGTTTAAGCTTTTGATTTAGTCTAGTTATTTCCATTTTCCTAAAATCTTTTACATTTTTCCTGCCCGTCTCCGTGGAAGAGGTAGCCTCTCTTGAAGCCACCGGTTAGGTTTCTCCTGTGTTCTGCTTATTTCTTACTCATCTTCCATCCCCTGTTGTTTGGAATGCAGGGGGTGAGCAAGAGAAAGCCTGTGGGATCTAGTCTTTTGAACGACCTTGCTCTGTCAATAACGTGTTTTCTCCTGAATCTCCCATGTCTCCTTTTCTACTTACCTTTCTCCTTTTACATAGAAACGTGCCTATATCTCTTATATTAAAAAAAAAAAAAGCAGTGACTCCTTGTTCTCCATTCTTTTCAGGTTCCACCCTGTTTCTCCCATTTCCCTCACACATCAGATGGATACCTTTATTTTACCTTATTTGATGACTATATTTACTCCCCCCCCCCTCCGGCTTTTGTGATATCATTGTTCTTGGATTCCCTTTTCTCTCGACACTATTTAGATTACTCTGTCTCATTTTTAAATGTTATTTTTCAGAGTTCTAGCTATTGTGTATTTCCTTCCCCCCTTTATCTGCTTTGCTTTGGGACTCACACGTTGGTTTACCTGTGTCCTTTATAGAAATTGTAAGTATCAAATCTTTAAATTCTATTGGAAGTTCTAAACCCATGTATATTCAATTGCCTGCTGGATATCTATACATGAATCTGTCAAAAACATCTCTAATTGAACCAATAAAAACAAACTCATCAATGTCCCTCTAAATTGTTCTTCCTGTGGTACTGTCTATATCAAAATGCCCATCATTGTCTAACTGAGGAACTTCATGAATTATCTTCAAGCCCTTTCTGCTATTCACTGTCTGTACCCAATAATACATTAAATCCTGTTGTACATACTTCAGAATTTTTGTTGAGCTAGTTTCTTCTATTTGATCTCCCCTCCTTTTCCCTCTCTTCTCTCACCACTACTGAGCTAGTTTGAATCCTATTAATTTCTTACCTCTTATCTATACCCTCCCTTCTCATCTTCTGTTCTACCTCTAAACCACCATCTACTTGGCTGTCAGAGGAGTTATTTTATCATGTTGATGCATATGTAATTGATCTTGTATCTCTCTAACGTCATAGTTTCCATTATTTCTTCATTATTTTGAGAAAACAATCTAAATGATTCAGAATTTAAGATCTTTGGTCTGGCCCATCTATATGCCCTAATTTCTTCCCTACCATGCCTGCCTCCATTCCATACCATTTGTTAATCCAACCTTGGACTCCAGCAATTCAAACTACTTGCAGTAGTTTGTTTACATTCCCTCTGCCTTCATCGTTACTTCCTTTCCTTCTCAATTTTGTGCAAATCCACTTGTCTTTCAAATCTCATTTCAAGTAGCTACTAGTCTAGAAAGCCTCCTCTATCTGCCTTTTTTGCACTGTTACCTAATAAACTTTAAGTGACCTGGGCTGGTTCCTGAAACATATGCCCCTGATGGGATTCAGGACATGCTAACCCAAAATATGGAAGCTTGGCATGTTGAATATTTTAAGTTGAAGGAGTTGGACATGTGTAGGAAGGACTTTCTGACCTTCCCTTATGTGAGAGTTGCCCCCCCACCCCCACACACCCATAGTTAGAGGAAAAGGAGCATCCTTATCTCCAAAGACAAGGGATGGAGAAAGGAACCTGAATGAACAGGCCTTGTTAAGTTTCCCCCAGTTTACCACACACAGCTCATACTATTTGACCTGTCATAGATTGTTTTCATGGCTCCACATTCTTTATCAAACCTAGCATAAGAACATTCAGGTTTTAACATTTGTTTGGGTCTTTATTTCCTTATGAAGGCTCCCATGTCATGTAAAACTTACATTAAGTTAATTTGTATGCTTTTTGCTTGTTAATCTGTCTTTTGTTACAGGGTCTCAGTCAAGAACTTAGAAAGGTAGAAGAAAATGATATTTTTCCTCCCCTATACCATCATATTCTTATTCTCTGCCTCTTTTCTGCCAGACCCAGTTTTAAGCCCAATCAGATTTTAACACACATCTTTCATTTCTGCATCTCCAGATTTTAGCATCTTCTCCAGCAAATGCTAATTCTTGTTGAATGGGTTAACAAAGAACAAACAACAAATTCTCCCTTGTGGAGCGATATGTTAGTTCCTTATTACATGAAAAGGCTATAGCTCCTGTAACTTTCTCCAAAATTTTATAGTATGTTCTGGAGACATTTAACGAAATAGTGCTTCGTAAATTGTGCTTGACCAATTTACCTAGAAAGAGAAAGCCGGTAAAGAATTTACATGTATGTGTGTTACCTTGTATAATTTTTCACTTCTATGATGAATGGACTCTTTCCTTATTTCCTAGCCATTATGATCTTCTAATTCCAGGTTTGAAAGGCAAAGTGCTTATGGATTTTAGGAAAACCAGGTAACACCTCATGTCCATGAAAAATAATCCTTGCTCCTAGAAAGTGTTCTTGATAGCTTGTCAGTGGGGCAGAGAACACTGGATGGGTCCTGCATTGCTTTTCAGCCAACACAGTTTCACCTCAATGAACACTGGCAGTGACAGTATACTCGGGTGTCAAGTTAGAATGCATATTTTTAGATCAGGTTAATATAAATCAGAATTCAGGCATAAGTGAAGTTCATGGTTTTGCATATACGTGTATATTCTTTGTCTCTCAGTTTCCCAGCTAAAGGACTGTATCACACGTCTTACTATTTGTAAATGTTGGGAATTATGTTTGAAAAGAGATGTTTCATCTTCTTTGGGTTTTAGGACTTGTTCTTACTTGTTCTTGCTTGGAGAAATGTGGTGGTCTGATCTCAGTTAGAAAATGGTGTCAGTGGTCTTTGTTCCTACCCGTTCCCTACTGTAATTTATTGTTTTTAATGTAAAAATGGGGGACAATTATATTTATGTAATAGCAATAATAATAATGTTAGTATTTATAATATTTTTCAAATATATGTACCAGCTCATAAGCAGTACAAGGTCTAATACTAGAATAATGTGTGCATAATTCATTTTATTGATTCTATAAATTTTGCTCTACTTTATACTTCCTCCCATTTATTTATTTTTTTGTTTCTTCATATTGATTAATCTTTTTTTATCATATTCATATCATATAAAGGTATAGGAGGACATATAAAAAATCATGAGCTCATAAACAAAAGAGCAAAAAGGAAAACTGAAAGTCATAAAATAACTGAAATGCCTTAGAGGAAAACACAGAGGCTTGATTTACATGTGAAACAAACTAGGGAGTAAATGAAATACCTAAAAGCTATGGATACTTTAACGCAAATGAAAATAAGGAAGAATATTTATTGAACCTATGTGTAGTTGAGCCTTGGTTGCTGTTTGAACATCAGTGGGATGGATTGCCCCTCAGGCTGGTTGGTTGTGAGGACTGGCCGTGACTAAGTGGAGGAGCTGTTGTTCAGGGGCTGACACTACAGAGCAGGATTAGCTTTAGCAGGGCTCCGGTGCCTGCCCAGTGTTCCCTTTGAGTGTGTCTTCCTTGGAGGTGGCCAGTGATTCCTCAGCTTGGTCTGAAGCTGGTCACTGGGTGTGCCAGCCACAGGCTCACTTGGGAGGGAACCCGCTTGCAGTCCAAGTTCAGCTTCAGCCTGTGCCCTGCCTGGGCTACCTGGCAGAAGCCACAACGCAATCCACAGATGGCTGCTGCCTGCATTGTGCTTGGAAGCGCCTCGAGAGGCCAAGCTGCGAACCAAGGCCAGCTGCCTCTAATGCCAGTCTTAGGACTACTCACCAGAGGTATAGGACATGCCGAAGTCAGATATTTCTTGTTTGGGGTTTGTGAACCTTTGAGAGACTTTAGGAAAGTCTGAAGCATGAGCCAAGGCAAGCAGTTTGTGGGGAAAAGCCCCTGGAAATGGCTTGAGTGGGCCCAAATGTTGGATGGGGCAGCGTGTCAGAATCACCAAGGCCAGCTTAATGGAGACTCAGATATGTCTGCAGGTGTCTACATGCTGGGGGGCCGGAGGGCTCAACAGTGAAACAGTGGCTTCTGCCAGCTCCTCCACCCAGGAGCAAGATGCTCCTCTAGCCCTCACCCTGCAGCCAGACAATTCAGTTCCTCCCCATATGTCTCTTTTGCCTTTTGAGCTGCTGCCCAGTGCTGGAGCTCAGAGTGAGTGAGCCCATCAGTGAGTAAGTCTGTGCATAGGTCCTCCAAGTGGAGCTCCTTGGAGTGTAGCTGTCCTTTGTCCCATTCAGCCACAATCTCCACTGGTTTTCACAACCAGAAATTATGGGGACTTCTCTTCCTGGCACTGGAGCCCTGGGCTGGGGAGCTTCGTGTGGTGTTGGGACCCCTTGATTGTCCTGGAGGAGAAGATATCCCTCCCGATATTTAATGGTCACATCCGGGTGAGGGACCAGCCTGTTCCGCATCTCTGCCCCTCCTACCAGTCTCGAGGTGGCTTCTGTATGTCCTTAGTTATAGGGCTTTGGTTCAGCTAGACTTCAGGCGATTCTCAATGATGCTTGTTCTGTACTTTAGTTGTAATTTTGATGTGGTCCTGCGAGAAGGTAAGCACAGGATTTACCTAATCCACCACCTTTACTAGAAAAATACTGTGCCAGATCTTTATCCAATCTTCTACTGATGGGCACTTGGGTTGCTTCCATGTCTTGGCTACTGTAAATAGCTCTGCAGTGAACATAGAGGTGCATATATCTTTTGAATTACTGTGTTGGATTTCTTTGGGTAAATACCAAGATTTGGAATTGCTGGGTCAAAAGGTAGTTCTATTTTTAATTTTTTGAGGCGTTTCCCAACCGTTATCCATAGTGGCTGTACAAATTTGCAATCCTACTAACAGTGCATGAGGATTCCCTTTTCTCCACATCCTTGTCAACACTTATTTATTGATTTATTGATGATAGCCATTCTGATTGGTGTGAGGTGATATCTTATTGGGATTTTGGTTTGCATTTCTCTGATGTTTAGTGACATTGAGTATCTTTTAATATGTCTTTTGGTGATCTATGTGTCCTCTTTGGAGAAATGCCTGTTCAGGTCATCTGTTCATTTGTTAATTAGATTATAAGGTTTTTTATTTTTATTTTTATGTTTGGTTGTATGAGTTCTTTATAAATTTTAGGTATTAACCTCTTATCAGATGTATCATTGGTGAATATCTTCTCCCATTCACTAGTCTGTCTTTTTGTTTTGTTGATGGTTTCCTTTACAGTGTGAAAACTTTTTGGTTTGATGTAATCCCATTTGTTTATTATTTTTTTTTATTTTTTTTCTACTTGCCTGAGGAGATAGATCAGAAAAAATAATACTAAAAGCAATGTCAGAGAGTTTACTGCCTAGGTTTCTTCTAGGAGTTTTATGGTTTGGTGTCTTACATTTAAGTCTTTCATCCACTTTGAGTTTATTCTTGTGTGTTGTGTAAGAAGGTGGTCCAGTTTCATTTTTTACATGTATATGTCCACTTTTCCCAGCACCATTTATTGAATAGACTGTTTACAACACTGTGTATTCCTGCCTCTGTTGTCGTAGATGAAATAACCATATAGATGTGGGTTTATTTCTAGGCTCTCTATTCTGTTTCATTGATTTATGTGTGTGTTTTTATGCCAGTATCATGCTGTTTTGATTACTATGGCCTTGTAGTACTGTTTGATATCAAGTTGTGTGATAACTTCAACTTTCTTCTTTCTCTGGATTGCCGCTGTTTGGGGTCTTTTATGGTTCCATATTTGTTTGAGGTCTGTGAATAATGCCATTGGTATTTTGATAAGGATTGCATTGAATCTATAGATTGCTTTGGGCAGTATGGATATTTTAACGATGTTAATTCTTATCCATGAGCATGGTATATGTTTCATTTATTTGTATCTTCTTTAATTTTTTTCTTCAGCGTCTTAGAGTTTTCCAAGTACAGATCTTTTACCTCCTTGGTTAAATTTATTCCTAGGTATTGTATTTTATTTTATTCTATTTTATTTTATTCTATTTTACTTTTTAATGCAATTTAAATGGGATTATTTTCTTAATTTCTCTTTCTGACAGTTCATTATTGGTGTATATAAATACAACCAATATTGAATATTAATTTTGTATCCTGCTACTTGACCGAATTCATTGATCAGTTTTAATAGTTTTCTTGTGGAATCTTTAGGGTTGTTTATATGTAGTATCATGTTATCTGCAAATAATGACAGTTTTACTTCTTTCATTCCAACTTGGATGCCTTTTACTTCTTTTTCTTGTCTGATTGCTGTGGCTAGGACTTCCAATACTATATTGAATAAAAGTGGAGAACAAGACATTCCTGTCTTGTTCCGATCTTAAGGGGAAGGCCTTAAGCTTTTCCTCACTGAATATGGGGATATATATATCCCATAACTAACATCATATATGTCCTTTATTATATTGAGGTGTGTTCCCTGTGTCCCCACTTTGCTGAAAGTTTTTATCACAAATGGATGCTGGATTTTGTCAGACTTTTTCTGCATCTATTGATTTGGTCATATGATTTTTGTGTTTCATTTTGTTTATCTGTTTATCACATTAATTGATTTGCAGATGTTGAACCAACCTTGCATCCCACGAATAAATCCCCCTAGATCATACTGAATGATCTTTTTAATGTATTGCTGAATTCAGTTTGGTAATATTTTGTTGAGGATTTTGACATCTATGTTCATCAGGGATATTGGCCTATAGTTTTATTTTTTTGTAATGTATTTGTTTGGTTTTGGAATCAGGGTAATGGTGACATCGTAAAATGCCCTTGGGGGCTTTCACTCCCCTTGAATATTTTGAAATAGTTTGGGAAGGATAGGTCTTAATTCTTTTTTGAATATTTGGTAAAATTCACCTGTGAATCCATTGGTCCAGGACTTTTGTTCCTTGAGAGCCTTTTGATTACTGATTAGATTTCATTAGTAGTAACCAGTTGGTTGAGATTTTCTGTTTCTTCTTAATTCAGTCTTAAAAGATTATATGTTTCTAGGAATTTATCCATTTCTTCCAGATTGTCCAATTTGTTGTCATGTGACTGTTCATAGTATTTTCTTTTAATCCTTTGCATTTCTGTGGTGTCAATTGTTGCTTCTCCTCTTTCATTTCTGATTTTATTTATTTGGGTTCTTTCCCTTTTTTTCTTTATGAGTCCCGTTAAAGGTCTATCAATTTTGTTTATTTTTCAAAGAACCAGCTGTTGGTTTCATTGATTTTTTTTGTTTGTTTGTTTGTATTTTTTTCTTTTTAGACTCTTGTTTATTTCTGCTCTGATCTTTATCATTTCCTTTCTTCTACTCACCTTGGGCTTTGTTTGCTGTTTTTTTTTTCTAGTTCCTTGAAGTGTAAGGTTAGATTGTTTATTTGATATTTTTCTTGTTTCTCAAGGTAACCCTGCATTTCTATGAATTCCCCTTTAGGACTGCTCTTATGGTATCCCAAAAAATTTGGATTGTGTTCTCATTTTCATTTGTCTCAAGGTATGTTATGATTTCTCCCTTGATCTCATTGTTGACCCATTTATTATTTAGTGGCATGTTATCTAGCCTCCATGCGTTTGTGTATTTTTTAGTTGTTTTTTTTCTTATAATTAATTTTCAGTTTCATACCATCGTGGTCAGAGATAACACTTGATGATTTCAGTCTTCTAAAATTTATTGAGACTTGTTTTGTGGCCTAACATGTGGTTTATCTTTTTATGTCGTGCACTTGAAAATAATGCATTCCTGCTGTTTTGGGGTGAAATATTCTAAAAATTTTAATTGAATCCATCTGGTCTAGTGTGCCATTTAATGTTGCTCTTGTTGATTTTCTGTCTGGGAAATCTGTCCGTTGGTGTCAATAGGGTATTAAAGTCCCCTCCTATGTTGCACAATATTGCTTTATATATTTAGGTGCTCCTATGTTAGGTGCATAAATGTTTACAAGGGTTATATCCTCTTGTTGTATTGATTCCTTTATCATTATGTAATGTTCCTCTTTGTCTCTTATTACAGTCTTGGTTTTAAAGTGTTTTGTTTTTTATCTGATATAAAGATTGCTACCCCAGCTTTGTCTTCATTTCCATTTTCATGAAATATCTTTTTCCATCCCTTTACTTTTAGTCTGTGTTTTCACAGACTGAAGTGGGTTTCTTGTAGATAGCATATGTTTTCTTACCCATTCAGCTATACTATGTCTTTTGATCAGAGCATGTAATCGATTTACATTTAATGTGGTTATTGATAGGTACATGATTATTGCTGTTTTATTATTTGTGTTTGGAATTTTTTGCTCCCTTCTTCTTAAAGAAGTCCCTTTAACATTTCTTGTTATACTTGCTTGGTGGTGATGAACTCCTTTAGCTTTTTCTTGTCTGGGAAGCTCTTTATCTCTCCTTCAATTTTAAATGATAGGCTTGCTTATTAGAATAATCTTGGTTGTAGGTCCTTGCTTTTCATCACTTTGAATATTTTGTGCCAGTCCCTTTTTGCCTGCAAATTTTCTGTTGAGAAATCAATTTACAATCTTACGGGAACTCCCTTTTAAGTAACTAGTTGTCTTTCTCATGCTTCCTTTAGGATTCTCTCTTTGTCTTTAAACTTTGCCACTTTAATTATAATATCTTGTGTTGTAGACCTCATTGGGTTCATCTTGTTTGAGTCTTTCTACACTTCCTGTACTTGTATGTCTATTACCTTCACCAGGTTAGGAAAGTTTCCAGTCATTATTTCTTCATATACATTCTCAATCCCTTGCTCTCTGTCTTATCCTTCTGGTGCCCCTATGATGTGAATGTTGTTATGCTTGATGTTGTCCCACAGGCCCCTTAAATTATCCTCATTTGAAAAAATGTGTTTTTTTTTCTTTTTGCTGTTCCAATTGGGTTTTCCTGCTATCTTGTCTTCCAAATCACTGATTTGATCCTTTGCTTCATCTAGTCTGCTGGCAATTTCTTCTAGTGCGTTCTTCATTTCAGTTATTGTATTCTTCAATTCTTACTGTTTCTTTTTTACGATTTGTATGTCTTTTTTAATGCTTGTTATCTCTTTGTTGAAGGTCTCACTAAGTTCTTTGAGCATCCTTATGACCATTGTTTTGAATTCTGCATTTGGTATGTTGTTTACCTCCATTTAGTTTAGCTCCTGTTCTGGAGTTTTCTCTTGTTCTTTCATTTGGTACATATTTCTTTGTTT
Organism: Hipposideros armiger; assembly: GCF_001890085.2. Classification (NCBI taxonomy): domain Eukaryota; kingdom Metazoa; phylum Chordata; class Mammalia; order Chiroptera; family Hipposideridae; genus Hipposideros; species Hipposideros armiger. Next base: position 1,136,761 of record NW_017731676.1, read on the forward strand.
CCTCATTTTGACTGCCTCTCTGTGTTTGCTTCTATGTGTTAGTTAGATCTGTTGCATCTCCCAGTCTTGGCCTGGGGGCATTTAATTTAGTTGGTGTCCTGTAAGATCCAGTTGTACAGTCTGTCTGGTCACCTGCACTAGGTCCTCCAGGTATGTCCGTGTGTGGGTTGTTTGTGCTCTCCTGTTAAAGTTGAGCCTTCATTGCTATTGGCATGTTACTGCATGGGACTGACCCTCAGGCTGACTGGCTGTGGGGTTTGGCCACATCCACAGCTTATGGGCTATTGTGCAGGGGGTTTACTCCATGGAATGGGATTCACCCCAGTGGGCTCTGGTGCCCACTTAGACTGTCCTTTGTGTATGCCGCTTTTGGGGCTAGTTGGGTGGTGCTCTGTTGTGGTCTAAAGCTGACCTCTGGTAATGTTCAGTGAGGGCCCTTTCAGGAGATGCTCTGATGCTGGTCAAGGTCAGCCATTGACTGTATTTCACTGGGGACTGTCTGGTAGGATCTAGAAAGTAATCTTCAGTTGGTTGCTGTCTGTGCTTCACTTGGAGGTGCATGGGAGAGGCCATGCTGTGAAGTGAGCTTGGCTGCCACCAGTACCAGGCCTGAGGTAGCTCAGCAAAATCCTAGGGCACCCCGAGGCCTGCTGCTGCCTTCTGCCTCCCTTAAGGTTCAGGAATTGATAGAGCCTTGTGTAGTGTCTGGGTTGGGTGAGGCAGGGTCTCAGGGAGTTACCAGGGTGGGACGAGTGATATTCACTAGGTTAATGTAGGTTCTGGTTTGGTGCCAGTGATGCACTTGGAGCTACTCAGTAGAAGTCTTAGAGCACACCGAGGCTAGCTGCTGCCTGCCTGGGGCTCATGGACCCCTGAGAGTTGTCCTTGAAAGAGCACAGCATGTGTGGGGCTGGCTTCTGGCTTCAAAAGTACCTCTCAGGGCACACAAGTTGAGGCCCGCTGTATGCTGCTGAAAAAGCCTCCTGGAGTGTGCTGGGTGGGGGTTGGCTATGGGTTGCAGAAAGTGCCTCCAGCATTGGGTGAGTTTGGTGAGTCACCATGGTGGAGTGAGAGGAACTCTCCAGTCCAATCAGATTCAGATTTGACCGTATGTGTGAGGGCTCAACACAGGAAAGATGGCACCCACCTGCCGGCTGCATGAGAGATAGGTTCTACACAGGGAAAATGGCGACTGTCTGTCTATTCCTTCCCCTGAATCCATACAAGTTAGTCTCTCTTTGTACTCTATGGTGCCTCCTTAGTCACCATCCCTCTGTTGTATCCCAGGGTTAGTGCCTTCCAGTGAATGAGCCTGTGCCCTGGCCCTTTAAAAGTACACCTGGGTTTCCCACAGCATTCTCTCCCACCTGATAGTCACAGTACCCACTGTTCGTCACAGGCTGATGTTGTGGGGGCTCCTCTTCCCTGCACTGATACTCGGCTGGGGAGCCCAGTGTGGGGCTGAGGTGCCTTGTTTCTCCAAGTGGGCCATCCGTGGCCGAGATATCCTTCCTGGTTCTTACCCACCACACTGAGGTTTGGGGCTGGCCCATTCTGCCTCACTGTCCCTCCTACCAGTCGTGACATGGCTTCTTCTTTGTATCCTTAGTTATAGGACTTCTGTTCAGCTAGACTGAGATGTTTCTCCAGGTGATTGTTCTATAATTTACTTATAAATTTATGTGGCCATGGGAGGAGGTAAGCACAGCATTTATCTACTCTGCCATCTTGGATCCCCACTTTTAAAAAATAAAACACCACTATTCTGCATCACTCTCGGACGTGGTCTATTAAAGGAGGGAAAATGTTTAGTATTAATAAATTTCAAGAAGTTGGATAAAGAAGCAACAGACAGTTGAACATCTCACATTGATATACAGAGAATTTCCAATTTAAATAAATCATCTATCCTTCTTACCAGTGCTTTCTTTTTTTTTTTTAGAGGTTTTATTGGGGAATTGGGGAAGGGGAACAGACAAGTTCTCTCCTTTTGTTCTTCAATCTAGTTGTGGAGGACGTTGCTTCACTGGCCCATGTTGCTAGTATCATTGCACTCTTCTCGGGTGAGGCAGTCACTTGCCGGCTATTGGACGGCTGCTCATGGTAGCTCACGGCAGGTCACAAAAGCTCACAACTGCTGCCGGCCAGCCCCACTGCAGCCTATGCTGTCACCGGCGACTCAAGGCAGCCCAGCTCCAGGTTGAGCTGTTGTTCACCATCTTAGCTATTGAGGGCACAGCATCACTGTGGGATCTGAACCAGGGCCCTGCTGCTCAGAGCTGGCGTCCCAAGCCAATTCCTAACCAACGCGCCACTCGGCCAGCCCTTACCAGTGCTTTCTTATATGCACATGGGCAGAAAAGACTATACACTTTTTATAACAGGATGAATAAATTGAATACATGGAAGGATTGTAAGTTAAATATATTGATTTAACTGGGGAAAATTGTATAGTAGTTAATAATGTCTCTAATGCCTGGAAAAGGTAAGATAGGCCATTGATTTAGGTTTTTCTAAAATGTCCCAACATCCATAGCTTGTGTTTTAAGGTCTCCATTGCATTATTCTGAAGTATATATCTGAAAAGGATTTGAACTTAAATCCTTCAATCATAATTTTAATGCTCAAAACCATTCCTTTAAAACTTAAGCTTTGATGCAGTAATTCCAAATCTGAGTTTAGCGATAGAAATGGAATACCTTAAGCTTTATGCACTAAGCTATTTGTTGAAGTGTAAATTGTAATGGTTAAAAGATGATGATATCCTAAATATTTTTTTTCAAGGATGGTCAAGTATATTATGAAATGTAGACGTAATGAAATACTAAGTGGCCATTAAAATAAAATGTTTATAAGGTACATGTAATAGCGTGGGAGTATTTATCATATGACCTCAGGAAAAAAACCCACATAAATTTTACATAATATGCTTTCAACGATGTGAAATAATTTTAAGAGACTAAATGGAAATACATCAAATGTTGAGTGGTTATCCCTGGGTAATGAAAGTAAGAGACATTTAAAAATATTTTTCATATTTTGTTGCATTTTAAAAACTATTCTACACTTAACACACCCTTAGTTTTATATTCAGAAGACTTGCAAGCGAAAGAATAAAGTTTAGTTTAGAATATTCAGTGTACCAATTTTAAATGGAATTTTCATAAAAAATAAGCAAATGTTTAGCCTTATATTGGACAAGACATCTGTGTCATTTTTCTCTCTTTGATTTGATGGTATTTCAGCATTCGAAGAGGTTTTATACTAATGATTCATTGGGTTTGGAATTTGAAAGTGGAATGGGAAGGTGGACATAATGAGAGCTAAGAGGGAGAAGAAAGATTTAAAGGCAGTTTAATTAATTATTTGCAGCATAATAGATACAAAATGGCTGTGGCCTTAATTTGTCAGAGATGTGATAGAATATTATCTTTCTAATTTCTGCAGTATCAAGTCATGGGTTGATAAGATGCAAGAAGACCTTGTCACACTGGCGAAAACAGCAAGTGGCGTCAGTCAGCTTGTTGATGTGAGTAGAACCCAAATAAACTTGTTAATTTTTTTTCCTTTCATTTCAATGTTCTATCTTCTAAGAAGTTATGCTTCTGTATTATAACTAGGATATGATTTCTCATGTGGATCTGGTAGTGAAATTCTGAGAGAGACCCTTGGTACCGCTAGTTATTGTGAAAAAGAAACACCATCCTTAACAATTAATAAAGTTTTCTCACCACACTTTATAGTTTACATACAGCCCTCACTTAGATGAGTCCATGTGGTACAGACACCCCTAAATGTTAAATTGGGATGTTCTTCAGGCTGTTTTATAATCTCTCACATAGTGGTGACTTTAAGTACTGTGATGGATTCTTTTGAATATCCTCAGTGGGAACACTTCTTCATCCTTTGAATATAGATTTTATTTTTAAAAGGAGTTGGAAAGTGATTATAGCCATGTCTGGAGACTAGAGTGAGTCACTGAGATAGGTAATAAAGATTTTGGTGCTAGAATAGGAGTCATTGTAAAATATGGCTTTTCTTATGATTTATGAAATGATTATGAAAGTCACTTTTAAATGATTTTTGAAAATGATAGCAAAATATAAATATTTATATAGCATCTTAAATAGATTATTTCACTTGAGTAAGAACATTTGCAATATAGTTTCTGTAAGATTAATTAAAAATGAAATGTCATTTCTTTAGAGCCTCACTTCTTCCATTTCAATGTAAGTAATATAACAATTTGAAAGTACTTTCATCTTGCATTCTTAGTGATGTAATGAAGCCTTTTATTTTCCAAAAATATGATGGGTTAATGAGATGAAATGGCATAAAAGCGATTTAATATGTGATATATGAATATTTATATGTGAACATTTCTCTCTGGGAGAAACTAGAATTCATAGTTACTTTATACATTAATAGAAATTCATAAGGAAACCTGATTAACCAAATGTGTACCTTAAAAAAATTATTCCAGAAACTCTATGTAAAAACAGTTGTAGGTTTCAATCTAAGAGCATGTTGAGTAAACTCAAATATCTGTGAGATACAGAATATATTTGGAAATAAAAGGTGTTCCTTGTGAATAACAATGATCAAATTTAATTCTAGTCAACACATAGTATGTCCCAAAACTGTGCAGTCTACCAAGGGTTGACAGAGACACCGTTCCTCTTCTTAGAGAACTGACATGTTGCTAATCAAAACTATCCATTATTATTGGGTACAAAGTTTCCTGAAAGGTCCTTTAAACTGGTACTTGCCATCCACAATGATTTATTGTGGGAAAGTTAATAAGAATATGAAAATGTGTAAGATATAAGTGAGCTTTTATGAAAGTGATGGTGTTTATGAAATGAGAAAAAATGTAAAGAGAATGGACAAATTCTGGTTAGAAGTTATATTACTCTCTTTATTGACAGATTGAGATTAAAAATAAACTGCCCCTGGGAGCTCTCCTTCACTCCTCCATTGTTTCTTCAGCCTCAAAAACTACCTTCTTGGCTGACCTAATTTTACTTTTGGTGTAAATATGTGAACCCCTTCTTGCTGAATCTGCTTTTTGCAGTGAATCATTAAGCAAAAGACATCTCACCTGATTTCCACTATGCTTTGTGATGTATAGATTACTAAGAACAGTATAAATATTGTTAAATAAGTAAATGGCCGAGTCTGAATTAGGAAAACAGAATAGAAAGGAGAGGTTGAAAGAAAATACCCACGATGATTTTTTTGTTTGTTTATAAGACAAGTACTTAATTACAGTGACAGAAAAGTATACTATTAAAAGAATTCTATATTAAGCAACGAAGAAGGGAGAGAGAACAGACTTCATTATTAGAAAAATAATTTAAATGTTAGGGAACATGAAGAACGTCATTTTACAGAGATAAATGATCCATATGCTGCTCTCCTTTTCCTAGAGACAAGGTTCATGGTGGGGCCAAGTGACACGTTTCTTTTTGGCCATGGGAACTTACAGCCAGAGACTGACTGAAGGATGCCAGAGTTGAGAGTGAACTTGAAGCTGAGATTGGGGGTGTTGGATACATGGCGAGGACTGAAAATTGAATAAATGGAGGAATTTAACAGGTTCCTCGATTGAAATTCATTATTGTGGAAATGATGATTCACCCGAAATTATTTAATGCAATTGTTTTTACAGGCTTCACAGCAGAAAACTAGCATTTTACATGATGGTTCAGAAGCAGCTGTAATGAGGCAACATAGCTAAAATAAGACATCTTTCCAATTGATGAAAATTGCTTTATGGCATCATAAAATATTAACTCAAGGAAAGTTGATAAATATTATTGCATGAATTCAATATTTTAGCTTTATAAATGAGAGATCTTGCCCACGTTACCTGCCTAACTTCTGTAAAGATCAAGCGTGAATAGGCTTAAATAGTACTATTACCCTGATACATTCATGTTTTAAGATATGTCCTAGTGAATTATTCCATTATCTAATCATTTATTGGACTATAACATGTCCATTAATTGCATGTGCTCAACCACAAGGTAGATGAAATAATTGCCGGAAGAAAAGAAATAAAATTAGTGGAAAGAGATGATGTGTTAAAATTTTTCTTGGTGTATTTAATATATTGAACCTTTTAAATACAACTGAAGGACTTCATTTGTTTTTCATTAGTTCAAGCATTGTACTAAGCCCTTCACCTTCACTATCTTATTATTTCTCAGGACAACCTTGTGAAGTGAACATCATATTTAATATGCATGAATCAATTGCAGGGTTACGTTTTTGTTCTATGCTATTGAACTATGAAATTGGGTGTCACTCCAAAGTTAAAAAGAATAATCTTGTTATGCTTTAGAATATATGTTACTATTTTACCTTTTTCTATTGCTACTTGTATTTTGAGAAAGTAAGCAGGCCCCTGATTAGGTACCAGGTTAACATATCTGGTTATGCCCCTGATGTTTTTATAAAATACATAAATTAAAAGAAGCCAAAACTTTGCTACCAGTTATCCAGTCCTGAATATTTCTATTTGAATTTCTTTGAAGAAAGAAAGCATAGAAGGAAACTGTAAAATGTAAATTTACATGTAGAGTTTAGAACCTTCCATTATCATTGATATGCACAGAAATGGTTTTGTGTGTTTATCTATTGAAAGAATTACTAAGAATGGTACAGGAAGTTGTTTTTCTTGACTTTGTCTTTATGGTCTTCCACCTGAAGAAAATATACTGATTTTCTTCCAGTTGATAACTTTGTGGTCTGGCCAAGATGTTTCATTTCATTGAGTTGTTGAGATTGATGTCATAATCCATATAAAATATGTATCCATCTGTAATCAGAACTCAGCAATTGTCATTCTTTTGTTGTATTATTTGGAGTATAGGCTGAGCCAGTGTAACAAAGAGATAAGTCAACCATGCGTTTTTCTCCCGTGTCACAGTCTAGAGGTGAACATTTTAGGGTCAGCATGTTGGCTCTTCTTTGTCAGCATGTGAAATTCCTGAACCCAAAGAGATTCTTCCAGTTGTCATTATTTGCCAGCCATCATGGACAGGGAAAGAGACTAGATGAACAGATACCCAGTTACTTTAAGGGTAAGGCATTTTGCTCACATTCCAGCGACTGGAACTTACTCATGTGGCCACATCTAACCAGAAGGGAGTTAGAAAAATGGTCTTTAGCTGAGTAGCCATATGCCAACTGTATCAGAGTGGAAGGGGGAGAACAGATAGCAGAACATAAGTAACAGTTTTCCACTGATATGTATTATTTGAATACTGTCCTTGTAAGAGCTATATCTAAAAATGTATTAAAGAATATTAACACTACATAGTAGCCGTGTTTACATATTTTAAACATTATAGATCAAGACAAAATTAAAAAGATCCCCAGATTTTGAAACATACATGCATTTGAAACAATCTGAATTGTAGAATATTATAAAAGACAGTTTATTTTAAACAAACACACACACACACACACACACTCATATACACACATTCATTTGTTTACCATGCTGGCAAATGGAGAGGTTAATCATCATATATTAATAGATACTGTTTTTTGGGGGAGAGGGGTTATCACTTTGAGGGGTAAAAAGTATAACTGTTGCACTTTTGTACACGTGAAACTAATAAAAAAAATAAATTAAAAAAAATTAGATACCGTTTTTAAAAATTAAAGTGTTCTTAATATTCCTGAAAACAATATTTTTAATTTTATGAACATTGGCCAGCGATCATTGTTTCATTTAATTGGTTGATAAAGTATTTTTTGAAAAATATACACCTAAATTTTGACCAATATCCAAATTATCAGGTAATGGTGCTTCCTGAAAAAGTTTTCTATAAATAAATCGATGAATAGAAACTACTGTTTGCCTTCTACAAGATAGATTTCTGAGTCTATGAAGAGTTATTATGTTAAAAGAAAGCACAACTCTGCAAATGTGTCAGAAATCCTCTGTTGCCACACCTGATTGACCCTGCCCTGGGGCCAGCAAACCACAATGTAAGCAAATTATAGTCATGGGGAGTTTTGCTGCCACCTTTGTGAACTATTGTCTTCACACCTCCCCCTTTCTCTTTAGGAATCCAAGAGTTTCTCACAGCCTCCTCTTTATTACAAAAGAAGGGGTTGCTAAATTATGATTTACACTTGGTTGTTTAAGTCTTCAGTAACCCATTGATCTCTAAGAGGAACATACTTGGTATTAGGAAGCAGATGTGAAGGCTACATTTTGAAAGAGGTAGAGTTTCTCCTCATTTCAAACAGGTCTTTCTCTCTCTCTCTCTCTCTCTCTCTCTCTCTCTCTCTCTCTCTCTCTCTGTCTGTCAGGGGAGAGGTGCCAGGCAGGGGCTCAGCAGAACCTGGACTGAGGTGAGGCCCATGATGCAGCAAGGGCACACAGGTTAGGGAGGCACCGCGCTAAGAGTCATAAACCTGCACAACCCTCAGAGGGAGTGATTAGCTCCTGAAATTTTGTGTCCTAGGCGCCTCATTTGCCTCATTTGCCTCACCCTAAGCTTAGCCCTGGGGCCCAGGGACAGTCAAGGCCTGACTTACTCTGTATCTTCTGTTCTCCATGGCTGAGGGCTTAGAACTTCGCAGCCTTTGGACATCACACCTATCCCAGGCCTCCTGGCTACGTTTTCTTCCCTGCTGCTTTCCCCTCCAAGGCGGAATGTCTGGTCTTTCCTCCAGCTTTTCTGGATGCTTTGTTAGCCTCCCAGGCTCATCTTGTGTCTCTATGTAAGGTACAGTGGGTATTCCTGTAGTGCTAACAACATGTTCATTTTGAAATCTTCACCCATATTATGTGACATTGCTCCATACGTCCCTTCTGTTTCCATTCCAATATTTTTTGTGTCGTCTGATAATGAAGGATGCTAGGGGAATCCAAACTTTTTGATAACTGAGGTTATTATATCCCTCTAGTTTTCTGGGAGAGTTGAAATGCCAACTTCCTGCCATAAGGCTATTTTCTTGAATGGAAATTTTGTCTGGATTTCTAACATGTTAGGCTAGAGTATGCAAACATTTTTTATAAGTGTGTGAATTCATTTTTTTTTTTTTACCTGGAAGTTTAATTTTGAAGATAAAATCATTGTACAATGGCATCGTCATAGAACTTTCTGGCTTTAATTCACCGTTGTGATTTCATAAGTTAAAGTATTGTTAAAATCAGTACCTTCATATTTCAATATGCTCTCAAAGAGATAAATATGAAACGTGTCTAAATATTGTGTATTGTGCATTCAGTTGTCTTAATTAAGTTAGTATTTACATAAGGGTTTTCAGTGAAGAATTTCATTAGTAACTTGTGGGGTTCACAGACTGATGCTTTTTCTTTGACATTGTGGTCATGCCATCTTATGTAAATAGAATATTCATTTTCTAGGTGGTAGAGAATTTAATATATTAATCTATTTGCGAAAGAAGATACTCTAAAGCAGAACGTAATTAATCATTGGTGGTTATAAATAGGGAATCAGCAAGATGCAGAGGCAACAACAAATGTGGGAATTTTTTTTCCCCTCTCGGGAATGCTGCTAAGTAGGTGGATAATAGTAGATTTCCCTTTACATGCTTGTCAAGTGAAATAGATAGAAACACTCTCCCTTCCTCACAGCAATGTGTGGGGGTAGAGGGGCATACAATATAAAATGTGAAAACAGTACTAGAGGTTGTGAAAAGTTAAATGCTTATTACTTTTTAACAAATAGCTTTATATTTATATTACTTTATAGAAGTAATATAATTACTTTTAAAAGTAATGTAACTACTTTATACAAGTGATATAAAAACTTTTCAAATATAGCTTATTTATTTCACATTTTGGTTTTGTTCAGAAATGCCTTACTACACCTTCAATGATGAAATATAGCTAAGTCAGTTACCATAACTCTGTAGACAACTTGAGATGATCATTATTATAGGGAAATGAAGCACATTTTCCCCCTTAAGTAGAGAAAAATCAATTTTGACTGCAGAATGTACTTTCAATAGAGAGTATGGACAACCTTTACCTACCCACTAGAGATTTCAAAGAAGCCTGTTTTTCTTTTTCATTTTAACAGTGGTTAATTACATTCATTTTCAAAGATAGGGTAAAATAAACTCTAAGGGATTTCTAATCTTATGTTGAATTTCAGTGTTTTCTTAACATGTTTTTATGTGAAGCACTGTTACTTCACAAACATTAATAGTGGAAGATTGTTAATTTTTTTTACCTTATCAATCTGTTCCATTAACAATCAATAATGAACACTTTCTTAAGTTATGCTGGTGTTTGAGGTATGAGTTATTATTTATTGTTTCTCCAAGTAGCAATCTAATGGCTTGGTGATACTAATTACAGAGAGAATGACATAGAGCAACTGTGCTCTCTCCTTGCCTATAGGCTGCATAGAGGACAGGGACGCTAAAAACTCATGGAAGTGACGTAGTCAAATGTTAGCTTCTTCTGGAAAATGAAGATGGATGCCATAAAAGACCATTATTTGCTACTGTACACTCTGAATATACAACACATAGCTTCTTCTTTCTTTTTCTTTTTTTCCTGAAGATGCCTTTAATGTCTTTATATAGAGAGCAGAGTTCTCAGCCAGGGGCAGTTTCATCCCCCAGGAGACATTTGTCAATTCTTGGAAACAGTTATGATTGTCATAGCTGGGGTGGAGGTGGGGTGGGAGGGCAAACGCTACTGGCATTTAGTGTATAGAAGTCAAGGATGCTGCTAAACACCCTACATTGCATAGGATATCGCCCCACAACAAAGAATGATCTGATAAAAATGTCATTATCACCGAGGTTGAAAAACTGCCCTAGGAGAGTGAAGAATTTGAGGCAAGAATATACGACTATATGAAATTCTTTAAATGATTATAAATTGGTAAAATCGTATGTCAGCATTGATAGGTAGCAGTTTTTCTTTAGAAAAGCCATTTGCTACTAAGATGGTTAAGGGCAAATTAACTGTGCTGCTTTTTAAAATTTTTTTGTTGGTAGTGAAATGAATTCAGGTCATTTGGGGTTAGGGACAAACAAGCAGCTCACTAGACCTATGGTTAATTATTTTTTAATTTAGTTTTAATGGAATCTAGTATGATCTCTCTCACTTTTAATTGCACATGAATTTTCTGGTCAAAATACATACACAATTCACATACATTTCCAGGTATGCAAAGGGAAAGAGGCTAGATTATTACGTTGTCTCTGGAATTTAAAAAAGTAGGTAGCTTCTTATACCTATATTAATATTTTTCTTTCTTTAATTCTAACTATTCTTAAAGAAAAACTTATAATTTACTTGATGTGTGAAATATCTTCAACCTTAAAAATGAAGAATTTCTTGCGATGGTTCTTTTTCATGTTTACCTTAATCTTTGTTTTAGTGTAGTTTCTCTATTCCAAGGATGATGTCTAGTATTTCATGGGTATTTCTGGTTAAATATAATCGCCTGTTCCTAGTGTAGAATGGGGAGAGTGAACAGGTATGTTTACATGTTATGGTTTTCACTGGTTCTCTTCCTACTTCATCCTGACTATATTGCTCAAAAGTGACACCATCAAATTCTTGTTAACAGGAGCTAAGGCAAGTAGCAGTATGCTGTGGAAGATTCATCAATTTTGACTTCATTGTTCCTAAATATTCTTCCTAATGTCCCATCTGAAACGTGATACTGTCCCAGCTAAAAAGGTATATCATATCAAATAGAAAGAGGGAGTAGGGAAAGTATTACTGAGCTATTGAGTTAAATGTTAGAATGCCAGTTTGATGTAGCTATCATCAGAAAAGTACGCAGTATAAATTTGAGAATATGACCGATTATATATGTGTACGTATGTGCATGTGTATATATGTATATAATTGCATGTGAATATGTATATGTTTGAATGTTGCTTATAATAAACAAGCCTATGTTATATTTTGAATTCTTTCTATGACTATTTGTTTTAGTAGGCACTAGGAGATCTGAGCTAGGTATTTTCAGTCTACAAAGCTTAGCGTTGACTGCATAATAAGGTGCAAACCAATACTCTGAATTTTATAGTTCTTCATAACTATATACCTACTACCCTTTTAGTCTTTTTTTTTCCCCAATAGTTTCTTGTATTACACACATTCTAATTCTTTCCCTCCCTTGTTTATGTACATTTACTCCAAAGTGTGGCTATAATCTCATCAATTTGGCTCTCATGGCCCATGTGATTTTACCTTCCTCTGAATTCTGAAAGCACAATTTTCTGTACATCTTTATTGGAGCACCAATAATGTCCACATTGATCATTACCCTAATTGTGTATTTAATTATTTTTAGGCATTTATTTATATTCCATTATATAACTGCATACAACCTTACATAGCCTGTTATAATTTTAGGTTCAAAATAAATATTGATTTTCAAATACAAGGAAGAACTTGTTATATGTCAGCATTCCCATTCCCAGTAAAGTCTGATGCAGTAACCCGTCTCAGTGTCTGTTAACTAATTCATGCCACCGACATTCATTGAGTGCCTGCTCCGCGTGCTGGGCTGTCCCATGGACACAACTGGCAAGAATCTCTGTCCTCTTGAAACTTTCTTCTCATGCTCCCATCTCTCTGGTTTTCTCTTGCATAGTCACATCTTTCTCTTCCACTTTTAAGGACACTTGTGATTATATTGGACTCACCAAGACAATCCAGGATCATCTCGTAAAGTTCAGCTGTTTAGCAAAACTTAAGTTCATCTGCAAACTTAATTCTCCTTGGCTGTGTAACAACATATTCACAGATTCTGGGGTTTAGGAGGAGGATATCTTTGGGAGGCCATTGCTCTGCCTACCATGGCCATCAGCTCTGTCACTCAGTGTCTGAATACTCTTCCTTCCACTAGTCTTTTCACTTCTGCTGCTGCTTCTGCTCTCGATCCATCCAACCGGCATCCTCTGGTGAGACAATCCAATTTGTTCAGTGTACTATTATTTATGCACGTCTTCTGTACTTGGCTCCTTACAAGCCATTGATTCAGCAGTTAGCTGCTCCTGTGTCTGATAGGTCCTGATGCAGTTAGTCAGGGGCCAAGGGCAAGGTCATACATTAGAATATTGCTACTCATTTGTAAGTAAACTTCTTGGGCTCCTTTCATCAGGGACTGTCAAAGAGGGAAGAAATGTCCCTCAAACAGATGGCTGTGGCTCTCGACCTTTTCTGTCTGACTTACTGATATGTGGGATATAAAACTGAAAACAACAAAGGAACAAGACAAGCACAGGAAGAACCCAAAACTCATAGACACAGACAATAGTTTAGTGGTTACCAGAGGTTAAAGGGGGAGAGGGGTGGTAGATGAAGGTAAAAGAGATCAAATATATGGTGATGGGAGAACTGACTGTGGGTGGTGAACACACAGTGTGATATATAGATGACATATTACAGAATTGTACACCTGAAACCTATATAAATTTACTAACAACTGTCACCCCAATAAACTTTGTTTAAAAAAAAAAAAAGAAAAAAGATGGCTGTGGGCATGGCAGAGCTTTTGATTGCTTATCCAGGATAAGTTCCTGGATAAGTGGGAGGAAAGTAAATATATACATACTGAGGAAATGAGTTGTCAAATTTATATATTTAAGCTTTAATATGCAGAAATTTGACCCTGTTTCTCTTTGGGAAACTTAATTTACTCATGAGCTGCCATTTTCTCTTCCAGGAGAGGAAAAATATTAGTCTTGCCATTTCAAGGTTAGTTTCTTTCAGTTCAGAAGAGCCTTTTGTGGTATTATAGATTTAATAAATTTCAAGTTCAGACTCCCTTTCAGTATTCTATAACATTCTTGACTTTGCTCTTTGGGATCTGAGTGAAAACTTATGTGACAAAAATCTAGTGTATTTGCTCTCCTCTGTTCATTTGGCATAGATATTGAAGGTAATTGCTGCTAAGAACTTGCACAAATCTCCTCAGCCTGCATAGGGACCCTCAGCTCTGCATGGTTTTCACCATCACCCTTGAGCTGCACCTCTGTTTTCCACTGTCCATCCCTCAGTCTTTGCGTTGGGATCCCCTGGGTCCTGCACTGAGGCAGTCTCCTAGCAAACATACAGAGCCTTAATTCTTAGCTTCCTTTCGTGCTTATCCCAGGGGGCTTTTCCATTTCCCCCTGTATCCTGCTGAAGCCAAGGGAGATTCCTGGCAGAGTGGCATCGTAGACTCACTTTCCTAAACGTGCCATGTTACCATTTCACCTTCTGCTCTGGGAGAGGCTTAGTCCTTTATGATGTGAAATGGGACTGAAACCCCCTCCACACTGATATTCCAATGCCTGAACCCCTTGTTCTCATTAATACAATGGTTAATTGAATGTATTTTTGTAGGTTTCCTAAAGTGAGTACAGGAGATAATGTATGTCCAATACCTCGAGTGGTGCAGAGTAGCTGCTTGAAAGTGACTGTTAATATAATCTTCTAGTTCATCCAAAACTTGGAAGCCTATCTAACTTTCAGGAAGCATCTCTGGGGTATCTGTAGTATTCCATGGCATAATCCCATAATTCCATGGGATTATGATTTCTGAAACATTTCTTTAGGTGTGTTTAGTAAGCAATTATATCAGAGTGGTGCCATCTTTTGGTATTACATTTAAAGCTATTTTTAAATGTAGTATTCTGAAAACTATCTTGAAACTATGGACTTAATTAGAGCAAAGAGACTTGGAAAGAGGTTTTCAGGGAAAGAGGTAGGGAAACCATGTTCTCTTTGTCATCACCACAAAACTTGGTCTGTCGATGTAATAGGGAAAGTACATTAAAGCCAGTTAATTAAAATTGTAAGAAAAAATATGTACAGGTGACAAGTATTCTTTTGTCAGAATTTGTGTCAATGATGGCAGGGAGAGGACTTGAACTACTGAAAAATGAAAGCATATTCGTCTTTCAGTCAGGAGGGAAAACATCCTGTCTGGGGTTCTCTTTATGTGCTGCACTCCATCTAGCAGAAGAAAGGGTAGCAGTGTCACACAGCATGTGAGGAGCTGACGTGTGATCTGAATACAGCTCTGGCTGGTGCCAAAAACTCAAATTATTCCCGCCATGATATTTTTCTTTCAGAAAAGATATTGGATAAAATGTCAAAGCAGGTCATTCTTTAAGGAAAAGATACTTAAGGCTCTGTTTAAAATAGACATATGAGCTTGGCAACATGTTAAATATTGTAGAAATGTGGTTTATTTTAGTGGCAGAAAATACTATATATATTATAATGTATATATTATGAAAATAGTATATTATGTTAAAAATACATGTGAAACCTTCTACTCTGAAAACTGTTTACTAAACATTTACCAGGAGACTTTTTGAGAGATTTACAATACTTCATGCAACAACAAAGAATATTGTATTTTTTAAAACCAGAAGCAAGAGTTACTTTTTTTGGTGGGGCAGTTACATGGTTTTTATTCATGTTTATTACCCAGAAAACATTTCAAATGTGGTTTCATATGTAAAAAGGACAGTGGGGTATTTACATTGGCATCGAGAATTAAAGTTCCTCGACTTAATTTATTTAAAGTTTATTTGCAAACTAGATCTTGTTTTTCTTTTTAATTTTCTAAGCATTTAAAAATTATCCTAGAGACACACTTTGAGAGAATATTTTATATATATGTGAGAGGATATGTATATAGCTGAGCTACATTGTTTCTTCTGATTTATAATCCTCTCATTCTTTAAAGCACTGGTAATGTGTCTGGCATATGTAGGTTGTGACTTAATAAATGACATCATCTGTAGTACATAATGCGCAGTATATATTGTGCATCCTGAACTAATCTCCACCAAGTCTCAATTATACTGTAGTCCCTATACCACAGGAAGGAGGCTAGACTTCATAAAGAAGCAAACAACATATTAATGGTTCAAAGCACAACTGCCTTTCACACCAATTAGCTATATTGGTTTTTCTGCAAAGAACTAAATATCCTGGATCAATTAAAGTGATGTTGAGGTTTATCTGTTTGTACCCTGATCAATTAACCTATTCAGGAGAGCATGTTTCCTGGATGTCATCTTAGGCTGAAATGAAAGAGAGAGCCTTGGGTTGGATGGAGTTCGTAACAGATAACCTGGGTCTTTAAAATGGAGCTCAGTAATCTGCCCCTCAGCAGAAAGCACAAGCAATCCAGTAATATGCAGGAATCCTGGATAAAACTAAATCTGGGGATTTTATATGACTAAATTACTGTGCCTGAAATAGCTGGAATGAAAACCCACAAGGTCAAAATTCAAAGCATGGGAAACACCTCAGAGTTTGAATAAGTCAAACAATTCAGGAGTAAAAGTTTGCTTTAAATCTTTTAACACTATTAATTTTTAATCAATTCAATAAAAATGATAACTTTCTGTAAAGTGATGTGTGCTCTGTTATACATAAATGTTAGCATATCTATCTGTGTCTATTTGAGACCCGTGTTCCCCAGCAGCATCCGTGTTCAGCTGGGACCAGGCTGTAGAACCTGTTGGTAGTAACAGAATCCTGGAGTTGTGCCAGGAAAAGCAGGCTTGAACTGGTTCCTCTCTGTGCCTGGATTCACTTCTCATAAGATGGTAAAAAACCGCCAGGCCCTGGCTTTCAAAGATGGTTTAGTCATGCGTGTGCCATCCATCTGTTGGAGGCATAAGGGATTTCCTTCTTCGCCCAGCCCTCCAGCCACAAGCATGGTTGCTGGTCCCCACCCTGCGAGCCCCCCAGCCTACACCTCTGCCTTTCTTTCATGCTTCTTCTCCTGCCAGGGGAGTACAGGTGCTGTGAATCAGGTGCATCTTAGGCCGCTCCAGGGAAATCCTTCCATAGGCACCGATGTGAGCCAGCACTGCAGAATTTCTTCTTTTGCTGCCTTGCTTACTTTCAGTAGAGTTTGATTCAGTGATTTAAACACAAAACAAAACATTCAATTTGATAATATAAATACTTCCACTATTACATTTTTAACCAAACTTTAATGTAGACCTTGATGACCTTCACTCCTCTGTGAAATGAAGCTCCCTGTGTCACCTGGATGACCCTTAGCAGGGGTTCTATATTGATGCATATTCTCTCTCTCTCTCTGTCCTTCGCTCCCTCTCTCCCTCCCTCCCTCATTTCATCATGTTTAGCAGCATACACGTTAGCTTCAGTGCCAGCAGTGAGGGAAAACAGTGGGAAGTCTCCCTCCATATATTATCGCTTTCCCCTCCCCTCTCCCTTTGTTCACTGCACACATCCTCCTGCTTGACCTCCTGTTTTCTAGAATGGCCTTGCTTTTTCTTTAAAATGCTGATGGCAGTTAAGACCAGGTTTGGAGGTTGGAGGTACAACTTCAAGTCACAAAATTGCATATACAAGTCATTGTACTACAAGATGTTTTACAGCCTGTTAACATGACGTCACTATTTTGGCAAGCCAGTGGTCTTCTAACACACTGATATTTGTATATATATTTTTTACATACTTAAACTCCAGAAAGACCAAGGTGAACAAAGGGAAGGGTGGGTTTTCTGATCAATTGTTTATGACTTTAAGTACATTCTAATGTGCACTTGCAAGTCAGATACGCCATTCTTGTTCTCATTAATTTTCTTTTCTGTTCACACAGATTTATGAGAAATACCAAGATTTGTATACTGTAGAACCCAATAATGCACGCCAGCTGGTGGAAATTGCAGCCAGGGATATCGAGAAACTTCTCAGCAACAGATCTAAAGCCCTGGTGGTGAGTTTAAATTGGATATGCTCATTTTATTATTTTCCATTACTTGTTTATTATTTATTTTTCATGCTTTATTTGGAAGTTTCCTTTTGTATGCTCTCTTTACCATAGAAACTGTGCTTGTCTAGGATGTTCATAAAAGATGAGCTATGATTTCCTTGTGAACCCAATAATTAGTTAGCTTATTTTAATTATGTTTGTTGTTTATATCAGGTGATTTTAATACACAGGAATAGTATATTGAATTGGTACGTGCATCATATATATATATATATATATATATATATATATGTCATGATGCATAATAATAATGTTTATCTATCGCACAACATAAAACCCACAAGTATTGCCAGTACTCTTAAAGCTGTTGGTACTTTCCTGTCCCATCAACCTGCCTTCCTGCCAGAGGTGGCTGATGATACTCTAGGTATCTGATTACTTCTTTGCTTTAGCAAATGGTCGTGCCTCACATATATGTTTTGCTAAACAAGATGTTAGTTTGCATGTTTTCCAGCTTTATTCAAATCATACACTGTACATAGTTCTCAGCGACTTGCTTTCTTCCATCAATATTATGTTTGTATGATATCTGGATGTTTGTGCTTAGCTTTAATTAATTTTTATTGACAGTCAAATATTATTTTATGATGATATATCTCAATTTATTCATTTATTCTCAGTTGATAAATTATTACTTGCATTGTTTCCAGGTGGGTGGTACTAAGAACAGTGCCACTAAATTTTCTTGAGCAGGTTTCATGGTACCTATGTGCAGGAATATTTGTAGGGTCAATACATGACATTAGAATTACTAGACTGTGGGGTATTCACAAAGTCAACTTTACAAAAGGATGACAATTGTTTTCCAAAATAGTTGTATCAATTTAGACCTTCACTAGCAATATGAGTCCCCATTGGGCCATTTCTGGCCAATAAGTGGCAATGTCACACTTCTTAATTTTAATACAGCCAAAGCCAACTTAAAATATTATTAGTATTTGGGGGTATGTGTTTTCTTGAAGAAATCCTTCCCTCCCCTTATGTTATAAATGTGCTTTTTATATTTTATTTTCAAAGGTTCTTTGACTTTCAGATTTATTTAATCTACCTGTAACCAATATCTGCCTATAATTTTAGGCTGCAATCCAAATTAAATTTTTTCTAACCATTTTTGCCAGGGTCATTTATTAATAGCTTGCCTGCCCTTATGAGCTCCAGTGATCAATCTAGGTGTCTGGTAGGCCCAGTTCCTCACCATGTTCTTCTTAAGAAGGATCTTGAGTATTCTTGAACTTTCACATTTTATCTAAATTTTAGACTCAGCATGTTATTATCGAAGGAAATCTTTATTGGGATTTTGATTGATATTGCATAGACTCAGACCAAATTGGAAATAATTGATATTGTGATATTTTGTCTTTCTATTTATAGTCATGGTAGTCTAACATTTTTTTGTGACATTCATACAGTCTTAAAATTTCTTCATGAAAGTTCTTCTACATGCTTTGTTAGCTAAAATGCCAGAGCTTAAATTTCACTCCTTTTATTCTACAAATCTTAGCATTGTTACTCTGAATTTCCTGTTGCTTATCACTCACAATTCAGATTTTTAGCTTACTACATTAGACACACACACACACACACACACACACACACACACACACACACACCATTGGCACTCAGAAATTTCCCTTGCTTTTTGTGGCACTTACAAATCTTTATGTTTCTTAAAATATCCTGGATCTTGTTGTAATGTAACAGGAGAGCCCTTTGAAATATTTGGTATGCCATATTGCCAGAAGTTGAAACATTTAATATTTAAGAAATATATAAATGAGAAATTTATGGTAAGATAAACTTTCATGACTGGATGATTCAAAGCATTATCTTCAATTTTGGGTATGTGAATATCATTGTTAGATATTATTTATAGATGTAAAGTGTGTTTTCAATAAAAGTTAATCTAATAAAAATAAGATGCTTTCTACTTAAGTAATTAATAGTTAATGACAGTGGAAAATGATTCCATTTGTATTGATTTTTATCAGCTTATATTTTTTCTCCAGATGTAGTAAGCAGGTAATTTGGATATCAAAGTCCCTTAAAAAAAGGTCATAGAATGCGATAGGATAAATCTTGTCTTAATTGGATTAAATGGGAGCCTATTGAGACTTTTTCTTTTTTTCTAAAACATTTGCAGTTGAAGCTCTAGACAGACATCTGGTGCATTATTTGAGTCCTGTGGGGCATAAATGACTGTCTTAAGTGCACAGTGGCAGAATACAGAAAACACAATGACTAATTAAATGTAGAATTAATTTGATTTTATGTCAGGGAGAAAGATTTATGTTTGTTTTCAAACTAAATTCTTCATTTAACTTTTGGATTCCACAAAAATAGAAGACAGATTATTTAAAAGAATATTTTGAAGCTAATTGAAAAACAGGTGCTACATTGTACTGTAAAGTAATGCACAATGACATTATTAATTTACCTCTGTTTTTGTTGTGGACTTATTCTCAGGGAGACTTCTGGATTAAAGAAGCTTTAATTTACCTGGGTGGAATCCCAATGTTATTCAATAAGTAAATATATTGGAAAAATCATGAATATACACATTTCAAGTAGATAAAATTTAATACTAGGTAGACCTTATTGAATGTTTACTACTAAGTAGTATTATCCAACAATTTCTCACAATGATACTAAGCTCTAGACATCACTATTAGTCTCATTTGTCAATGA
Source organism: Hipposideros armiger (assembly GCF_001890085.2). Classification (NCBI taxonomy): domain Eukaryota; kingdom Metazoa; phylum Chordata; class Mammalia; order Chiroptera; family Hipposideridae; genus Hipposideros; species Hipposideros armiger. The sequence goes on from NW_017731676.1 coordinate 1,157,229, forward strand.
AGAAACTGGGTAGTTGAGGGTTCCTTTGACCGTGGTTAAGGAAACATTTAATACGCAATGCCAGTGCTTCTCAAACTTTAACTTGCATATGGTTCACCCATGGCTCTTGTGAAAATGCAAATATTTATTCAGTAGAACTGCCCTGAGATACCACATTGCTAATAAGCTCCCAGGTGATGCTGATGCTCCCAGTACAAAGACTATATATACTTTGAGTAGCAAGAATGTGAGAGAATTCAAATTCCAGTGTGTCTGGCTTCAAGATCTGCATTCCTATCTATTACACAAATACATCCTTTGCCCTGAAGAAGTGTATAATCATAATGAGGAAGAAATTAGTGCTAGGCAGTATGCTGTGAATTACCATTCATTCAGATTAATAATTGGATGCTCCAGTAATAGAATATTCTGGAAGGCTATGAATTTTTCAGTGAATGATATATCAATTAGCCATTTTCAAAAATGATTTAATGAAGTAAAATATACATTATAGAAAATAATTATTTTTATTTGAATTTGAAAGAAATTAAACCTTTATTTTTTGGTATTACGGTTATCAACATAAAATACCTTTGAAAATGTATTATAGATGTAAAAATCTATTAAAAAGAAGTGAATTGAACTGGTTGTTTTCTCATAGCTACTAAAGAAGTTACTTAAGAGTTTATATTTGATAATTCAGTTATTTTTTTTTAAAGGAAATGAACTAGAGGTTTTTTTAGTGGAATGATTACAATTTGTGATAAATTTTATTATGCATGCACATACACAAATTTTATATATTTGAACATTAAATTTTCATTTCTATCTTTTATAGCCTGTTGATTAAAAACTAAACAAGTTATTTTATTGCTTTATGCTTATTTTGCATTTGTTTATATGTTTGATTTGAAACTACTCCAACCACTGTTTTTTGTTTTTTTTCAATTTCAGCATTTATTTTGACTTTTTATTCATGCTTATATTGTGCTATGGTGTTTTGATCTGCTCCATCAACCGCCTTAGAAAGAGCTGAAAGAGAAATCAATATCAAAAATATATTTTAGTTGGTTTTGCCCTAAAACCATCTCTTTGATAGCAAAACAGACTTTTGCACTTAAATCAATGTTTTTTAGTTTTGTTTTGTTTTTGTGTCTATATAAAAACATATTATGATTCTGATGATTGATATACATTAGGCTCTTACAGAAATCCTATGAAGTAGACACATTAAAAACCTATTAGTTCTTATTTTATAAATGAGGAAACTCAGAAAGGACCACGGTTCTTGTCCAAGACTTGTACAGATAACATGATGTAGTGGTGGAATTTGATTTTTGGACATCAATCTTCAATCCAGTTTTTTTCCCTCTAAGTCCACACTGGTAATTTCAGCCATTTTATTTCCAAGACATACTGTAGCACCTAAATGACTATTTTCTTACTGTTTTTCTTGCTATACTTATGTCTTAGAAACTGGCTCAATATGATAGTTATCCTGCTAACACTGATTATTCTTAAGCAATCTCAAATCAAACAATGTTTAGAAGCAAAAAAGAAACGATCATCTAACATTGCCATTAACATTTATTTCAGCCTGAACTAGGCTGAAAAATCTACATGTGTTAACGAACTGTTCATGGGAGAAAGCTTTTCAACAAAACAACCCAACCTCCAATGGTGCCTTCTGAAAAATGGAGGCGAATGAAATAAGTAGTCTCATTGTTCACCAACCAGCACAGCTAGGGGGATCTGCTGAGTTAATGAAGGTCTCTAGACATTTTGCTCAAAGAAAATAGGATCAAGATTATAATAAACAAATTTTTCTTGTGACACTGTTTCAATTGTGTTGTATTCTGTCTCCCTCTGGCTGTCTTGGTCACTTTAATTAAAACTGCTCCAATGTATTATGGAACTCTAAATACTGTAATGTGCCTCAACTCTTAATTCAACCTTAATATTCAGTTATGATTAGCTATTGAAGCAAAATAGCAGGTGTTTTCAAATAACTATTTAAATAGGATTGCATTTTTCTTTTTTCTGGAAGGAGTAAATCACTGTTGTTTAACCAAGTTGTTTCATGTGCCTTTAGCTCTTAGACCACTCGTTCTCTATCGTTCATGTTTGTCATCGGTGCCTGGAGAGCCTGCTAAAAATTCAGATCTCTGGCATTTGTCTCTAGAGATTTTAAATAAGAAGTAAAGGAAGAAATATGAGAAAATATAGTCCAAAGAAGTGATAAAGTGATGGAGGAAGAAATGTGAAATTCTTCAGAGATTCAAAGAATTTAAAATTTATTGTGTTTGGGTTTTAGGAACCATTGGTTTATTTTTGTAAGAACAGATTCATTAGAATATATTGGAATGGAATGGAATAAAGACTACAGTGTTAAAGAGTGATTAGGAAGTAAGAAATTTGTTTGCGTTTTCATGAAGTTTGGTTGGATAGTGAAAGAGAACTATGAAGTACTACTAAACACTTTTTTGTTTGTTTTTGAGAATGAAGGACGTATAAGTGTGGTTATAGACAGAATGGAAGGAATCTATGAATTGTGAAAATAAGAAAAAATATTAATGTTGAAGGATAATTCCAGAAAAAAGTAGATATCAGAGTCATGCAATTTATCTTTGAAAAGATGGTGCTATCTTTCATTTGAGACAAAAGTGATATTAAATATGAATAAAGGTAATTGAATTTACAGGTACCAAAAATTTGAAAGTCACACTAGATGACTGCTTTTCTCTTGATAAAGTAAAAGCTGATATTATATGCACAAAATGAAGGAGGGGCTATGGTAGTCTTGAGGACCATACTGAAAATTTGGGGGAGCAAAGTAAGAAAAAGTGAAAGGAGTCTGCTGTGGGTAAAGAAAATGACAGATAAAAAAATAAATCTAGGGCCTTTTGAACGTTGAGAAAAAAAACATAAGATATAAAATATCCTTATGTTCTAAGAGTGAGTGAGGTGCTAAGCTACGTATGAATTTGCAAGAGCTATTGGAAAATCTGTGTGAGAGTGTGTTTGTGTGTGTGTGTGTGTGTGTGTGTGTACATGTGTGTGTACCATTAGTCCAAAATCTTTCAAGAGGGTATAAATGTATCCAGATTGAAGAGAACAAAACAAAAATTATTTTGGAAAACGTATGGAATATTGTGCTATTTTTGTTTCTTCAGAAGAAAAGTGTGCTTATTCTTTAATTTTTCTGTTCTTGAGAGGATTACTTGTATTGCTTATATATTTCCCATTGAGTCTGAGTGGTGAAGTGACTAGGTAGTCCACTGTGTGTTTTGCCATGTTGAGATTACTTTATTTATTTGGGTTTGATACATGCCTCTGGATGCTAAAAATAAAGTGCTGAGGCTAGAGATGCCTGCCTGGTGGCTGAGCAATGAAAGTGAGTGAGTTGGGCACCTGCTGGGCACTCCACTGGGCATAAGCTTACACACAGATCAAAGCAGAGGTGGGTCTTATGGGATGGAGCTCATCTTGGACTTGATGCAATAGGGCGTTCTGCCAGGGGCAAAGCCAGTTAAGCAGAAAGAGGGTAGATATACACGGTCAAATGGGAACTGAGGCGTGGGGTGTAAATGGAAGCCAGACATGTGGTATTGCAGTTGGATGTTGTGGATATCTCCAAACAATGCAGGACAACACTCCAAGAGAGGAACAAGTCAGTGATGAGCATCCACCAAACCCAGAGAGTTACCAGCACACACTTACAGCCAAGTAGGGCTTTCCATTACCAGCTTTCTCATACCGCCATTGCTGAAGTCACCACCTGTGAGCTGCTAAGTGTGGTCAGCATAGGATCAGGAAGAAAAGCTCAGAGAAAGGAAATAGAAGTTCCCCACACTCCTTAAACTTAAACTCCTGAAGCTTGTCAGCCTGGAGCAGTGCCAAGCTAGTAATGGCGCTGCTTGATACAAATGAATTTTAAATTAAACTTAGACTTTTAATTTTAACCCAGATTAGATATTTTAATGAATTAGCTCAGACTGTTTTTAGATATAAGATTTGACCAAATCTTATACAGAGTGAGAG
>NW_017731676.1:1163913-1166112 GCF_001890085.2 Hipposideros armiger
GATTATATATAATCTAAACCTTTCTCTGTGAATTCATTTTCTAACTTTTACTGAGTGAATTCAGGCAGAAGCCCTATTTGAGTTACCCAATGTCATCCCAGCTTTTTTGTATGCACAGGAGTCCTTTTGAATCTATTCTCCAGAATTTTTTAGAGTATGTAAAAATCAAGGACTATATTTGCAAAGATGAGCTGTCTGTGTTTTCTTTAAAATTCTCTGACACCGCTTACCATTAGAATGATAGAACACCCTGTTAGTTTTATTAAAATATTATAGAATAATAATTCTTGAAAAATAAAATTGGGAGTTAACTTTTCTGGCCTTTTTATATCATGCAGGTGACTGTCCAAACCACCAGGTTAGGAAATCAGCTGTTCTTTCCTGAAATATTTTCAGTAATGAAGCTTCCACAAATATAATGCCCCATTATTGTTGTTTAGTTTGGTTTTCAAGAAATTTTTTCTAGCATCCATGTCCTTGTCTAGTTTAAGCTCATTTTATTTTCTATTTCCTACGTGCATTAAAATTTGATTGGCATTCTCGTGTGTGTGTGTGTGTGTGTGTGTGTGTGTGTGTGTGTGTGTGTAGGGAAGCTGTAGGTAGTAGGAACCATTGTCAAACTCATCATAACCTAGTGTTCTTGGCAAATAATGATGATTCTCAGTTCCTGAGCAATCATTATTACCAGGCATTGTGTTAAATGCTTTACACACATTACCAAATGTAATCTTTGGGACAACCTTATGAGGTAGGTGTGTTGTGTCTGAAGATGAGAGCTTTATTGAGACACAATTGACATACAGCACTGTATAAGTTTAAGGTGTACAACATAATGATTTGATTTTTTGTATTGTGCAGTGATTATCACAGGAAATTTAGTTAGCACCTATCATCATATATAGATACAAACAACAACAATATACATCTTTACATGAGGGAAAACTTTCAATTATTTTTGTAGAAGTAAGTCATATAAATGGAGTGGTTGAGTGAAAAGTAGATGGACATTATCTATATTTTTCTTTTAAGAAAATAATAATCTTTCATCTTTCCATTAACTCCTCTCCCTTTTCTTTATTTGTTTTTAAATATCAGGGCTTCTGGTAAACTTAGGTAGGAGTGACCAGGTTGCACTCGGTTCAGTATAATAAGTTAAATATGGTACTGTAAGCAGGACATTTTCAATTACAGATATATTTTTAATTATTATAATAATGTCAAAAACTCATACTGNTGATGCTATTTATAAGGGAACTATTTGCGTATATAACCTCCAAAGCCAGTATTTTTTAACAATGTGATATCTGGGAGGAGTCTTGATTTACATTCCAAATACAATTAGTAGAGCATCAGAATCATTTGTAGATGCTTTGAAGAACGGGCCAGGTATCAGCCAAGGACATGTGCATGTTTCCTGGTGGCACTGAGAAGCCAAGCAGCGTCTAGACACACCTATATGTCAACAGTCCTGTTCATTGTTTCAGTAGGAAGTGGTGTTTGTAGCACTTTAGGCTCTAATATGATAGTTTCTTACATTTTTCAATGCACTTTCATGTTTGATAAGTGTTTGTTTTACTGTTTTACTTAGGGTTCAGAAAGTTGATTGGGGTATGGATTGATACAAGCACATTATGTATTTTTCCATTTAACATAATAAATAATTGGCTATCGGAATTTTCACACAGAGCATCTGATTTTTCTGAAGTACAATGGATCACTGGCTTAAATGCAAAATGCCTATATTTCTTGATAGCATTTATTAACCTGTTAAAGGGAAATCTCTACATATATCACCACATTTTCTCTCTCAGGTTACACACTTTAATAGCATGTTTGTGGAGTTTTAAATCTAAAATAATTATAATGATAGGAATTTGGGGGCCAAACAGAAGGGATGGGGAAATACTAAGTGCTGTTTAGGACCTCTGAAATTACACAAAGAAGAAAACAACAGATCTATATACATGTAACTGTGCTGTAACTCTCTACCACACTCAGTGTTTTAATTTTTATACCATTCTCCTCTGATTAACATTTTATTTAACAGTTTGCAGTGAAGTGTTTCTAAACACCTTCTGTTATAAACCCTTTAGTGCTAGAGTATTTTCTCCCTCCCTCCCCCACCCCATCCATGAACAAAGACATGAAATGACTGTATGAACAAAGACACTTGAAAAAAAGGTAGTTGCCAAATATACC
>NW_017731676.1:1169122-1171175 GCF_001890085.2 Hipposideros armiger
CTTTAAAAAAATAAATAAATAAATCATCCAGTGGGATATTGGTGTGCTCCAAACATTTCTTAAAATGTTGATAGCTGTTTTTGCCTGCAGTTCATAGAAACAAGGTTGACTCTTGCAGAAGTGTTCGTTTTCATTAAATGACTTTGCACGCAGCAACTTTCCGTTCTCAAATGGGCATTTTTAAACTGGCAACGCCAAAATAAATTAAGAGTCTACAATTTCTGAGACATTTGTTAATAATTATATTTTGACTCACTAATTATATCCATTAAAATGAAATTAATCTTCACAATTTCTGAGTAACGAATGATTACGGTTTTAAATTTAAGTATTAAAATGTTTTAAAAATAATAGATCTTATATAATACCTTTCATGGAAGGGTAAGAGCAATAACAATAATTTATAAAGTGCTTATGATAAGTGCTCAGTACTTATCTAAGGAGTGCACTAAGCACTTTATTTGCATTTATGTATTTAATGCTTACAGTGTACTTCCAACGTTGGTATTCATATTATCTTTATTTCATGGAGACATTTTCCCCAGGATGTGAATCCAGATCCATTTAGTTCCCAAGCGTTAGAGCAGCATTTCGCCTCACTCTGCCTTGTTCTTACTACGTGTCCGGCACTCTGCTGAGTATTTTATATGTATTATTTCATTTAACAATGTCTTCCTCTCCCCTCCTCCTTTTTCTTCAATGTGATAAGGTGAGGAAGTACAGGTTAGAAAGTTTTCAGTTTATCATCCAGGTCATGTAGTTGGATACTGGTATTTTTGTTTCAAAAGAAGAGTACATATTACCATGTTTTATTTTATATAAGAAGTGCTGTACAAAAGAAATGGTGATGATAGTTTATTTTACTTTTAATTACAATGTCAAAGGAGAGAAAGAGTGAAAGAGAAGAAGGAAGCAATGGAGGAAACACAGGCAAGAGGTCCTAGCCTTTCTGTTCATTACTCTCACTGTTACTGGTAGTACATTATTTACAGAAAAAAAGGTGTGGTTGTCTGGTGATGGAGACAGAGGTCATAAAATCCAAAAGTTTTTATGAGCTCAGTGTGTCTACTTGGGTTTATATATGAAAGCCATTAATTTTAGAGTATCTACAAGCCATACACTGTGCTGCGGCTTTTCCACCCATCAGTGCCTGTATTTTGGGAGTGTTTTAGGGAAACTTTGTCTGGATAGTACAACACATACAGTTGTGGTATAAAGATTAAAATTAATTAGAATGGTTCTTATTAGTGAACTTGAGTTTAAATACCATGCAGATATTCACTCTCTTATTTTAACTGATGAAACCGATGACTGTTTTCAATATTGTACTTCTCATTTAGTTGGTATTTCAAGAAGTAAATTTTACTTGCACCTAATGCATTGGTGATAGGCAAAGCTGTAGAGTGAAGTGAATCATTTGCAGTTCTAAACTTAAGGTATACGTAACCAACTTTTAATTATAGATAGTGAAAAATGCAGGGCATGATATATAGTTAAAGTCAAGAGGTCTTGCTCCATTAAAGTAGAGAGCAGCATCATGGGGTTGGGAAAGGGAAAATATCAAGGTCAGCTGGGTTTGTCTAGTAGTCCACAAATAATTTTTGAAACTCTCTTAGAATTTTCATTCTTCCTAAAATTTATATACTTATGTATTCACTATCATTCTTTTGCCCCCAATAATTGTTTACTAGAGATTTATAATTTTGAAAATGATGTTATCTTTTGGGAATTTGGAGGGAGATAGCTCTTTAATTTCAGTGGTGCTAAAGGCCTGGCCTGGAAAACCAGTTCTGCTTAATGTTGCTGCACTTCCAGGATCCAGATTTCTCTTCATTAAATGGTAGCTTTAGTTCTTAGCTGACATTTCACACCTATTGCCCCATCGCTGTTGGAAGCTAAATCAGCATATTAAGAAGCAGCAAGTGGCACCTAATGCCTGCCCTGAGAAAAGTTACTGCATTTTAGTTACTGCAAAGATCCTCCCCTCCTCTCCCTGAAGCATTTCAGACATGTTTGTTCACTGATTTGAAACAGCATTTCTCAGCTGCATAGA
>NW_017731676.1:1178360-1179563 GCF_001890085.2 Hipposideros armiger
TGATTCTTTTAGAAAGGTATGTGTTTTTTTCATAGAAGCATTGGATATAAATGAAAATGGTCAAAAAGTATAGTAGACTCTATACTACTTTGCCTTAAAATTATGTTTAAACACAGAATCACTGACAGACTATGTAATAGGGATTTATTTATTTTTTATTTAGCACTTATTTTAAATTAATTGTTTTTGATTTATAAAATATATATGCTCACTCTAAGAAATATAAAAATGAAAAATACTTTAAATGCTATTATCTAGAGATAACCATATTTTATAATTTCGGTATGTATCATTCCATTATTTCTATATAAATATTTACTTCAAAAAGTTATGCCAACATATTTTGTGTGCATGTAAATACATATAACAGACTCTTGCAGAATTTTCAAGTGCTTTGTCTCAGTTAATCTTCACAGCTATAATTTTAGAGAGGAGTTACCTGTAACTCAGATAAACTAAATATATTTACCAAAATCACAAGATTAATTAGTGATAGAGTCAGGATCGTTTGAAATTGATAACAACTGATGCTTTGGGTCTTAAAAATTATGTTGTATCATTTCCCTAACACACCACCACACATCCTACATTTTTCCTAATTAGTTATTATGCTTTTATAACATGGTTTTTATGCTTGTTAAACTATCTTTTGGACATAACACAATTTACTTAACAATCCCACTTTGGTTGAGGTTTAGGTTTGACTCATATTTGTCTATTTATAAATAATGCTGGGATGCATATCCTTGAAGATAATCATTTCCCAAATACTGGATTACTCCCTTGAATGAACTATAAAAATTAGATCATAGAATTGATGGTATGCACATTTCAAGTCTTTTTATTACATATCCTTATGATGAGCTTTAAACGTTTGTGCCATCATTTGGGTGTATCCGTTTTCCCATGCTTTACCTATATTGGGGATTATAATTTGAAAATATATGTGTCAACAGCATAAATTGTTACAATTAAATAAAATATTCTTTATGATATGACATAAATCAACAAAAATCAGAAAATCTAGAGTTATGATAATGGGAATGGTTATGTGAAGATTTTGTTTCTTGGTACAATTTGTATGTTTGTGGAACATTTTTTTTCAAGAAAGAAAATATATATTCTTTGTAAAATATAAAAATATATAATTTATCAAAAATATACAATTTAATGCAAACACTGCTCATTTATGTTAAAAACACT
>NW_017731676.1:1180193-1271483 GCF_001890085.2 Hipposideros armiger
ATAACAAACTTCTCCTTTAGTCATTCACCTTTCTACCATCTCAATTTTTATGCAAGTATAATGAAATTGTAATATATAAATTAAATTGCAATGATTACATTTGGATGTTGTTTATCAACTCATTCCTCTTTTGTAAAATTTAAATTTGAAAGTTGCCATCTACTTTTTCTTTATAGTCACTAATACCAGTAATCCAGATATTAGTTTTTTGTCACCATATTGAAATATTTAGGCCCTGTTTTGAAAGATGACAATATATGAATAAGAAATATTGTAAGTTTAGGAAATATACATTATTTATGTTATAAGATTTATAATATTTAGGTCAATTTCATATTTAAATTTTCAGTGAAGAAGACAGATACATGGGTTAGATATGAATTACCAGTATTCTGAATGCTCTTACTTAAGAAGCCTTCTTTGGTTGCCTATCATTTAATAACGGCCCTCTGTTGAAAAATATGGTTGATAGTGTTAATACTTAAAGAGCTAGAATTAATTACTGCTTAAAAAATGGTCTTTCCTGCAGTTGTAATAGCAAATATAATAAAACACTGAGGCTTTTAAACGTATTCTTGATATAACTCTAGTTTTATGAACTACTCAGTTTTCAGTTTTGTTTAATGTGGGCAACATGATCTGTATGTGAAATCATGAAGGAGCTTTTCAAATTTCTTTCACTGACATATAAAATATGCATTTACAGTAAAATCTGTATTCCTATCAAGGTGTGTGAGCCTTTAAAAATCTGGTTTGTCTTTTCCTCTCTGACCTCATTTCATTGCTCTTGACCTCTCACAATGCTTCAGTTCATGGACCTTCTTTATCTTTATTCCCACTTAAGAGTATTTGCATATTCTGTTCCCTTCCCCAGCTTAGCTTTTTGTGTTTGTTTCTTAGATCTCAGTGTGAAGGTCAGTTGATCAAAATAGACTATATGACTGTATGTTCAACTATATTGTTTAAATCAGACACCCTGCCCACGTTTGTTATTCTGAATTGGAGACTTCTGTGTTATTATATCAGAATTCTGAATTAGAGACTTCAGAGCAATGATCACAAATTTGTAATTTTTTAAAGTTTTTGTTTATTTATTGTTTTCGTTTTCTCCCTTGGCAGTAATGCTCATAAGAGCCGATTTAAGTTCTTATTCATCTTTATGTCTTCAGTGCCTCGAATAGTGCCTGATGTATAGTGAATGGTCAATAAATATTTACTGAATGAATAAGTTACTTAATGATTAAAATACAATTTTGTTTCCTTAATGGTCTTTCTATTATATTTTCCGTTTGTCTATAATCCTATTCATTTAGGGCTGTAGAATTTAATTTGAATCATGTCTATTTGATCGCTACTCAAATAATAAAACTGAAAGGTTGAATGAAATAATAGTGAGGACCCTTTGAAATTATATAGGTGTAGCCTCACGTTTTACATTAAATGTTCTTTGCTCTTGTTTATGAGAACACAATGATTGTAAAAACAGAAACAAAAGAGCCTGCCGAGTGGTGTGTTGGTTAGGAGTTGGCTTGGGACGCCAGCTCTGAGCAGCAGGGCCCTGGTTTGGATCCCACATGAGGGCCAGTGACACTGCCCTCTACAGCTAAGATAGTGAACAACAACTCGACCTGGAGGTGGGCTGCCGTGAGTTGCCAGCGATGGCGTAGGCTGCAGTGGGGCCAGCCAGCAGCTGGTGTGAGCTTTCCTGAGCTTTTGCGAGCAGCCTTGGGAGGCTGTCCAATGGCCGGCGAGTGGCTGCCTCACCCAGGAAGAGCGCAATGATGGTCCCAACATGGGCCAGTGAAGCGACGTTCTCCACAGCTAAACAGAAGAACAAAAGGACAGCAACTTGTCTGTTCCCCTTTCCCGATGCCCCAGTGCTGTTCCCCTCCCTCAGTTCCCCAATAAAATCTTTGAGGGAAAAAAACCCCCCACAAAAAACAGAACAATATGTCAACATGTATATATGATATAGAGATATTTTTTTTTCCCTAATTCACCAGTTCAGAAAATGATTTGGCATTTATCATTTTTTTTGCTTATTGATTTAATTGTGGGTACTTGAACTTGTGCACTTGTGGGTACCTTCATTTTAAATAAATTCCATAGTGTGATTGAACTAAAAATAAGAAATTTAAAGAAAGGAAACCAATTCATAAATTCTAGACTCCAGTTTTAGAGAAAGACAGAAGATACTGCCATTCTGATGTTAATAGTAGTACAAGAAAGAATGGAAAATCTGTATTGTGGCAAATCCTGAAAGCGAATAGGTGAGAAAGGAAGGCAATGGAATCTCAGAGGACTTCATAATGTGACTGTAATTTTAACTCTTTTATTGGCGATTACAGTTACAGTCCTTTTGTCTAATGTATATTTGTAAATTTAGGAAAAAAATAGGTAGTCTGTGAATGTCTTCATTATCCTTGGAGTCCTAGTTTATGGAAAATATTTATGTGATACACATCTTTAGAGAAATTCCTTACTACTCAAGCAGCTTAAAAATTCATATTAAATATCATTTAGTAGTTCTAATTGAAATTTATGGTTCTACAATAGCTGCAAATATTTTTTTGTATTGAATTGAGTTTTTGAATAACATTTTTTAATTAGTCATAAATTTCATGATAATTTTCTTTGACGTATTATAATGAGGAAAGTTTTTTTTAAATTAAAACCCCAATTTTTACCCTACTTAATTCTAATTAAACTACCCCTTGGCAATAAATTCTGCTTCTGATATATCCATACTACAAGCGTAACTGAGGAAAATTACAGTTGGGTCTCATTTGGTAATAAGGTTGTTTATGAAAGTGAATGAATACATAATCACTTTTAAGATTGCTTATTACTCCTCTGTTATATAGTAAAATTCTTTATTACTGGCCTCCAGCACCTCAAATATAATACATTCCTGAGAGATTGTACTATATGGAATGAGGTGAATGATGCTGTAAGACTCAGCTATTGGTGAAGACCACAGCTAGATTAAAAAAGCTAAAGGTAATCCAAGGAATAAATGTAGCTACTACATCCTAGAAATCTGTTTTTTAAGGGACCTTCCTTCTTCTATAATTACAATGAAACTTCTCTTCATTTTAATTTCTTTTGAAAATGAAGCTTGACATTTCTTGAGGTTTGCTAGTCTATCAAATGTGGTACATTCTATTCTACAAATTTTGCAATAAGAGTAGAAGAAATACACATCTAATTAGGTAAAGTTACCTATGGAGAACAACTGGTAGATTGTCTTCCAACTTCTCCCCACCCCCAAAAAAAATAATTAAAAGGAGGGGTTAGTATCTTTATTCAATATCAGCTGTCAGGAGACATTTATGTCGCATAACAATTATACTATTGAATGGAGTAATATATTTAATGTGATTCTTCAAAGTGAAAAACCAAGTATCCTAGACACTGAAATATAAAGGGATCCTTGCAGATATATAGGCAGTTTCCAACGACATGCACAGATTCTTTGAATATAAAGTGTTAGAAACTTATTCAGTGAATATAGACTGTTAGCTAGGTACACAAATGTTGAAGATGCAGGAATCCATACTCATATTCATATACAATTAATTAGGATACTACATAACAAGTAAAACCATAAAGAACATACATGCTGCAGTGGTAATACATAGGCGAGAATGATTAACTCTACCTTTTTGGGGTGGGACAGGGTCAGGGAATGCTGTATCTACATTGTAAATCACTACATACTGAACTGAATAGGAGTTTGACAGCTTAAAAAAGAGACATACTTGTAAAAATAACATGTGCAATTAGGTCTCAGAGGTCTAAATTTCTCTAAATTCATCAAAATCCTTACTCCAAGAAGGCTTCTAATTATGGGTCTTTCTGCTAATTAATTGTGGTAGCTCAAAGCTTCTACTATAACAGCTGTAGCTCTCAAGGTGTAAGGCTGCAAAATTTTAGCTTGATACATTGAGCCGACTGATTTAGATGTCACAAAAATTCTGAGATGTTAACCCTGTTTTAAAAGGATCACTTATAGAAACAGCTTTTCCTGTTCAATTTTTTTCCTGTACCCTCTAATCCTTTATGCTGTCACAAAATTGTCCTGTTTTATAGCAATAGTGACTCATTTATGTTCATATACTGTAAACTGTCTGTCCTACTAAATTTTGAACTCTCTCTCCAAGTACAGTGTCTGAATCAGAGCACAGTTGAGAAATAATTTGTTTTTTTTCTAGATATGCTTAGGAGTAGGTGGCCCAGGTGATTTTCTTATTGAGATTGAATGGTTGAAACTTTTCTCCTTGGATACTCATTTTATTATAACAAGGAACATTTTACATTATTTTATAAGTTTAAGAGTTTTTTTTTCCTTTATAGAATATTTGAGGAAATAGGTAAAATGGAATATTTGAAATACATGTTTTCTTTACCCAAAATGATGTCTCATGTTTCACTTCCTTTCCTGAAACATTTTGTACAACTAATAAGTAGATGGCAAGTCTAACCTCTATCATTGGTTTACTTTAGCATGTAAAAACATTGATAACCATAAGTCTTTATATACTTGTTATTTTCATTTGATATGTTTGGGACTGATATAATTTTTTTATTTGTTGTTTTGTTAATATTTAGTTTTTTATGAAGTGAATATATCATCTTGTAAAAACATGGTGAAGCAATTTTAACAATATATGTAGATAGGAAATTTACATAAGAAAGTCAGCTCTTAAATTTATGCCTCAGCATGTAAATACTTGAGGCATCCTTCTTCCTTCTGTTATGCTGGCCTCTGTCTTGAGCCTCCCTTTCAGAGACACTACTTTTGCCCAGAAGTTCACTAACTCATCTGGAATGCAGTGACCACTTCTGAAATGATATTCCAACTCTGAATCTTTCTGCCGCCATTTGTTCCACAGTGCTTTCAGGTTAAACTTCAGAAGTTATAACAGTGATGCAGGTTCTTTCAGTGAACAGAAAAGAGTTAAAGGGAGGATAAGGCAAAATCTTTTCAATGGAAAATAATTATCTTGAGAAAAGCATATTATATCACTGTTCCTGGTGCCAATGATAAGGTTATTCACTCAGCAATATTTACTGATCACTGATTAATGCCAGACACTCTACTAGCTACTAGGGTTATAAATATTTGGAAATACAATCCCTTCCCTTTTAAGTCACATTGGTAGAAAGGCTGTAAATATTAGCATTTTCACAGAGATGGGTGTAGTTTCAGAGCCAATAGCTGGCCAAGTATTTGTCCAGAGAGACTCAAGATCAATGAACTGTATTTCAGCTATGACAGTTTAAATGGCGGTTCTTTTTAGCCTCTCTGTCTTTACTCTCTGATAATAATATTTAATTTTTTTAATCAAAGCACTTTCACTTATCATACTACAAAGTTAGAAATTAATTATAAAATTGTGTATATTCTTTGGAATATTGAGCTCCTCTGTGTCCATTTCTCGCCCCATTTTTACTTACCTTTTTATTCTGAGCCTCTGCACACTTTTATCCACATACAACTGCAACTTCAAAATGAATAATTCATCTGGTTCATTGTATTCTGAATTGGCATGTCTGAGAGCAACTATAATACCGTGTGTTCGTACAGGAAGCCTTTTGTCCTTTAGCAAAAGAAGAAAAATATATGAGGTATAAAAAGATGTTTGTGCTAAATTATGTATATGTTGAGCACTTGGTTCTTACAGTCATGCTGGGAGGTATATTTAAGTGTGGGAATATGTAACTAGGTTTCATTGTACTTAATTGCATCGGGTAAACTCAAGTGATATCATTTCAACTCTCAATTAGTCATAAACAAATAGCATGCATCTTCCCCTTTAGCTAGGACAAATAGATAACGACTTCAGTCGGATCCCATCAAGATATACAACTGTGTGGAACTAAATATTTGCACTATGTGGTCATGGTGCCTTTCTGATAGGTAGTGGCTGTTGCAGGCAGGCTACATGGCTGTGATTTATTATTTAACTACGGGCTGTGTTCAATTCAGCAGGGAGCCTGTCTTCCTGCAGCTTCTTTGAGATCTACGACTGTCATCAGACTCTTCACAGTGACTTGGACATCATTCTCAGGTGCAGATCCCTCTGAACTCCTCCAAAAGGGTTCATTTTCATAACCTCAACGGAACACATACAGAATTCATGCCTAAGTTTATTGACTCTGATATCCAGTGTGTTCATAGGAGCATAAAACCATAGGCAGCTGTTCTTTTGGGTCCCAGTTGTCAGGTGGGAAATTACGAAGAGCTCCGTGCTGCTCTAAATAATTAAAATTAATACCGGAAGAAAACCTGCTCAATTAGCATCAGATTCCTTACAGATACGGAATAATTAAACTAGTGTCTATAAGAGACAAGTGTGCATCTGTGAGATACAAATATTTAAGTAGGAATAATTTTTAATCTGCTAGGCTACTCAACAAAATATATCAATTCAGTGACTCTTAATAATGAAGCTAAGTATTCAGGTGTGTGTGTGTGTGTGTGTGTGTGTGTGTGTGTGTGTGTGTTTATTAGGCAGGGGAGCCAAAGAAGCCAGGTTTTGATATGAGTGCTCCTTCTGTCTTTCCTCCAGGCTTCTTAACCCCAAAGTAATCTTCCCCTGCCCATCTCAATTTCCTTTAAATCATTCATATTATAACTTTTGGAGGACTGAGATGGGACCAAAGGGAGCAAGGAAAAAAAATAACATTTTTAAAAGACATATTGAATAACAAAACCAGATTCTAGTCCTGGAATGAATGTCAAGAAGACAACTGCAGGAAATTTTATTTTGTGTCACTTGAAGACATGTATAAAAATACTTGGGACGATTATACCTCAAGCATTTATAACATTTTGTATAACAGAAAGATAGCATTAGCAAACACCCACCATCTACCTCTCTGCTCCACGTATGAGCTAAGAAAAGCATAACAGTGTGAAAGGCTGTAACCAAGGTAAAAGTAAGAATATAAACAAGTTCTATTCTTAGTTCTTGTGACTCTCAGAGCTTTAACCCTTTATATTGATGTCATTAGATAGAACATTTGTTTTTTCATTATTTTGATCATCATCATTTTTAAAAGGCTTGTGAAAGATAGCTTACCAAAATACATGACATTTGAATCTTTCAGGAATAATATTATGATATTCCAGGTTTGAGAATAAAAAGTACATCTCAATGCTATCATTTGAGAATTTGGGTCAGTACTACTGGGAGTTCTGAATTTGATATTCATTTCCTTTCTCAGTTGCAATTTTTTTTTTCATTGAAAAGACAGTGCAGTGAAGCATATAGGACAGATGTTGTGTATGAGCAAGAAAACTGAAAACAAACACAACAATGCAATTGGATATGATTTGGAGGAGATGAGATTCAATATGGTTATTTCCCTAGAATATACAAGCTGAGGGTAGCATGCATTCTTGAGGCTACTGACTTTAGTGCTAAACCTGTCTGCTTAAATATAATTTAAATTATTAAGAAATTGTTTTTTTTTAGAAATTAAGAAGGAACTCTCTGGTATTCAACGAGAAGCAAAAAGTTCAGACTAGATTTCCCAGGTGTTAATTAATTTGTATGTTAGTAACTGGCTAATTGGT
This sequence comes from Hipposideros armiger, assembly GCF_001890085.2. Classification (NCBI taxonomy): domain Eukaryota; kingdom Metazoa; phylum Chordata; class Mammalia; order Chiroptera; family Hipposideridae; genus Hipposideros; species Hipposideros armiger. The sequence continues at coordinate 1,187,779 of NW_017731676.1, forward strand.
CTTGAAGCTACTTTCTGGAAATCCATAAAAAAGAAAAGAAAATACATTGGTGCTAATTGTCATGCTCCCAGGTTGAAGACATATGTTATTAAGAAAGAATGTTTGATTTCTGGTTAAAATGGCGGAGTGGAAAAATACTGTTTGCCTCCTCTCATGACGACATCAAAATTACAACTAAATTACAGAGCAACTATCATAGAGTCGCCTGAATTCTAGCTGAACAGAAGTCCTATAACTAAGGAGGTACAGAAGAAGCAAAGTTGAGACTGGTAGGAGGGGTGGAGATGCGAAACAGGCTGATCCCCATACCAAAGTGTGGAAGCTAAAAATCAGGAATGTTGTCTGTGCTGTGCGCGCCCCCCCCTGAGGAGTTCCCAGTCCCATCCCAAGCTCTGCAGCCCAAGGTTCCCATGCCAGGAAGAGAAGTCCCCTCAGCTTCTGTCTGTGATTCCCTGAGACCCCACCCCATCCAACTTGTGGGCTCACCCAAGCTGCTTTCAGTGGCTTTTCAATACAAATTACCTGTCTTGGCTTATGCTTGGACTTTCCTAAAATCTCTCAATGGCTCACAAACCCCAAACAAGCAGCATCTGGCCTTGATGTGCACCATCCTCTTGCTAAGCATCCCCAAGCATGGCAGTAGCAGTGGCTGGCCTCAGTTTGCAGCTTAGCTTCTCCCAGTAACCTCCAAGCGCAGCGTTGGTGGCGACCATCTGAAGATTGCTTGTGGCTCTTTCCAGGTGGCCCTAGGCAGGGCACAGGCTGTGGCTGAGCTTGGCCTGCAGCGGGGTCCCTCCCAAGAGGCCCAGCCAGTTGCATCTAAGGATGACACACCCAAAGGGAAGCTTGGGCAGTCACCAGAGACCTGCTAAAATTAACCCTGCTCTGTAGGGTCAGTTCCTGCACAACTGCTCTTCCACTGTAGTCATGGACAGTCCTCATAACCAATCAGCCTGAGGATCAGTCCCTCCTATCGACATGCAAACAGTAACCAAGGCTCAACTACCATAGGAGGGCAAACACAACCCATGCAAGGGACACATCTGGAGCACCCAACTCAGGTGACCAGGGAGACTGTGCCACTGGGCCCCACAGGCCACCTACTACAGAAGGTCACTCTGCTAAGATTGGGAGACAGAACAGCCCTACCTAATACATAGAAAGGAACATAGGGAGGCAGCCAAAATGGGGAGACAAAGAAACATGTCCCAAAATGAAAGAACAGAACAAAGCTCTAAAAAAAAAACTAAATAAAATGGAGACAATCTACCAGATGCAGAGTCCAAAATACTGTGATAATGATACTCAGTGATCTCAGGGAGAACTTCAACAAAGAGATAGGAAACAAAAAATGGAAACAAACATGAAGAAGAACTAGTCAGAAATGAAGAATACAATAAATGAAATGAAAAATGTATTAGAGGGAATCATCCATAGATTAGATGAAACAGAGTATTGAATCAGTGATTTAGAAGATAAGGTAGCAGAAAACACCCAATCAGAACAGGAAAAAGAAAAAAAGAATAAAAAAAATTAAAATGAAGATAGTTTTAGGGGCCTCTGGGACAATACCAAGTGTACCAAAATTCACATTATAGGGGTACCAGAAGGAGAAAAGAAAGAGCAAGGAATTGAAAGCCTATTTAAAGAAATAAATGACAGAAAACTTAATCTGGTGAAGGAAATAGACATAGAAGCCCAGGAAGTGCAGAGTCCCAAACGAGATGAACCCAAAGAGGCCCACATCAAGACACATAATAATTAAAATGCCAAAGCTTAAAGACAAAGAGAGAATCTTAAAAGAAGCAAGAGAAAAGCAGGTAGTTATGAACAAGTGAGCTCCCATAAGCCTGTCATCTAATTTGCCTACAGAAACTTTAAAAGCCAGAAGGGATTGGCAGGAAATATTCAAGCAAGGACCTACAACCAAGATTACTCTACCAAGCAAAGCTATCATTTAGAATCGAAGGACAGTTAAAGAGCTTTCCAGATAAGAAAAAGCTACAAAGTTCATTACCAACAAAACAGTATTACAAGAAATGTTAAATGGACTTCTTTAAGAAGCAGAAAGTAAGAAAAATATATATATGAGTAATGCCAATAACTATGTACCTAGTAACAATTTATGGATGAAATGCTCCAATCTAAGTACATATGGTGGTTGAATAGATAAGAAAGCATGACCCTTACATATGCTGCCTACAAGAGACTCACTTCAGATCAAAAGACACACATAGACTGAAAGTAAAAGGATGGAAAAAAATTTCATGAAAATGGAAACAAACATAAAAAGGTGGGGGTAGCAATACTTATACCAGACAAAATAGACTTTAAAACAAAGGCTATAACAAGTGACAAAAATGGACACAGTAATCCCATTTCTGGGTATTTTCTGAAGAAACACGAAACACTAGTTTGAAAGGACATGTGCATCCATATGTTCACTGCAGCATTATTTACAGTAGCCGAAATGGGGAGGCGGTCTGGGTGCTTGTTGGATTAATGGGTGAAGAGGAGGTGGTGCATGTATTCAGTGGAATGTTGCTCAGCCATTGAAAAGAGTGGAATCCTGCCGCCTGTGGCAACGTGGATGGACTCAGAAGGTATTATACTGTGTGGAGTAAGTCAGACAGAGAAAGGCAAATGCCATATGATTTCACTTATATGTGGAATCTAAAGAACAAGATAAATGAACAAACAAGACAGAAACAAACTCATAGAGAACGTTTTGATGGACATGAGCTAGGAGGGCGGTTGGGGGATGGGTGAAAAAAGGGAAGGGATTAAGAAGTACAAATTGGTAGTTACAAAATATTCATGTGAACGTAAAGTATAGCATAAAGAATATCATCAGTAATATTGTAATAACTATATATGGTGTCAGATGGGTACTCGATTATTGAGGTGATCACCTTGTAAGTTACATAAATGTCTAACTGCTATATTGTCCCCCTGAAACTAATACAATATTGCATGTTGATGGTAATTGAAAAATTAAAAAAAATTAAAAACTATTGACAAATGACAAGTTTTATTATTAACAAAAACGTACATCTGTATCCATTAACATGACCTAAAAAATGAATGCATTTCTAACCTGATTAAAATAAGTTCCCTGTAGCAATGAAAATATATAATAAATGATAACACTGATGACACTGAAAAAAGAAAAGTGTTCAGAGGACAGTGGTGATAAATTGTAAATGAACTGTAAGTTAGATCAGCTGATGATTAAAGAAATAAGAAATTACTCTTTTAATCTGTATCTACTTGTGAAACGGTGGAGGAGGCAGAGAGCATCTGCCAGCCTTTTCCATGCTTTTGAAACCTATAGATAAGTCAAACATATTCTGAGCAGCCCTTGGAGCCTGTTTCATCTTTTTGGATGACTAGGGATACTGGATGACAACTAATATCCAGGGCTGCTACTGACAGACACAAAAGTGCTGTATAGGTAGACATAGGAGAGAAGGCGAAACAGGAGTAAAAATAGGAAGGGATGCTGTGGTATGAGGGGCAGAGACAGCAGAGAGGGAAGAGGGAATAAATGACAAGGGGAACGGATAACAACAAATACTGCTCTGGATAGCCTATGAAATGCTCTCATCTCTAAGGAGTAATTTATTGGACTCTGGCTTTTTCATCATTGATATACAAATAAGGAAACATTCTTCATTCAGATATGTGCTTCTAACTACACTTCATCAACTGTGCCCATTTAACCTGTTTAACTCAGTCACATCACAAAACGGATGAGATTCTTCAACCCAAATTCTTCAGAGAGTCCTGTGGGCTCGAGTCCCTAACTAATATGTTATTGCCAAAATTATTAGGATACCCTTTTGTTCCGTTTTGCCTGGGGCAGACCTAATTTTGTCATCCCATGCATTTATATATACAACTCAATTTTCTTCTCCAAAGGGTTCCGTTTTAACAAAATGTTGCATGGTCCATTTATTGCAATGGATCCGTCCAATGTATTCCAAGCCAAAGCTGTCATAATATAATCTATAGACCTGTCTGAGACATTCTTATCACCCCTGATCTAGTAGCTAAGATTTCTTGGAACAGTTATTTGGTTCATTAAAGAACTGAAAAGTTAAACACTGAAAGGCCCTTATAAATACTGCAAGTCCCCAGTGGGGCGAGGGATCGCTTCCCCAAACCCCGAGCTTTGGGTCCCCAAACTCTGGAACAGGCAAGGCCCAGGGCGCCCCCGCTGAGGCCCCGCCCCCACGAGGCCCGGCCTCCCACTGATGCTGCCATGGAAACCCAGAACGCGGCCTGGCTGCTTTCTGGAGCCTAGTGGAAAGGTTTTTGACAGTGCAGGCTGCAGCCCCTCTCAGGTCACCGTCACTTTAGTCACAAGCTATCAGCTCTGGTCCGAGGGAAGCTTAAGAAGTGCTGATCTATTCGCATCCACCGAAGAGCTCCCGCCTGCCTTGGCCCACCCTGCGCTGCCAACAGGGCCTGGTTCTCAGCTTCTTCCCTAGGAATATCAACAGGTGCTGGAGAAGCCAGGCCTGAGCAGCCTCAACCTGTGCCCACCTCCTTCCTGCTGCCTGCACGCCCCCTACCCCCACCCCCACCCCCACCGCAAGGGGCTCTCCTCCTGTTGCTTGTGTTGCTTATCGCGCCCACTCACCACACCCACAAACACACCTGCTTCTTAGGGAGTGAGCCTGAAAACAACGTGGGAATGCGTTTCATTCATTCATTTAACCAATCAATCATTGCATTTTAAACTTAAACTAATATAGAATGCTTTGGTAACTACAATAATCACTAAATTAGTCAAGGCTCTTCAGAGAAACTGGACACGTTACTTGCTGCCAGTACAGATGTTAGACTGATGTTAGCTATAAAATAATACCAACTGTACAAATAAACTACACTTTATTTAATTTTCTTATTGCTATGGATCACGGATTTTTTTAAATGGCTTCCTGAGAGCAAAAATATTCATCGTGTAATACCCCTGGGACCTTACATTTTCATCCTTTGAAAATGGGACTTCCTTAAAAGTCAAGTTGGATAACTAGGCGCAGTTGGAAAAGAATGGTTTGATGTCAAAACTGACAGTGGGAGAATTTATTCTCCATCATCTTCCTTCCCAAGCCTCTGGATTCCAATATAATTCAGTGATTTCAAGGGAAATGAAAGAGTTGCTCCTGTTTTACCAAAGACAGGTAATGGTGGCAGTTCACATAGAATAATTCCTGTGAAGCAAGCTGGAGCACCTTTTGAATCTTCCATGGAACCTATGTGAAACATGGAAAGGTAACCTCGTAAAGCACCTGTCTAATGGCTTTGAAGACGTGATGCTACTACCATCTCTTGCCATACTAAAGGGATGTAATCACCTACTCTGGGATATATTTCAGTAATACGTAAATTAAACTGATTTCTTATCCTTAAAAAAAAAAAGAGTAGCTGTGGCATACTGTGACACTACAACCTGGTGTCTTGGTTAGTACTACAAGATTATCCAGGGTTGTGCTATGTTGGGAGTTTGAATAATTTAGGGCTGATCAAGGAAACAGATAAGACCAAGAGAGGCAGAACCATACCACAAGCATTTAGGGAAGCACTTGGACAGAGTTGCATGAATGAAGTCCAGCACAGCATGTGACCATCCAGAAGTTTATGGCACAGAGGCCACCTTCCAGAAGGGATGGAGAGGGAGGGAATTCAGGGAGGAGAGGTACATCAGAGGGGCCTACATGTCTACGTGGTGTCGCTCATCAGTACTGCGGAGGGTCTCTGGATCAGAGAGCTGTGAGTGGCCATGGTGTCTTGGGGTCTTCCTGGCCAGGGCTTATCTTATTGCCAGCAGATGTGGGTGGGGTTTCAAGGAGTGTGCTGAGTGCCTGCTTTGATAAGCATAGAGGATACAGTGCCTGCATTAGCCTGAATGAGCCCAAGCTTGAAGAGCTACGGACAGTCAGTTATGATATTCATATTTATTCCAGCTGGCCTTTGCCTTTCATTTCTTTAATTTGTGTAGTTAGATTTATCAGTCTTTTCTTTGTAATTTCTATCTTTGCTGCTTTGTTTAGAAAGAACTTGTCTAACTTGAACTACTTCCATTTCTTTTAATTGATTTATTTCATAGGTTCTTTTTTTATAATTTATTTTTTTATTAATTTCAGGTGTACAAAACAATGCACTAGTTATACTTTTCACCCCTCCCAAAATGACAACCTCCCTCCCCCAATCCACAAGCCCCCACATATCTATTACAATTTCATTGACTCCATTCTCATTGTTTTTGTAACATTTGTTTTTTCCTTCTCACTTTTAACCTCTTACTCCATGTGACTGGATTTTGATACATGCAGTGAAGCGGGCCCCTTACTTTTTCTTTTTCTTTCCAGTAGTTAACTGATGATTCCAGGATCATGTCCCCATTTATTAAAGAATTTATCATAAATGTGCTAACTTGAAATGACACCTCTGTTTCTAGACTTTCAGTTCTATTCCATTAATCTGTTTGTACATTATTGTAATAGCAACATGCATGAATGTTATTCTGTCCTTTATTGTGCAATCTAATATCTGAAAGTCCATGTAGAACCTACTTTATGAATGGATATTCTTCATGGTGATTATTAATATAGTTTTATCAGAATCTTTCCATTACCTTATCCCCTCAAAAACATATAGGTTTAACACCTAAGTTCCTCATAACCTTGCTTTCCATAATCACAGATATTGTTCTCTTGAAAGTATTAATGTCTTAATCCCCAGATCCAATTGTTGGAACAAGGGATTCTACCAGCGCCTATGACATTTTATGGTGTATTATAATATCTATTCTCTTTCGGTAAATTTTAAACTTCTCTAAAATGAGAAACTCTTTAGATGCTGGATCCTTCCTGGCCTTCCTTTGTTATTCACCTTGCTTTCGTCTTGTATATAGTTAACACTGAATGTTGCTCTACTACTATGAGAAGGAATCTTTGAGGCAGGTTTCTTTGAAAATGGATCATAAAATATTCAACAACTTGGGGAAGGTCAGGTTGAATTTTGGAGTACAGACTGGAAAATGTTCATACACTATTCATTTATTTTCTGAAATGAAATTTTTTTTCAACTTCAATTTTTTTATAGCAGCAGGTATATTGGTACTCTTCAGGGAAGGTCTAATATGGTCAAACTATAATTGTAGGAGCCAGTTTTATGTAATACCTTGTAAGAAGTGTGGGAGACAAAAATCTGTCTCTTGATTCAGATGTTTAAGTAAAGTTTCTGTTATAAAGTTAAAGATACTTAAAAACTTCTGAATGTACAGTGACCATTGCCATGGCATGGACAGTGTTACTCAATTTGATTCTTATATTGGGTGAATTGCAGTGTTTAAATTATAAGGTATGTGGTGTTACCCAGGTTTCTCCCTCTGCCCGCCATGGACACACATAAAGAAAAATCTTGGAAATAAACTAAGAGACATGTTCTCACATTGGAGTCCATTTTAGTGATTTGGATATCCTTATAGATAATCCATTGTGAGTTTTCTCCCATTTTAATATTTTATTTCTACTGCATTTTCTTTAATAAAATAGAATTATGATGTTTTTTATGTGTTGGCAGAATGGGCATTAAGTATGAATGTAAGAAAATGGGGTAATCACTTGGCCTAACTATGGTGAGAGAATCAGACATGCCCTCCTGCTAGGAGTTTTCCCCCAAAAGTCCCACTAACCTCTCTGCCTCCAACTCTTACCTGTCTCACAGGAGTGACCCAGGGTCAGGATGCATCAGTCTCAATTCTTACCCAGATTTTCTGTCTGGAACTTGTGGGAGTTTGCTGTTCTTTTTGGTTTAGATATCCCCAAACTTTCCCAGGTCACTCAATAGATATAAACATAATTGCAACAACAGACTGGGTATATAGAGTTTACTTTTGCTTGCTTTTCTTGGTATTTACCATATTATGAAAGATTTTAGAGATTGCTATCATAAAAATAATATCTCCATAAGTTATTTCAGAGGTTATGGCTTTATATTCATAGAAGGAAATGCCATTTTAAAATGGAATTGCGGAGTTTTAAATGTTTTGAATTTATAAATTATTTTAGCCATTCAGTTCAAGTTCATCATAATATATATGTGCATTTGATATTGTATTCATATCGCATTTGTCATATTGATACAAAAATTATGTAAAAATAGCATATATCTATAAAATACCCATTATATACTTTAAGTCTTTTAATTATTTCTCCTTTCTTTGTAGGGATATTTGTGTAAATAAAATGAAATGCAAGTCATAGTTTTTTGAGTTTTATATACAGTACATATTTCAAAGGATGGAAAGCTTTTGAGAATAATGTTACTTAGTAATCTATATAAAACTCAATATAATTAAGAATGTTTGCTTTCTAAGGGATAGAAATTAGTAGGAAGCATTTATAGGAAGAAGTTATGTCCCCACATTTTCTTGTGTAATAAACATTATAGCTGTCTCCTGAACATGCAGTCCCGCCCTCTCCTTGTGGAGCATGCATTGGTTTGGATGACACTGACCAAGTTGTTCACACAGTCCTATGTCTCTTGACACAGGGACTGGTTCTTGTTACAACGCAGGACTCAGTTACTTAACACATGGCCTTCCCTGGCCAGAAGGACTGGTCTGTGGATAATCCCATCAGTGCAAAGCTCAAGTCCCTTCTTCATAGGTCAGTAGTTGGGTGAGGACGAGCAGCCTCTCTTCCCAACTCATCTGGAACCTGGCTCTCCTAAGAACAAGAGAGGAGCCGTTGAGCACTTGATTCCTCGATGCTGCTGCTGAGTTGCTCAGTCCATGAACACTGGATCGTCCCTTACACCTGGACCTCTCTGTTCCACCATCCAGTAAATGCTTTATTGATTGATTAGGTCAGTTCCAGTTGAGTTTTCGGTTGTTTGCAGGTGAAAGAAACCCAGCTGATATCCTTGAGGGTGTGGAAATTGTCCTGAACCAGATTCCAAATCAGTAGCGTAAATTCTTGTTTTAGCTCTTCTATTTACTTGTAGTTTGACCTGAGACAAGTTATTTCCGTGTAAAAGGGGACGATAGCTGTCGTAAAAAGCCTCCTCTAGCTCTGAAATTCTAGAGTCCTGTGATCCTTAATTGGTTTCTGGATTCAAAGTAGAAGAAAACTGCAATATCTGAATTTTGGTTGCTGATGAAGATTATTCGCTTCTTCCAGAGAGAGACTAGTCCTCTAGACACTTGTGAGAAAAGTACAGACATTGAGAGTAGGATGACAGGCTTCTTTGTGTACTCTTTTTGGAAATATTAAGATGGCACACTTCAAAGTGTCACTGTCTAACCTATCGAAGTATCCGTTACCCAGAAGTTGTCCTAGTAACATTTTTACAGCTCCAAATAACAGAGACTGACAAGCTGATTTAAACAGCAAATGTACTTATTGAAAGAGTATTTGGGTAAGTCACAGAATTAAGAAAATTGTATACAGAGCCAGCCTGGGGAGGACATATATGCCACACTGCTAAACGTAGACATCGTGGCTTACTCTGTCTGCCACCATCAGCACCGGTCATGCGGAGCTGCTGTTGCTGCCCCTAAAACGGATTGTTGCTGCTACAGTCGGGTTGGGTCGGTCACTGTCCCTGTTTCTCTGAGTCACTAGCTTCTTCTTCAAAATCCATCTGATTGGCTGGGTCATAAAGGTTGGCCAAGTCCCAGTGACAAAGCAGGCAGGCAAAATGAGCTTTCAATTTCTATACTTGGATGCAGGCACTGCCTCCCAACGTAATATATGCCTTTAGAAGTCCTCCAAACATAGAAAGGTGTTTGAATGACTAAAAACAAATAAGTACAAATGCAGATAACTGTCCACTATAAAGTTTACTAACTGCAATTAAGTACCTCTTGAGGATGCTCTCTCTAAACAGCCCTCCGTGTAAATAATTTGACATTTCAGGCTTACCTGATTCATCAGCCAAAGTAAAATGGACTCAAGTCAGTTAAAGAATATGATAAAGTAAAACTGCTTGTTTGATTGGTTGGCCTGTCAAGAGATGGGAACAGTTAAACAATCACTTAATTGGTGTAGATGTAAATGAGATGATGTGAGTGGAGACCCTGGAATGTGATATCCTTTATGTTGAAATATTTTTAATAAATGACAGTTTAAAAGCCAATTATGGAACGTTCAATTTGCTCTTTAAAAATCTATATGTTTCAACAGAAAATAATCATACTGTCTGTCAAAGGCAAATATAATATCTTCTAAAAACAATGATTTAGTGCTTACTGGTGTGTGCTACTATACCGCACAACAGTTTCCAAGATGCATCCTGATTTCTGAGCAGTGCAGCTCTTTGCCTTCCGGTGTATATCGCCTTTAATCAGCTTGGCACAGTGAAGTGTTGCTTGTGGGAACTAATTACAGGTTTTTAATGGAAATGACAGTGTAAAGCCAGCTAGATGGTGTTTATCATGCTGGAGAGTGTACGAAAAGCATACACAAACTATGGGCTCTCTGCAGAAAAACGCCTTCCAGAGATAATGATAGAGTGGCTTTCAGGACTGGTAGAATCACTGAGTAAACTGATAGGGGGTGCTGCCTTCATCTTGGGGGAACAGTTGTGCTGTCAGTTCAAGAAGATCAGAGAAGTAAAAAAAGAAAGTGTTAAATAATGGGTAAACACTGCTGGGTATGTCCTCTGAGATGCATTTGAACTTAAGGAAGTAAGGGGGAGTGACGTTGTAATTTTGATTACTTGGGGAAGCAGTTCAAACGTGGTATTGTTTCCAGTTCTTTTCAGGGAACTACATGAAAGAGCCAAGGATCTTGCTGTAGGACCTAAGTAAATTTTGATGCTTAACTGAAATAATAAATTTACATTGTGATTTAATTGGCAGCACCAAAGAGCTGCCTGATGGAAAAAGCTGTGTATTACGCAGCTGGGTATATATTTCATATCCAACTTACTTAATGCTTGCATGTGAGATTGGTTCACGAGCAAGTGATTTTCATTTGGTATACTTTTATTGCTACATGCTTTAGGCTACAAGTGCGTGTATCCTTACATAGAATTACATTTGTTTTTTCCATTCCTTTATGCTATATCATTTTTATGGATATGTGGAACAAAATATATTAGCTATTCCTCATTCAATCATTCATAAATACGTGTATTTGACAATTATTTATTTTGTGAGTGCCTAATATATACCAGGCATTGATTTATGGTCTAGAAACAACAAACAAAAAGGAATTTCCTCCCTCATGGAGCTTGAATTCTAGTACTTTCTGAGTGTGGAAGTAGTGAGACCCCCACACGTTAACAATATAGGTGTGATGTTCACTTTGCTTGACGCTTTAGTAAGGATAACTTAGCAGTGATGGACTTCAGAGAATGAGGAAACAATTCTCATTAGAAATGAAGAAGAAACAATTAGAGATTGATGTGCCTATCAGCCAATAGGGGAGACAGTATGAAGAATAGGTGATGGTTAACAATGCTAAACGAGGCATTCATTCTGCGCTCATTCAGAAAACATTTCTTGAATCCCTGCTGTATGGTAGGCATTTTTCTAGGGACTAGGTGCAGGGGTTATCAAGACAGGCAATTTCCCTGCTGTAATTGTATATCTTATAAATTAAGGGAGATACCCAATAAACAAATAAGAAAATAAAAAATATTTTTGTAGTAAAAAGTACTTTGAAAATGGATAACCAGAAGAACATACTTATTAATTTATTGCCTGGCCAGGCTGTTTTGAGTTTGAGGGTCAATAAAGGTCCTCTAAGCTGAGAAGGAAATGCGTTGGAGGAAGCAGCCATGCTCAGGTGTGAAGGTGCCTCTCCAGGAAGAGGACTTGCTTAGTCAAAGGCCCTAAGGCCCAGGGACCTTTCTGCTTTCCAGGATCAGAAGGGTGAGTATGACTGGAGCTTAATTAGCAACTGTGAGAGTGTCTTACAAGAAAGAGTTCAGAGGGGCATCCCGGGGTCAGATGACATATGGCTTTCTAGAAGAGCATTCATAATGTGTGAATGACTGGTGTTTTCTTCATTAGAAAAATTGCTTTCTCAATACTTTTTTATCTTTATTAAATTTATTGGGGTGACATTGGTTAGTAAAGTTACATAGGTTTCAAGTGTACATTTCTATAATACATCATCTATATATTGCATTGTATGTTCACCACCTAGAGTCAGTTCTGCTTCCCTCACCATATGTTTTTGACCCCTTAAGAAATTGATAAGTAGAAGAGCAAAATGAAATATACTCAATTCTACACTCAGTTATAAATATATGAACATTGTGGTGCTTTTATTTCTGTTCCTCTTTCTATCCTTGTGCACCCACATGCACATGCATACAGGCACAGACATGTGTGCAACATGCATGCACACACATGTGACTTTTATTAAATTAGACTTACAGGGTTCACATATTTCAAATTAGTTATTTGCACTAATGTATTGAGGATGTTTATCTGTGTCATCAAATATAGTAATAAAAATAAAATTTTTATTACATAGTATATAAATATACAATAATACATAACAATAAATAATAACAATATGTAAAATATAATTTTAATGGCAACATTATATGGATATACCAATATCCGTGGCTAATTTAGTAGAGCTCCAATTTTTTAACATTGCAAGTTCTGATCTCATAAATGTGTGTACACACACACACACACACACACACCTCTTATTCACTTGGCATAAATTCCTAAGTTGGAATCATATCAAAATATGTGTTACTATTGTTTAAAAAGTATGAATACAGCTTGCCATATTCTCCATCTGAAATTGTAAGCAGTATATGAGAGTGTCCTCATCTTTACTTCCTCTGTAACCCTGGATATTATAATTTCTTAAACACCTCAGTTGATAGATAGCAAATAGTATCTCATTTTTATCTATTTCTTTTGTGGTTTTATATAGGACATTATGTAAAGTTTGTTTATTATGTAGTCATATGAGTTAACTATTGCTCTGTAATAAATTACCGCAAAATGTAGTGGCTTGAAACAATACATATTTGTTATCTCAGTGTTCATGGGTCAGGAATTAGCTAGCTAATTTTGTTGTTGTTTTGTTTCTGTTCCTTTGTTTATTTTGTTCTTCAGATTCCACTTATAAGGGAAATCATATGATATTTGTCTTTCTCTGTCTGACTTACTATACACTCAGGGCGATACCACTTGTTCCATCCATGTTGTTGAGATGGCAAGATTTCATTCTTTTATATGGCTGAGTAATATTCCATTATTTATATGTACCATCTCTTCTTTATTCATTCATCCATTCAGGGATACCTAGGTTGCCTTCACATCTTGGCTATTGTAGATAATGCTGCAATGAAAATATGGATGAGCACATCCTTTTTAAGTAGCATTTTTGGGTTCCTTCCAATAAATACTCACAAGTTGGATTTCTAGGTCCTTCTTTGCCTCTTGTTATAGCCTTTGTTTTAAAGTCTATTTTTGTCTAGTATAAATATTTGCTACCCCAGCTTTTTTTGTTTGTTTTCCATTTTCTTAAAATATCTTTTTTTTTTTAAGATTTTGATTGGGGAGTTGGGGGATGGGAACAACGCTGGGGAATTGGGGGGAGGGGAGCAGACAAGTTGCTGTCCTTTTGTTCTTCAGTCTAGTTGTGGAGGACGTTGCTTCACTGGCCCAAGTTGGCACCATCATTGCGCTCTTCCCGGGCGAGGCAGATCAGTCGCCGGCTTCTGGATGGCCGCTCATGGCAGCTTATGGCAGCCCACTGCAGCAGGGGTTGCAGCCTACGCCATCGCCGGCAACTCACAGCAGCCCACGTCCAGGTTGAGCTGTTGTTCAGCATCTTAGCTGTAGAGGGCAGTGTCACTGGCTCTCATATGTGGGATCTGAACTGGGGCCCTCTGGCGTTCCAAGCCAGCTCTTAACCAACGCGCCACTCAGCCGACCCTGAAATATCTTTTTCCATTCCTTTACTTTCAATCTGTGTGTGTCTTTAGATCTAAAGTGAATCTCTTGTAGGCAGCATGTGTAAGGGTCTTTGTTTCTTCTCCATTCAGACACCCTGTGTCTTCTGATTGGAACATTTAATTCATTTACATTTAAATTAATTGTTGATAGATACATAGTATTACCATTTTTTTATTGAGTTTTTTTTTGTCTTAAAGAAGTTATTCTGACATTCCTTGTAATACTCGTTTGGTGGTGATGAACTCCTTTAGCTTTTTCTTTTCTGGGAAGCTCTTTATCTCTCCTTCGATTCTAAATGATAGCTTTTCTGGGTAGAGTAATCTTGGTTATAGGTCTTTTCTTTTTCATCACTTTGAATATTTCCGCCAGTCCCTCTGGCCTACAATGTTTCTGTTGAGAAATCAGCTGACAATCCTATGGGAGCTCTATTGTAGGTAACTAACTGCTTTTCTTTTGCTGCTTTTAAGGTTCTTTCTTTGTCTTTAACTTTTGGCATTGTAATATGATGTGTCTTGGTGTGGGCCTCTTTGGGTTTATCTTGTTTGGGACTCCCTGCGTTTCCTGGGCTTGAATATCCATTTCCTTAGCCAGGTTAGGGAAGTTTTCCATCATTATTTCTTCAAATAGGTTTTCAATTTCTTGCTCTCTTTCTCCTCTCTCTGGTACCACTATAATGCAAATGTTGGTATGCTTGGTGTTATCCCAGCAGCCCCTTTAACTGTCCTCATTATTTTGGATTCTTTTTTTCTTTTTGCTATTCTGATTGGGTGTTTTCTGCTACCTTATCTTTGAAATCACCAATTTAATCCTCTGCTTCACGTAATCTGTTGATTCCCTTTAATATATTCTTCATTCCCATTATTGTATTCTTTATCTTTGGTTCTTTTTTATGTTTTTTAGCTTCATTTTTATGTTTCCTATCTCTTTGTTGAAGTTCTCCCTAAGATCTTTGAGCATCTTTATAACCAGTGTTTGGAACTCTGCATCTGGTAGATTGCTTGTCTCCTTTTTGTTTGGCTGTTTTTCTGGAGCTTTGTTCTGTTCTTTCATTTGGGGCATGTCTCTTTGTTTCCCCATTTTGGCTGCCTCCCTGTGTTTGTTTCTATGTAGGGCTGCTATACCTCTCCATCTTAGTAGATGGTCTTATGTAGTAAGTGTCCTGTGGGACTCAGTGGTGCAGTCTCCCTGGTCACCAGAGATGATGGAGAAAATATGGTTGTGTTTATAGTCATGCACATTAGAGTAGTTAAGTAGAGGCCATAATGAAATATGTTAAGCAATGAGTGAGACCTAAAGAAGTAGTTGAAAGGAATTTAGTAATGAAGACATTAAGAAACTCTGTGTTCCAACTCACCATAATGGATACATAATGGGGATTCCCATTTTTACAGCAACCACTATTTTTGGCAGTATCTAACCCTATGATCCAGTAATTCTTAGAACACATCTAAGAGAAATGAGTTATATAGAATTAGTCACAATAGTTATTAGCTGAAAACAATTCAAATGTCCTTCAACACAAGATTGGATAAATAAACTGTGGTATATTCATACATTGGAATATTGCATGGCAATAAAAAGAACAAAGCACAACTATACACAACAGTTATAAATTTCACAGATAGAGTGAAGAGCCAAAGAAGGTAGGGAGAAAAGACTACATAGTATATGATTCAATATAGTGTATATGAAATTCAAGAATATGCCAAACTAATCTGTGGTAATAGAAGTCAGAATAGTAGTTACTCTGGGTATGTGGTCAGGGGAAGATATTGACTCAAATAAGCATGAAGATATATGAATAAAGCCTAAAAGAACAAAAAATAACAAGGAAAATCAGAAACACCTGAGGAGAGAACAGCTTAAGAACTTAATTAGCTGAAGCCAAATGATGGATCTATAATTCAAGATGTCAGAAGCAGAGAGGCAGAACAATAATGTTGAAATATATGACAATATATGGCAATGGAGTCTCTTTTGTCTGCTGTTTATATCTGAGAAGTCTCAGTTTAATGCTATGACTTGGGAGGAGGAGAAAATATAAATGAAGGGGTTAATTCTTTTCTGCCACTTTCTTCCCGGTATCTGTTATGCCTCAGTCATTTGCTCAGAATATTTTTACTAGGTACCTCTTATGTTCTGGACGTTGCACTAGGAAATAAGGATATACAGTTGAAAGATGATGTTTTTGCCTATGGAATTTACAATCCAGTGGGGGAATATTGTCAATTAGACAAACAATTTTAATAGATGTGCAAGTATCATGGAAGCATATAGAAGAGTTCTGAAACTCCTTAGGTGAAAAGAGAGCCTAAGGGAATTTCAGGTGTTGTGTATGCAAACTTAGGATGCACAAAGGAAATGGTATCATATGAGACCAGAGAAGTAAATAATAACGGGACTTATGTATAGCATGTGCCCTAGCAAGTCGCCACACTTGAGAGTGGACACATCTGGATTTGAATTTTATGACTTGCTTGTAAAATGGGGGACATGGTGTTTATTTTGCAGCGTTGTGAGGATTAAAGGCATAAATCTCTGCTTCCTATTGTTTTAGTGACGTCGAAGCTATTAAAGAAGGAAAATAAGAATTGGTATTAGTGTAAATTCACATTGGAAGCTTTAGCGGGCTATGATTTAGAGGATTTCAAAATCAGATTCAGGAAGACTAGCAAGAAGGCTACTGCAGAAATCCTGGAAAGTGAAGACAGCTTGAAGGAAAACAATGCTTGTGAAAATGGAGGAGAAGAGAGAGATAAAGGAGGAGAATATATAGGTCATGCTGTCGCTGAGTATGAACATTGAGAGCAAAGAAGATGTTTAGGTTTCTGGTTTTGATAATCAAGTAGACCAGAGATTCACTGAGGAAAAGTATACAAGAGGGGCATGCATCTACTTTCTGTTGCAAACTGGTAGCACTTGCTAGCAAATTCCATGCCATTCCATTTTTTGCTCTGATTCTGGCCAGAGGAATCACTGTCTTTTCCGTTTCCTCTTGCCACCCTCTCTTCTACATCAGGAGCTCTGGATTGTCCTAACTATTTAGCACGCTCCTCAGACTTACTGTCTCGGAAAGGTTCCTTATCTTTGTGTTCTATTCATCATCCTTAATTTTATCCTCATGTTTTTTTATCTCAGATGTCTCTCACGTTCTCTTTCCATTCCCATTTTCTCTAAAGGTCATTTTAGCTTTTCATTCCTTCAATCATTATTCAAGAAGACTTGCCCTATGTGGCCAGACTAGTTTCTCTACTTTTTCGTAACCATGGTCCACAAGACTCGAGCAATCAACTCTTCTTTTGGGGTATTTCTCATTTTGTCTGAATAGTAAAAGTGGAGGAGAAATAAGACTGAACTAGGTGTGACTGGAGAGAGAGTGAATTATTGGATTATGCCAATAAATTTTTGTAATTAAATAAACCCCGTACAGTATGTCTGAGTTCACTGGCTGTTTCACCTGTTTTTGTAAAAGAAATCTTTAGAAGCTACTTTCATATCTATGACATTTTATAAACATTTTCAGTTAAAGTACTCAGTATTATAGAGATAATATCTGAAACATTAAATCTTAGCCATTTAGCATGTAATTTCTCTTTTAAAAGACAAATTTTAACTTGGGTATAATTATTACACTGTATTTCCTTCGATCAATTTTCATCTTCCCATACCTCATTTATATTTCACTACATTTTTTTTCAAATATTAAAAACAAAACTTTAAGAGAGACATAGATTTTTTCATCTGCCTATATAAATATTTAAGTGACTTAATTCACCAAAAGAAGTAAAATAATTCTTACCTATTAAATTGCTGATTTTTGTTGTCCAAATAGGCAGGTCGTAGAGTCCATAGGTTTAAAGAGGTTAGCTTTAAAAGGCTTAGTTTCCTCAATTCAATAGGACAATCATGTATCGATATTGTGGGTGAGAAATGCAAGATGATGGTTATACAAAGGATACTATTTAATACCTGTAGTCAAGGAACTTGCAGCCTAATGGGGGAAACAGACAAGTACTTGTATCATTATACAGTTTTACCCATATTACACTTTTAGGAACTGTTGAATGTCTTAAGATGAATTGTTGGCAAACAAATTATTCTGAGCTGTTTCCCAGATTTGAGTTTTAATATCCATTGGTGCTTGGGTGTAAATAATTGTGACACTTAAAAACTATATCATGAATATCTATATGCAAAAGTCAGACTTTTTATAGATTGTTAAGCAAAAGATTAACAATCCAAAGAAAAGTGAGCAAAGTATAAGAAAAAGTATTTCTCTCTCTCTCTTTCAAATGTGCGTGTGTGTGTACACGCACACACACACACACACACACACAGACACAGGCCAATAAATGCATGAAAGTGCTTATCCTCTTTCTAGACAAATATAAATCACATTGGTATAGCCTTTTCTCATTGAAAAATAAGTGTTATTATTTTTATAAGGATCTGTTTCAGCTTTTGATATTTATCTTGAATCTATTTGAATCTAAATAAATTAGTTTATTTTAGGGAGGCTATATGCTGTATACATTCATTGAGAGGTTCTAGCTGATGAATTTGGTAGATGAAAATGTATTTCAGAAGTAGTTTGTCTAGTGATTAAAATGTACATATAGAATAAGCCAAATACTCCCTGGATTCAGTCTTCTTTCGGATAATACTTCTTACAGTTTATCTCGGCATGGAAAAAGGTCAAACACATTTTTGTAAAGAATTAATTGAAGACCTTTCTACCAGTAGATAGTGATAGAAAGCTTTCCAGCATTGGCCTGTAATATTTGGGGTTTCATAAGATACTACTTGAGTTGGTTTCTATAGTCAGTATGATTTATTTTACATACAAATCATAGTAAACTTGTAACCAATTTCACAATATGTTCTCTAACTTAAGAGTATTTGTAGAAACAAATATTTATCGGTGGAAGCACAAGTATATTATAACAGCAGTGAACTATAAAGGAGTCTGTCCACTGATAATCAATAGTGCTTTGCACTTATAAATTTTAGATCAAAATCTGGATTTCAAATAGACAAAGAAGATGTACCTTATTATCATCTAACGACCAGGCAATTTCTTTCATTTTCCAAATTGGTTTATTGGATAGAAATGCTTTTGAGGCTTTTTTTAAAGGTAATTGAATAGCTCTCGTAAGACTGTCTCTATATAATTTTATTAAAAAAATGATGCATTAGATGCACACACACAAATAAATATACCTAATCTTGTAGATCAAATAGGTGATTCGATGAGGTAGAATATATGTCCATCTAAACGTTTTATCTTTATATAGAGTTAAAACCATTAAAAACAGCCAACCAAAAATATCGCTAAAAAAGTCCGTGTTGTCTCTTTTCAGAAACAAATTCTGGATAAAGTATAAGGAAAATAAAGAGGACAATGATTGAAAAAGTCAAAATTTTAATGTATAAGAAAACAGTCTGCAAATAATGATAGATGGTTGAAGAATAAGATATAGTTTTAAGATAAATTTATCCTTGAGACAGCTTCATAATGCTTTTATGTAGAGTTCAATAGATTTTCCAAATCTTTCATAAGGACTTGCAGTAAAAGGCAGATATTCAAAGAACAGATTAAATAAACTCCTGTATATGTGCCTGTGAGTCCTCAAAATAAGCCAAAGGACCTATTGCAAATGGGATTTGGGGACTTCTTGAATGAAATCCAAATGTGTTCTTTGTTAAATGAGGGACAAAAACTATACAGACACTAGAAAATGAAAGAGTAGGTCATTAATATGCATGGGTTAGATTTGGCCCCAGAGATCTTAGATCAAATATGATTGTGCTTTCATTGCTTTAGGAAAATTGTAAAGCAATATTTAGAAAAAAATTATACAGTGAAATTTAGCATTTCAATTTGAGAAATAGTGCTTTGATTCTAATGAGCAGATGCTCAACTGTGTATTGAGAGGCCTGATGCAATTAGAAGATGTTTTTAGGTGGGAGGAGATCATTCAGCCAACATATCGCCTGTCGGATCTACCTTGGCCAGCTTTCTGGGCGACAGATGCACTTAGATTTTTCTAAGTATATTCAGCCAGCCATTAATTTGGCAATGGTCCCTCCAACAATAACTTATAAGACCTGGATTTGTAAGAAGACTTACGTGTCCTTTTTTTAATATAACAGATCAGATGTGTTACTCCATTGATATGAATGTGACTGATAAATGGATGAACCCCACTGACTTTTCAGGAAAGAAGATTGGAAATGGGGAAGTCTGCTATAATATGCATATATATTTTGATCTATAAGTGTACATATACGATAAAGAGAGTAAAAGCTCTTTAAAATAAGGGCAAGAATGCCATTTTTTAGATTAAATGGCTCCATCACCAATGGTGTATCTTGGTTGACACTAATTTTATTTTAAAAAAATCATAGATGAGGAAGCAGGTGCATTTTGAGAAAGAATGTGGAGCTTTGAGACACCAAGTCATTTACTGGAGGCAAAATTTGATTCAACTGATACGTTTTCCTTGTCCATTCTTTTCCTTTTCTTTCTTCATTTCTCTTCAGGTCAGAGGCTGGCAGCATAATTAAAATTTGAATTATTTATGAAGAGCCATTAAAGTGGGTGGCTTGCAGATTAGTCAAAGACAGCAGAGCTGACACTAAGCTGCCTTTCTTTTACTGTCTCACAATAGATGAGACCTCAACTGTATGCCTTGAAAATAAGCTTATGAAGTTAAAGCTTTTAAAAGAAGAATATGTAAACCGTTGTGACCATTTACATTGAAGCAAACATAAGTGTGTATCTATAAACACCATTATGTGCAAAAACATCTTTTGTGTGTGCATAGATACAAAAGATGTTTCTGTGCCAATAATTCATTAATATTGAGTAGAAATATAATTACCAAGGGGAACAATTCTTTTGTAGATATATAAAGATATGGCTAGAACTATAAATGTACTCACATGGGTATCATTAAGTGCACATTTTATATTTGGACAGGGACATTGAAACAGTTCAGAAACATCTGTCACCAGCGTGATGTGTTGAGAAGCAAAAGAAATGGAAATAGGTGTCTGTTTTCTCAAAAGCATTTGGCTCTGCAAACATAAACATCATTTTTTTATCTGCCAATTAGAATGAGTTTATGAGCCTAATGAAATTTTTGAAAACAGTGAGAGCCTGTGTAATAATATTAAACTAGTGTATTCTGCAAATTAACTGGGAAAAAAACAACAACAACTATACGATCAGTTTCTTTATAGCCTTATCCTAGTCTTGGGGGAAGAAAGGCATACTGTGACATGTTTCATTTTGCACAGAGACTGAGGTAAGCCTCTCTCTCTTTTGGTTAACATATCCATGTAGATTTTATTCATACCATTCAGAGGGAAATCAAACATACCTGTGCTTTCCTGGCCTTTTTCTCCCTCTCCATGAAAAATGGCGAAAAACATTGAATAATCGTCTTAAGAACAGAAAAAAATTAAACGTATCCATACCCTTATTTTTATTTTAATATGTCTCTTTTAAGAGGTCTCTAAGAAGAATAGATGAAATGCTCCTTGAAATAATCACTGTTACCTAAAATTTTTAGTCACAACCATTTCTAATTTCAGAGTTAGTTCTGTGTTTAAGGTTAATCTTAATGTTATTGTTTTTTTCTTTAGGAAAAACACCAGAGTGTTTTCTTGTATTGGTAGAAGTGTTTTAAAAATAATACCATCCATGTTTAATCATTTAGGTTTTGCAAAATCTATTTGTCTGCAACCAAATGACCAAAGCATGATGTTTTTCCCCAGTATGTTGGTGTATATATGTAAAAGAGTAACACGTCTCTACCTCTTGTGTTCTCTGTTTTATGTGAGACTGAATGTCTTCCAGCAGATTTTTCACATGTAAGTCAGTGGGTGTTACATGATAAAATAATAACAGTAGCAACAACAACAATAGTAAACTTATTGCTTCTTGTTTTTTTCAACATGGAACCATGACATGCTTTGTCGTGTTCAGAAGAAAGGGCAGATTGGCCTGCTTCCTCATCAACATTGGAAATTGACATTGCCTCCAAATAAGTCATGCACGAGGAAAGATTAACACATTTTAACACTTTAAATGCCAGTGTCATTGAAAGAAAAGTACCAGCAACACACCAGGCCTGTGCAACACCAAAAAATTATTTACCCTGATTTTTCCACTTAGAATGGAAGTTTTCTATCGATTTCTAACATTTTCTCTTCCTATATGGTGCTTATAATCTCTGTGACATGAATTTTATATTCAATAAGAAATAATTCATTAGAACACTAGACTTACGTACAGGTGGAGTGACTGACTACTTTTATGACGTGATATCAGGAATGCTTAGAAAAACAATGTTCTGTTTCACCATTTCTTATCCCCTCATTGATTAATACTGAAAGGAGACTTCATCAGCGTAAGGAAGGGTTATTAAAATGAAAATACCTTGGCAAAGGGATACACTTTAGGTTGACCTCAGTCACACTTGATCTTGTGAAAAAAAACCGAAAAGAGTAGTCTGCAAAGTCTGGAGAGAACAAAATTATTAGAGCAACACACACTGCTAAGGAGAGGAAAGTTTATGATGCATGCAGGGTTGCCAAAATGTGTCCCATAGCACCCGGGTTCTGAGACACACCCTATTAAAAGTGGGCCAAGGTCGAATAAATTTTGGTCACAGTTTATAATATATCACTCTTCATAGACTCACTAAATAAACCTTTGGAAATATAGAAGACATATTCCTACATTTAGGAAGACTATATAAAATGTTTCATATATATTCAAATGATATACATATTTATGTACAAATATAATATTTAAATAAGTATATATATGTATGCATATATGTTTAATATCATTTGAATATTTATGTGTACATATATACAAATATGTTTAAATGTATATTTTTAAATAAAATATCATTTGGAACTACTGTTTCTTGGACATTCTTTGAAATAATTTGAAAGATACTGGTGTAGGTTTTAAAAACAGAATTTGTGATTGAACAGCCTAGAACGAAATTTACTTCTATCACACTGAACAACCTTGAGTAAGTTACTTAACCTTTCTGAAGCCCAGCTCTTCAACTGTAAACTAGTGGAAATAATTTCTACTCACATGATTGTTTTAAGGATAGAATGCCAATATATGTAGAACTCTTAGTGAAGTTCTATCACATAGTCATTTGATGATAGTAAACTTGAGAGAATAATGTCTTCAAAGCCATATTTTGCCTATTTCAAATGTTTGTTTAGAGTTAACCTTGGGTAATTGGGTCGCTTGAGTTATTTGCTTATTATTTCATGGGTGCAGATTTACTTCTCAAGGAAAGCTTTAGTTCCTTAGAGTAAATATCTGTTGTTTTTGTCTTCCTGATACTTGGTTTCATGTATATGAAAAAGTACTTGTATCCCATATAATCCTGGTGACATTATCAATAGTGATGTTGACATCATTAATGATGTCCATACATGGCACCAGCACTTCACATATATTAACTTATTTAATCCTTTTTAACCTGATAACATACCTACTATAATTACTTCAATTTTATAGATCAAAAATAAAAAAAGGAGCAGAGAGAGGTTAAGAAACTAGCTCAGGGTCACATGGCTAGTAAGTGGTTGAGTGATAGGAAACCCGAGCAATAGGGCTGCATATTGGGCAACAGGGCTACAGAATCTAGACCCTCAACCACTGCAGTGGATGCAGAAAAGGGCCCACATGACGGTGGAAAGTGTTACGCGAGCCATGCCGAAGCTTTCAGTTCTTTAGCATTGTGAGATCAATGTTCCTGGATGATTATGATTATGTCTTGCTACCTGCTTTATAATCCCTTTAGCACTTAGGACTGCAACCAGTATGTACTTAGTAAGTACATGATTAAATAATTCTGATAATCATTTCACCCTTAACCACCAATCAAAGCAAGGCCATACCTCTAGAAATTGTGCTATGTCAGAACAAAGTTACCAGCTGAATGGTTCTCAGCTGTTAAGCTACCATGATATCTTCCAATGGACCTTTATGGGAAAGGATGTTGTGTTGGAAAAGTTCCTAAAGTGCTCTATATATTTACTCAAATGATATTCATTAGCTGTTCATATGTATATAACATATATGAGTATATATATATATATATATATATATATATATATATATATATATGCGCCAGCTTCCTCATCATCTGAGTATATAGACATGTTTAGAGACCCTTTGGAACCTCCAAATTTATAAACAATGTTCTGTCACTTTAGTCCCTAGTTCCATTTTTGAAGGAAGGACATTGATACCCACCTCACAAGATTGGGCGACTACGATAGTAAGTAGCAAAAGGGTCCTTGAGTTAGTTTAGGCTCAGCAACTGAATAGTTCACATTAAAATTCTGGCTCATGGCCTTGGCGACTCAAATGTGTACCACAGAAATATCACAAAGAGGTTCCCATGAAAGCTTTAGATTTTTCACAAATAATTCAACACCAAGTGTGACGTAAATGTGTATATGTGTGTATGTGTGTGTGTATATATATGCATGTATATACATATGTGTATATATGTAAATGTGTGTATGTGTGTGCATATACATATATACATATATGTATATACACACACAGATATCTATAATTTAAAATAAAATTTAAAACCTAAATTTTGCATTTTAACCTTATTACCACCTAAACTATTTGAGTTGAAGCCATACATGATGATCCCTTTTTGATTAGAAGGTAACATTCAATCTCAAAAGGGCCAACCAGACCCCACACATATTTGTCTGTCTGTCTGTCTATCTATCTATCTACCTACCTGCCTGTCTACTACCTACCCGCCCTCAACCTATCTATCCATATCAATCTCAGTGTTTATTCAGGAATCAGATAAAGGATTTTATTTTCTTAAGAAATTATAAATTTCTTCTAATAAGCAAACAAACACTTTCAAAAGCATTGGCTTATGTGTCCCTTTATTAGGTC
Source organism: Hipposideros armiger (assembly GCF_001890085.2). Lineage (NCBI taxonomy): Eukaryota > Metazoa > Chordata > Mammalia > Chiroptera > Hipposideridae > Hipposideros > Hipposideros armiger. The sequence goes on from NW_017731676.1 coordinate 1,212,705, forward strand.
AGATGAGTGGTTATTGATCGAAAAGAGAACACCATGTTTGCTAGACGGGTGCGAGTAATATTTAAATAGTTTCACAGGAACTTTCTTGGTGATATATTTCATCTTGCCATCCTAAACTGTTTAAAGTGACATTATAGGTTTTTAACTAGAAATTCCTGGTTTGTCAGAGCAGTTGTGGTTATGAATTGGGAACCTTAGTTCTACGAACCCTGCTGACTCAGTAAAGTTTGTGTAAGGCTGGAGGGCTCAACTGGTGGGACTTGCAGGAGTGCTCAAGAGTAGGAATTCATTAAGGAAAACAATATGTACCATGGTTGTGCATTGAAGTGGACAGTCTTAACCTATTTTCAGACTGACCAAGGAACTATCTCCTTCGCAAAAACTTATAGAAGCATTATTTTTTCTCCTCTCCATAGGAAGAGGAGTAAGCAAAAACAGCAGGATTGCAGGCCTATATTCTTTGAAGGAAATGGAAAAAAAACATTGATTGTGGTTATGTACTTTTTAAAATGAAGAATATATGATTTACTTTAGTCATAAGAGCGGAGAGCAGGATTCCTTCCTCTTTCAACTCTAATATCTTCAAATTTTTTCTGTACCCACTTATACCAATTCTCTTCAGTCCCAAAGAATTATTCTTTATTTTGCTAGAAGCTAATGGCTTTACCTGTTTTCAAAAACATCTGCGTCCCATTTTGTCCAACATTGGGGTCTTCCTCCATCAACAATTCCTGTTTCTATTTTATTCGAAGTCTCTTTCATTTTGTTGGCTCCTGCCTTAAAGCTTATACATTTATGCATGTTCTAAACTCTCCCATCTTTATAAGAAAGCTTCCAACAAAATAAATATTCTTAAATTCTGTGATCCATTTAGCTAATGTGTTTCTTCTCTTTACTACATAGTCAAACATACCAGAGCTTCCCAGATATTCTGATTTTATGGGCCAGTATATATATTTTTTTAAATGTGAGAACTAGCCTAAATGACTAACAATTACTATATCTCATCAATTTAATTTCATAAAAGAGAGGATATTATAACGCCATAAAAAAAGGAAGGACAAATTTGAAGCTCTTTTGTTTTGAGTACCTGTTTTAGGTTTTACATATTCCTGGAGTATAGCATTCTTACTTTCAATAATTTCTTCATTTCTTTATTGTGATCTTATTTTGCAACTCAGTGCCTGTATTCATATTTTAGGCATTACTGCATTGGCTTTGAATCAAAACAAGGAGTGCAATTTAATTCAGTGGATTGAGTTGCCAGTTATAAATGGAAATTACCCTAAAATGCATATACATTTTTCCTGAAAATAGATGACTGGCACTAAGTATATTCTCAGTGTCAAGACATGGGTTATGTATATGATTCGAGGTAAAATATAGACTGCTGTGGGCTTGGGGCCAGAACCCTCTCTTGTATTCTATGTGGGTCCCTTGGAGGACCAGAACTGAGTAGAGCTGATGTGCCCAACTGAAATGCCTTATGTAAGCTACCATACGTTAATGTCTTAAAAGGAAGGAAAAATAAACTGTTTTCTGGACTGAACTCACAAAAGCTTTATTTTTAATGTTTTTTGTAATGTAAAATATTAAAATTTTGACACAAACACTAATAATAAAGACAATGTAGTATAATCTGGTAGTATTGGGAGCAAAACCAAACATTTCCAAATGATAATAATTCAGGTTAGATTTGTTGCTACCACCATTATCACTGATATCATCCTTAATGAATTCTCAGCTTATATTGTGGGTGTAACCAGGACATTCACTAAGTCAAACACGGTTTTATGAAATATATCTTACCGTATTTGCCGGCGTATAAGACGACTCGGCGTATAAGACGACCCCCTAACATTTCCACTCAAAATACAGAGTTTGTTATATGGTCGGCTGTGTGCGATTTTGCGAGTGTGGTAAAATCGCATAACAGCAAAATCGCATAACAGCCAAGCATACACCCAGCAGCGCTGCTGATGCCTGAACGGTATGTGGAATGAAGTGGGCGGGCATCGGGAGGCCACTATGGCACGGGGCAAGCACTATGGGCAGTCTATCTGAAGTGTACCCGGCGTATAAGACGACCCCCCACTTGGAGGCATATTTTTCAGGGCCAAAAAATCGTCTTATACACCGGCAAATACGGTACTTTAAAATTTTTTGCTTCAAATTTTAAATGACTTAGGGATTCAGATTACTTTAGTTTGTGCTTTTCTTTTGTCAAAAGAATATTATCAACAAGTGTTAGAGAAGCTGTGGAGAAAGAGGAACCCTCATATACTGCTAGTGGGAATGTAAATTAGTACAGCCACTATGGAAAACAGTATGGGATTTCCTCAGAAAATTAAGACTGGAATTATCATATGACCCAGCAATCCCTCTTTTAGGTATCTACCTTGAAAATTTTGAAAGTATTTATTTGTGAAGATATATGTTACCCCTGTGTTCATTGCTGCATTATTCACTGTGGTCAAGTCATAGAAACAACCAAAGTATCCTTGATAGATGATTGGATAAAGACAATGTGGTATGAATATATACAATGGAATACTACTCAACCATAAGAAAAGATAAAATGCTGCTATTTGTGACAACATGGATAGATCCTGTGATTACCATGCTAAGCGAAATAAAACAGAAGTCAAGAACCATATGATTTCACTGATATGTAGAATGTAAAACTGAAAGTAATAACCAAACAAGACAAACAAGCAAACAGAAAGTCATAGACACAGATGGCAGTTTAGTGGTTATTAGAGGGTGGTGGGGGTGGGGAGGGGTAGTTGAGGGTAAAGGAGGCCACATGTATGGTGATAGGAGGAGATTTCACTTTGGGTGGTGAACACAAAAAGCAATATACAGATGATGGATTATAGAATTGTACACTTGAAAGCTATATAATTTTATTTATCAATGTCAGCCCACTAAATTTAATTTTAAAAAGATATGTGTACCCATATGTTTATTGCAGCATTATTCACGGTGTCTAAGCCATGGAAACAACCAAAGTGTCCTTCCATAGATGATTGGGTAAAGAAGATGTGATCCATATATACAATGACTAATACTCAGCCATAAGAAATACTGCTGTTTGCAACAACATGGATGGATCTTGAAAATATCATGCTAAGTGAAATAAGTCAGACAGAAAAAGTCAAGAACCATATGATTTCACTCCTAGGTGGGGTGTAAAATTGAAAGCAACAAAAGAACAAGACAAAACTCAAAGAGTCAAACAACAGTATAGTGCTTACCAGAGGGAAAGGAAGGAGAGAGAAAAGGCTAAACAGGGCAAATACATGGTGAGGGAAGGAGATTTGACTTTGGGTGGTGAACACACAATGCAAATACACATGATGTTTTATAGAATTGTACACTTGAAACCTATATAATTTTATTAACTATGTCACCCCAATGAATTTAATAAAATTAAAAAAATAACATAATATGTTCTAAGTGGATGGTTTTACTAAAGGTTTTCATCCTTAAGCTTTAATTTATAAGCCAGGTTATATATAAATAAAGCTTTCTAAATAATAGGACAATAATCTCATTTTGATAATTCAAGTATATTTTAAAAGTAGTTTTCATAATTCTGTACCCCTACATTTGATCTCTTTTTGATATATGTATAACATATGTCTATAATTTCCTGTACCCATATATACTCTACATATTCAGTATGATTCTAAGGTCAAACTTAATGTGATCTTTAGAAAAATATGTTAGAATATACACACATTATTATATATAAGGTAAGAATACATTTATATTTTTGTATATTTGCATCAGCATTTGGAAGCTAGAGTTGAAGCAGCTCACGCCAACGTGGAAAGATCAAGCCTCAATTGCTGAATTTTAATTCATATTGACAGGCACATGTGAACACTGGAAGGCTGATGCATGAGTTTTAGTAATCCAGGATGAATGCCTCGGTAGTTTGACTGAATGTAGCCACTGACTTAAAGGATGAAAGCGCTAAACTGAAAGGCAGTTGGTGAGTAGTTCAAGTAAAGAAAAAAGAGAAATCAGAGAAAACCTTTGGCAGTGACTATCAAGAACTACCTCTAGAGGGAGACATTTAGCCAGTCGTCTTTGACTTTTAGATATCAATGGGGAGACTGTCTCTGGATGTATCAGTCTATTCTAAACATTCCCTTTAATTATTTGGTTCATTTAAGGCCCCTTATTCTGATCACATACTCGAAAGCTGTTTTTCAGTTATTTTTTTATGAAGTTTTGCATGTAGGGACATAATATCTAGGTTATGCCAACTATAATAATTCAGAAAATGGTATTTCTCATAAATAATTGACATTTCTGTAGCATTCAAAAATCTTGTGAACTGGTTATTTCTTTCCTTCATGAAATAATTATCAAGATCGCACTAATGGGATTGGCTTTATTTTTTATTCTGGGATAAATCAGTGAATGAACAAGCAAGTGGTTTGTCCTCAAAAAGCTCATATTCTGGAGACAGACAAAACACATTGAGAAAAGCATGCTGAAGGAAATGACCGTGGTGATATGACACAGAATACCTAGGGGGCGGGGAAAGAGTATTTTAGAGGTGGGATTCAGTAGGATTTGAACAAGGAACTAAAGCCTAGGAACATTTGTTTAGCAAGTGAAAAGAGAACAGTTTTTCTAGTGGAGAAAACAGTATGTTCTGAGCATACTAGAGTTTTCATCATATTTAAAGGAGGCTAGTAGGATAAGACCAGGATGTAGAGGCAGGGAAAGTCTGCTAAGTGGAACTTTGTAGATCCGCAAGTTTGGATTTTTTTCTAAATGCGATAAATACATTTTACATCCACACCTGAGAGATGGGTCCACTTCAAGGGCACTGATGCAAGTGGGATTCTAAACTTCTAAAGCTGGAATCTTGACCCTGGAATGTGGTAAATTTAAAGAAGGTAAAAGACTCTATCTGATGAGGTCTTTTGAGGCCAGTTATTCTCAAAACCTGAGTCTGTCAACTTTTCCTTTATACACTAGCAAAGAAATGATAGCATAACAGTATTACATAAAAGGTATACTTCTGATAAGTATTGTTTCAAAACGTGTGACTGACATCATATTGCTAACTCAGAATATGATATGCTTATTTGGGGATAGAGGGACATAAAAGGTGTTTTACTGCTAAGTCTTAAACACATGCCTTCCTCCCTCTGCTAGGAGAGGCTACTGAAGAAGCACATGAAGAATTAAAAATATAAATAATAGGGTGAAACTGATAAAAATTTAAGGAAAAACAAACCAATAAAAGGTATATGAAAACAAGCAATCACTTATGGCTCTCTTTGTCCACAATTATACACATACAATAGTAGATTATTTCCCCGCTTATTAAGCACAGTTCTGGAAACATACAGGATATCCAAGGGGTTCATGCCCAATGTTAATTTGTTTTATTTGTGTGTTTTATATTTACTTTTGGAAGGACAGATTAAGAATTAACCAAATGAAATTGCAGAGATGGAATGGGGTAAGGGAAGGGAGGATGTGAACTTAATGATGTATAATTTACTTTCTAATAGACGCTTATTTGGTATATATAGCAAAGCAAAATATAATTTGTATTTCCTTCTTGGTAAGTTAAAATAAAAATTACATGAATAATCTGTTGACGGCATTGATTTTTGATGTTGTTTTGTTTTTAAGTCAGAGTAGAAACACTCCCCAAGCACAGTGTTAGCGGGAGAGTGAGGGTACTCATCAAAATGAGTTGTCAAGGAAACAAAAGTGTTCTTTTCAATAAAACTGCCACTTAGAAAAATATTTTGACATCATATTTCTTAACCATATGGAAAACATACCATAGTCAATGCTCAATAGCTTCAGGAAATCTACTTTAAAACCTTGCAAGTTTCTGGAGAAAAATCATTAAGTATATATTTTTCTAGTGTGAAATTCATACAATTGAAATATGTGGCACCATTAAAGTTATTAAGTGAAAGATAATGCATAAGGATTTAAAATGAAACACCATTAATAGCATTATTGTACATTTATTTTGTATGTCAATATCTTACATCTTACCAGATTCTTTTGGTTGGCTCTCTTTTGTGTATTAAAATATTTATTGGGCTGTCGGAAAAGTCATGACGTATTTTGCCCATGATTTTCAAAGGTCATTTATTTATATAAAGAACAAACATCAATCAATAATATATTGCCCATTGTGTTCCATAACCTTTTGCCATCTTTCAGTGAGCTTCATCATTCCTCGTTCAGAGAAGGACCTGTCTTTATTTGTGCAAAACTGAACAAGGTGCTGATTTACAGTCTCATCTGAATTGAACGTTATACCAAACAAGGAGTTTTAAAGAGAGCAAAACAAGTGGAAGTCTGACGGTGCAAAGTCAGGCGAGTATGGTGGGTGTGGCAACACATCCCACCCAAGCTCCAACAATTTTTGACCAGTGATCAAACTTGTGTGTGGTGTCGAGTTTTCACAATGGACCGCAACTCCTTTACAATTAACATGCTCTGGACTTTTCTGAATGATGGATTCGTTTGAACTGTCCAATTGCCAACATTCGAATTGATTGTTTGGTTCCTTGATAGGAGCCCGAAAAACACGACACCTTTAAAATCCCACCACACTGAGAGCATAACCGTCCTCTGATGAATTTCTGCTTTCAATCTTGTTTGAGGCAAATCATCACGTCGGGACCAAAACCGTTTGCGCACCACATTGTTGTAAACAATCCACTTTTCATCACTAGTTATCAGTCACTTCAAAAAATAATCATTTTCCTCACAGTTAATGAGCATATTGCAGATGTTTATACATACACTGTAAAATGAACTTCTTTATTGAGTTCATGCAGAACCTAAATATCGAGCTTGCTTACGTATCCCAGTTTCTTCAGGTGATCGTAAACACTTGAATGATGGCTGTTCAATGTTTCTGCAATCTCTTGTGTCATGTATCATGGGTTTGACTCCATCAATGCCTTTATTTTGTTGTCATCAACATCAGTGGGCTGCCTTCCCTGACCGAGGAGTGTCGTTGAGATCAAAATCACCAGCACGGAATTTCGTGAACCATGGTTGGCACTGACGTTCTTGTAGAGCATTGTCACCATAAACTTTATGCAACTTTTCACAAGCTTGATGCGTGTTCTTTCCTTTGTGGAAGTAAAACAGTAAAATATGGCCAAAATACAGTTTGGTCTTCCATCTTCAACTTTTAAAATCTCCAAAAGTCAACCAAATTGTTCAATGTTTTTTTTAGAGTGAAGCTAGAACTCTCAGCTGTCTAATGTCTTAGCAGTAACTTAGATGCGAATGACTCTAGTACTTCCAAAAATGAACTAGTGCCATCTGTCGCAAACATGCATCATGACTTTTCCGACAACCCAATATCAGTATCTGTCAGATACCCTTATAAAGTGAAGTCATTTTCCAGAGCCACTAATTTTTATCATCATGCCCGGTTTTTATCATAATGCCCTGATAAAATATAACAATATGATAGTTAAAAAATTATATTCTCTCCTTGTGGATTCTCTTTTTAAGCAGATTTAACAGGTCTCACCATGGCTGTCATTCCTACCTCATTGTGCCTTTATCTTTTCTGACCCGTATTTCTAACTATCCTATCGTCTTGCTTTAGATTCTCACTGCTCTCTGATTATATTCCTTTTCCACACTACTGCCAGTCATCTTTTTCAAATTCAAACTTTATCATTTCATTTCTCTGCTTAAAATTCCATACTAATTTTTTGTTTCCTTCAGGATATAGTCTAAATTATCTTGAAAGTCAAACAGAGCCCACATTCTAGCATAAGCCCTTCTCCAGCCATTCCTTTCTTTGTGGCTACTCCATTTGCATTTCCCGGCAAACTGGCTTGTTCCAACCTTTGAACACCCTTCATTTTGTTCTTCAGCTGGTTAACTTCTCATCTTTAAAGAGGGCTTTCTCCACAAAGCCTTCCCAGATTTTAGTCTCCCTTATCTGTCCCCCACTCGCTCTCTCCAGCCACTACAACTTGTATCTGGGTTTAGCTTTTCTTGTTCAGCATAAACAGCTTAACTGTTATCATGCTGTGGTGATATGTTTTAGTGCTGTGAGGCCTACTATTTTGTATCTCCTTGAATCCAGGACTTTTTGTATCATCATTGATGAGTACAGTGGGCATTCAGTAAATACATATTTAATGAATGGACAAATGCATGCTTAATTAAGAGAGGGGGTATGGCTAGTGTAGCTGTGATAAGGCCAGGCCGGTCTTCCGATTTTCAAACCCTGGCTCCACTACTTAATCAGCTATTACTAACAGGAATGTTAAAAATTACTTAATCTCTATGGGCTTTACTTTCTTGATTGGAAAATGACTGTTAGGAGAATGATTACCAGAGAGCATAGTTGCAGGGACAACATAAAGCAGTTAGCAAAATGCTTGGCCTTTCATCAGTGCTAAAACGAATGTTAACTACTATTATTATGGCAAAGGAGGAAAGCTTATCAAAATTACAGTAACAGTATTTTATTTTGCCTCACAGCATATTCACATTCTCATTTTAGAGTATAAATAAAAATAGGTAAACCATATCTGCACAGCAGTCATTAGTGTAGTGTCTAATAAGTAAAATATAGTAAATGACAGATCAAGAATTTGATACTTGTGTAAATGGGTATTTTGAAGGACACACAAGTTTAGATAATGAAAGTTACATGAATCATAGGAATTTAAAGTGATGATTTGCTAGACTTTTTGTCTCGCACATCCTTTGTATTCTACAGCTGATTGCTGTTTATGGACAAGAAGTGCTGAAGGTCGACATTAGGAAAGGAGGCATTTGGCGCAAGGCAGGTCCAGCTTTGCAGTCCACCTCTTGCCCCTTTCAAGCTGTGGAACCGCTGATGTACTACTTGACATTTCCTAATTAACTTGGGAGTTATCTTAATGAGTCTAATGTATGGCATATAAAAAGCTGGAAACATGTTTTCAGTGTATAGTTCTGAAAATAAAAAAGAGCAGAGGGCATAGCAGTACCAAATCACGTATATACCCTAAAAAGGAAATGAAAAAATAAATTATCGTTCAATCCTTTCACACCTATTTGGCCCTGCCTGGGGATAACTAATAGAGTGCTTGAAAAGGATCTAATTGCAATATCACAATAATATTGTACAATACTTTTTTTGATTTTTTCATATATGTGTGTATTTATATATTTATTCTGAGGTACAATTTATATACAGTGAAATGTACAAATCTTGCATGAAACTCAATGAGTTTTGACAGATGCTTACAGCAATGTAACCCAGGCTCCTGTGAAGATATAGAAAATTTCCAATACAGCTAAAGGTTCCTTTGTGCCCCCTTTTCTGATGGTTCTTAGTGCAAAATTTTAGATCTCTTTGTTTTCTGAATCACAATAGCAAACTATTTTAGGTGCTGGTAAACTGACCGTTATATAAGCCCTTTAAAAATATGGAAATTATGCAGGTGGCGGAAGCAGGTGGTGTTTCTAGTTTTGTTTAATATTGTTTAGTAACTTCTTATTACATCGTGGCATTGAGAGATGGGAGATATGAGACAGTTAAGAGATCATCATTCTTTATTATGTCCTGTGCTTTAATGAAGATTTTTTAATTCACGTGGAGATAACTGGCTGGCTATGTTTTTTGTGACTTCTTGTTGTTCCTGGCTTTATTTATTTAAGTACATAGATGAATATGTACAGCAGATTCTTAACATTTGAATGTATCTGGAAAAATATTATTAAAAATTACACAAATCAAGTCCTGAGATATTTCTGTGGTAAAGTGATTTTTGATTGCTTGTAGTCTTGGGAAGAAATGATACTGATAGAAAACAAAATTTCAAGTGACAAGTATTTGTAATTACTATCAGTAAACCATAAATCTTTTGAGGAAGAAGAGAACAAAAGAGCCAATATTTAATTTCTTAGGAGAACGCTGAATACTGAAAACAGATTGCTAAAGATAAAATTACATTAAATTAAAATGTCTTACTATATTATGGTGAGGTAGAAATTAAGGTTAATTAAAATTTGAGATGTTACATTCAAAGTCATTGCTTAAGCAATAACCATTGAAGCTTAGACTCCCTCTGTAATAGTGATCACCCTCAGAGAGAAGGTAATTAATGCCACTAGCTGTGGATCCTTAAGAATTGTCTGGTATGTCCTAAGTGATATAATGAAGTGAAAAGGGAAATAATTTTCATGACATAGTAATAGAAAATTAGAAGTTTTTATCTATCTGGTATTAAAAAAAGTAATTTCCCGCTATGGAATTTTATTCCTATAAGGTCAGCTCTGTTTTATGTTTTCCTCTCTCCACATTACTATTTTCAAGCTTCATTAAAATGCCGAGGGGTTGCAGGGGAGACGTAGAGACTGTTTTGCTAGTTGCTTACTCAACATCCATTCCCTACTTTCCCCCTTTCAAAGCTCTCCTATTGCACCAATCATAAGATTTAAGTAGGATTGATTCTAGGCCCAGCTTCAGGGGTGGGTTCTGACTGTTTTTAAATCAACTTAGTTCAGGGCTGGAGACACAATCTCCCTCAGCCAATCAGCATGAGATCTGTGTTGGTGTTCCAGTAGTTAGGCTCTATATCAGGAATATTGTCTGATAGAGAATATAACCCTTATTCTCCCACGGGGTGAAAACAAGGATGATTATTTGAGCACTCTTTCCAGCCCTTTTGTAACTATAAGGTTGAGGTGGCCAAGCCAAAGATGATGTGCTAAAGTTAATGCCAACATGTGGAGGAGGTCAGGGCCAAGGGAGTGCCTTGTCTTCTTGAACATGACAAAGTTAGCCTTCCATGACCTGGCTTGTGCACACCTTTTCAGCCTCATTTCCAGTCTGTTCCCTGCTCCATTCTTTACGCCGTCCATGTGACCCTGTGAAGAATTCCCAGATGGTTCCACACTCTTATTTCTCCCAAATTCTTTTTTTCCCCCCTACAATTCTTTTTTTAATCTATAATAGAATCCTTTGTTATTTATGCTCCTAGAGTGCCTGACTACCTTTTATTTTTTCAGAATCACCGCTAGGGTAACTGTCCACTGTGGTCTAAATGTTTGTGTGCCTCTCATATGCACATGTTGAAACCTAATGCCTGATATAATGGTACTAGGAGGCGGAACTTTTCGGAGGTGATTAGGTCATGGGGGTAGAGGCCTCAGGAATGGAATTAGTGTCCTTATAAACCAGACCCACAGAGTTCTGCCCCGTCTGCCACATGAAGTTACGGTCACCAGACACACAGTTTGCCAGGTGCCATGATCTTCCCAGCCCTCAGAGCTGTAAGAGTAATTGTTTGTTTTTTTATCCACCCAGTGTATGGTATTTTTGTTGTAGCACCCAGAATACAATAAGACACTGTCTCTTTGAAGTATTTTTTTTTTTAGAATCTTTTACCCCTGTTCTATCTACTGAATATGATTTTCGTCCTCTGAACCCCCATGATTCCTTGGGGATGCAGAAAGCCTCTATATTGAATTTTAAGTGGAGGTTTTTCTTGGCCACTCTCTCACTAGCGCATCTTTGGGATAGGTATTTGTTCATTACTGTGTCCAAAAAAACCCCCACCTTTTCTCCCTGAGAGTACTGTTGCCGAATTTTGATATACTACATCAATGCTCTTTTTTTTAAAATTGAGATGTAGCTACATTCTGGTTAAAGAATACATTCTGTTATTCTTCCCAATATATGAAGGTGATAAAAATAATTATGCTTCAAATAATGTCAGGAGCAAGAAAAATATTATTAACTTGGATTCACAATGTCACCTTCAATTGGAAAACAAATGACAGTTATTTAAAGTGTTAGCCTATGGATAAGAAAACATGGATTCTAATCTTACTTTTAGCATTTGCATAATTATCAAAATTCTGTTTTAAATCACTGTGAGAGCAAAGTGCTTGGGAAAATAAACACTACAAGTCACATAGGGCCACAGCTGGGTTGTAGTGTCTGTGTGGGACAGACGGCTTCCTTCTCAAGTCACCAGAAGTGCCCCTGTCCCCCATTATCAGTCTTGCAAAAGGAAGGCCATTAGAGAAGATGGCTGTCGTGGGAGACATGCATGGATCCGTGGAAACCTGCCAACAATTTAGAAAAAACAATCTAAGTCAATACCTGACTGCTGAGTGGGAATCATTAACTTTGTGCATAAAGCACTTGATCATTGTCATCTTATTGTGGTTATTATTATTGTTATTATTATTACTGTTACACGTAGTCATGACGTGTGGCATCTTAAAATCTAAAATAGAGCCTGTGTGATATCTGCAGACACCTTTGGTTTTGTGAACATGATGCCATAAAATCAAGCAAAGCCTGTGTTTCCATGACAGAGCACGGACAAAGCGAACCGTACACGGTGGGCTGTCATGGGGCCTGGCTTAGTGGGTCCTGTGAGAATCGGGCGCTTCCACTTTCACTCTCAGAGTTACATATGCAAGTGGGCTTGAAAAAAAATTGGTATGGTTTAATTCCAAATTGCTTAGCCACTGCAGTGTTATTTCTCCTCTGCAAATCCCCATTTTAAAATCCCCAAGAGACATAAAAGAGGAGAAAGCAGCGACCCTGGTCATCAGTCCCCAAACTCCTCACTCTCTGTCAGAGAACCGTGGCCCCCCCTTCTCAAAGCTGGGGGCTCTGGCAGTGGTCCGAGGGAACCAGAAGACCCTCACGTACTCTCAGTGAGCATGTGTATTTGTGGGGTGACAGTGAGTAGGGGGTGAGAGTGAGGAATATTTGATCTACAAAACTGGCTAAAGGAAGCCAAAAAAGCACCAAAATTTCATCTTACTCACCCCCAAACCTGTGTTTCTGTATCACCAGACAAAGATGGTTTGCCCTTTTCATGAAGATCAAAACTGGCTGAATAGCCCCCCAAAAAAGTTTAAAACACTTTTACTGAACAACTAGTAATTGGAAGAACTGATAGAGATATCTCAACTATTTTATCAGCCAATCAAAGAAGGAAGCCCATTCTGTCAGCCCTCCTCCCCCCGCTAACATTGTTTCTACCTGTCTGTTACACACACACACACACACACACACACACACACACACATCAGGCAGGGCTTAGAGACTCTGTCTCAAACTACACTTATAAAGTAATTTTTTAAAAATAAACTTCTCATGCACTGCTGAAAAAGTTCTATGATGTTTCTTAGATGTTTGGTTATCAAGTAATAGCAGATTGGTTAATTATAAATGATGCATGTTTATGATACCACATAATTGTTTATTGATCTGAAAATGCATTTTCATTCTGCTATCATGTGAGCAAGAACAAGTTATGCAAGTATATTTTTAATGTGATAAAATATTTATAAACTAAATGTATATGTTACTATGTCTACATATGCATAAGTATGAAAATATATTTGTTATATATATATTATTATGTAAGTTAACTGAGTGGGCTGCAGAGTATTTGCTTATTTTGCTTATCAGTATTTTCAGCTTTTTCTGCAGTGAGCATGAGGCTGTTATAAAATAATGGAATTTTTTTTTGTGTGTGTATGTTCTTTAAAAACAGTGATTGATCAGGGTTCTTGGATGCAGAGGCCTAGGGCTCTGAAGGGATATTACTGTGACAGCCTGAAATAAGTTTACCCTGAATGCACAGGATTCAATATACAGAGACAATGTAACACCTGGCCTTTAATGGGGGTTAGGCCACAAATGTATACACACGTATATAGAACACGTATATAGCATTAAGTGAAATGCTTATAAACTATCATGGAAAGTATGTTTAAATATAAATCTCTAGCTTATGCTATGACAGAAGGTGAAGCTATCAGGACGAAACCGTGAACATGTATCTTGTTCGCTAATGTTGCCAGTTTCTAACAAGTGAAAACAAAGACTTAACAGTTATCTTCTCTTTAAAGTGAATTTTACAAAACTAACTAAAGGGTTTTATAAACTCTCTCCTGTGCGCGCACGCCCGGATGTCTCTGTTTGTGTGTGTGTGTGTGTGTGTGTGTGTGTGTGTGTGTGTGTGTGTGTGGATAAAGCATTTTCAACATTTTGAATTACTGAATATTTAAAAATGCTTGTCTTTTAGCAAAATTGGGGTTGCATTTTTATTTATGAAACAAGTGCTCTCATTGATTTTACTATATGTAGTGTTTAGTTATTCCATTCCTAGGATTTTCTTCCATCTAGGGGAACACTCAGCCAAAGAGTTCTGTTCCACTTGGAAGCCATTAAAGGAGAATTTTGAATTTGTGGTGGAGAATTTTTCATGAATAGAGAATTATCCAGGGGTTTATTCAAGACAAAAACAAATTATGCATCAGTGCAGGGCAGAGCAAGTTGTAAGCCCAAGGGATTCAGAGAATTTTGCCTCACTTGTGATGATGGTGATTTGAGTAAGACCATAATCATTGATATTACGAACATTATTGTTTCATGGCTGGATAAGGTTTGCCATGGAATTGCTGTCCAGGTGACTTGCTACATTTCTTGTTTGGTATTAGTGCTGTTCCCTTGGTTTGAGTGGACATGCTAGAGGATGCTTTATGCTTTGTTAGAAAATCAGTTCCAAGCCGTTGTTACATTTTCAATTTTACTACACTTTTCCCAAGTGGGAGAGGCAGTAATGATCGAGGATTTTCCCCATGTATAATTCATATGATTTTAATGGAAAGCCCGTTGCAGTCATCTGTAGAAGTGGGATATAGTTAAAATTATATATTTAAAATAATACTAGTCGTGTTCATGGGTGTTAAAGTTGGGAAGTTGGGACTGCTAGGAGAGTATTGTGGAAATAGATTTTTAAAAAGCTTGTCTCTTGATCTTTTAGCTACTCTTTGGCACAGACCTCTAGGGTGTACTTTATCAAGCTGTCAACCTATGCACCTTACTGAAGATGAAATTTGTGGGACACTTGGCATCTGCATTGATAACCCAGGCAGTCACACCCTTCACAACTTTTAAGCTACTCTTGAAATACTGCATTGCCACCTTAAAGTTTAGCAGTTCATCTAATTTAAGAAATACATGTTCTATACCCAGGTACAAGAAACGTACATTAAAATTTTTTATTGCTTAACATTGCATTTTCATTTTATTTATTTATTTATTTATTTATTTATTTATTTATTTATTTATTTATTTATGATGTTTCTCTGGCCCTTAAATTTAGGTGTATAGTTTTGCCCTCAAATTCTCTATCAAATTTTACTGATCCATAAATAAACTTTGAAGAGAAAGGCCCAGAGGCATTCTTATATAAAGGAATAGGTGTATAATGACAATAATCACACCTCAGTTTTAACACACACACACACACACACACACACACACACTTTTTTAAACTAAATATACATCAGAAACTTTAAATTAGTAAGGTGATTAATGACTAGTCTTGCTTCTGCCGCCCATCTGCACATGTGACATTGTGTAAAAGTAAATGACTCATTTGTGAAACAGGGAAGCATATGAAAGCTGCTCACAATGCGCTTGTGAAGATCAAATAAAGTAAAAGATGTGGTGATACTTAAAATACACACGCACACACACACTATCTGTGGAGGAAATTTGAAAGAGCTACAAACGAACAAGACAAACAAATAAAGAAACAAAAATTCATAGACACAGACAATAGTTTAGTGGTTACTAGAGGGTAAGGGTGGAGGGGGTGGTAAATGAGGGTAAAAGGGATCAAATACATGGTGATGGAAGGAGAACTGACTCTGGGTTGTGAACATAGGTGATGTATATAGAATTGTACACTTGAAACCTGTGTAACTTTACTAAACGATTGTCACCCCAATAAACTTGAATTTTAAAAAAAGAATTCTTAAGTAACGAACTTTATTCTTATTAAGAATAATTTTCCCATCACTTCTTGGCCTTTTGGCTAAGATCAAGTGTAGTATCTATTCTTATCAGTTTAATATCTAATACGTAATAAATTTTTTCAAAAAAAAATTTTCCTTCATGTGAACTTGTTTTTTTGTGACTGTTAACTTCCTTTAATCATAGTCATTCTGTGTTTTATTTCTTGCCTTTTTTTTGGTTTAATTCATTTTTCCTTTTATATCAACTAATATGAGCACATTGGCCATCTTACTGTTTTACTTTCACATGGGCTTTAGACACATCTCTTAGAAGTTATTACTTGATTCAGTTTAACATAGGTTAGGACTGTTGGTCTACCATGGAAAGCTAATACTAAACCTAAATATCCAATTTACACATAAGAGAATGACTATAAAGACCATTTAAAATGCAATTATGAATAGTAGTTACTTTAGAATTCTTTCTACCTCAACTTTCCTCCTTTTGTTTTATGGGAGTATAGAAACCTCTCTGATAAATAAAAGGACTTGTGTGTAGGTTTGGTTACATCATCTTTTAGTGTCATGAAGGATTTGAACTTAAAGCTGACTAAAATCCTAATAAATGAACATACATATGAGGTATTCATCCATTGAGATAAAAATGGCAATTTTGATAACAAAAATGTACTTTGCTTCTATGAAGTGTTTTCCCTTGAGAAGCTCAATGCCTTTGAAAAAAATAATAAAACCCACAAATTATCTCATTGATGTGCACATTAATTAATGAATGAAAAACTCCTTTCACTCTCATTTAAAGATACAAATCAAGGTGAAATATGAAAGGTTTTATACCCCTAAATTAGTCTTTTGAAAAAAACAGTGAGCTGAGCTCTGAATATTCTTAGAAGTCTTTGGTCTATATTCCATTTATGAAGCCAGTATGGAATTTCTGGTCACATTTGAAAATGGTAATTTTGTCATTTAAATGCAAGAACCACAAACCATACTTTTTTTTGTTTCTTTTTTTAAAAAAATATTTTATTTGGGAATTGGGGGAGGGGAAGAGCATTGGGGAATTGGGGAAGGGGAACAGACAAGTTGCTGTCCTTTTGTTCTTCAGTCTAGTTGTGGAGGATGTCGCTTCACTGGCCCATGTTGGTATTGTCATTGTGTTCTTCCGGATGAGGCAGATCAGTCGCCGGCTATTGGACAGCCACTCACGGCTGCTCACGGCAGCTCACAAAAGCGCATGCAAGCTGCCAGCCAGCCCCACTTTAGCCTATGCTGTCCCCCTGCGACTCACGGCAGCCCAGCTCCAGGTCGAGCTGTTGTTCACCATCTTACCTGTAGAGGGCGCAGCGTCACTGGCCCTCAAATGTGGGATCCAAACCGGGGCCCTGCTGCTCACAGCTGGCGTCCCAAGCCAATTCCTAACCAACGCGCCAGTCGGCTGGCCCATATGTCAAACTTTTAAAAAACTGTTTTCAAGGCATGGAATCTACTATAGAATTGAATTTTAAATGACCTATAAATAAAATCAGACAGGATTCTTTTCTTTTTTCAAAAGGTGTATTATAAATAAAACTTTAATAGTGCTTGTGAAAGATGGGATGGTGGCGGGTGGGGAGAGAGATGCCAGGACTGACACAGAAAAAGAGGTAAATAGTTTAGTTTTATATACTGTATTTAAAGGCCTGATTTCATTTTAAAACAAAAGGCCAGAACAGCACAGTTTAAAATGTTTTGATACAGAATTTAAGCAGATACAGATATTGGGAACGTAAATATTTATTTAACATATACCAAAATGTTTTGGTATCAAAATTACCCAGAGTTAAATATACATATTTTAAATACTTTAAATGTTTCCTTGGCAATTTGATTTCTGCTTTTAAAACAAGATTGACTTTCTTAGTACAATGAACTATTTCCTGACTGTAATGCTAAATATGATTTTAAGGCAAACTCTTAATTTTAATAAAATGTGAACAAAATACATTTTCCTTCTACAAAGCATTTTTATATTTTTGCAATAAGTTCAGTGTGAGCTCTAGTCATAAAATTGATTTTGAATTTGTATGTATGTATAATACAAAACAAATCAACAACAAAAAAATCAATACAGTGAGTCCATTTAGAGAAGGATAATTTTCTATTTTATATAATGAAAGTCCCTCCTGTGTTATTTGATTTGCTGAATTGGATCTTTTGCATTTGACAAACCCGTTCTTTCAGTAATTACTACTGTAAAAGAGTGTATAAACATGAAAAACTAGACTTTGTTTTAAAAAATGCAACACCAAAAACCTTACTGGGAGAAATGAATATAAGTTAGTTAAAATCTACAAATAAAATTCTCTGTCTAATAGAAGAGGGAAATAGTTATAGTGAAGTTAAAAAATATGGGTTGAAAATATGTTTATTCTAACATTGTGAGCCTTGCTCGTGGTAGCCGTCCGTGACCACTGTTAGCCATGTTTTACATTTCTTTAGTTTTTCATCTTAGATTATTGTCTGTGAAAGATAATGTCTAAGATTATAAAATTGATGAAAATTTTGTGTTACTCATTATTTTAGTCTGGTGTATTATATACTATGTATTGATAGTATAATATATAGACATAGATCTAGACAGTATATATGTCTATATTAGTATACTAATAGTATATAGATATAGATTAGATATATTCAATATACATGTTATCTATACTATCATTTCTTATTCTTGGCAATAAAATTCATTTATTGTTACTTTAAGGATATTTAGATTGATTTAATGTTAATTAATCCCTAATCTAGGTCATGTACTATACTAGATATTTTCACCTTTTTATTTTTTCTTATTGAAGCTTCATAACACCTTTTGATGACGTATTTTATTCTCTTTATGAAGGTGAAACAATTAAGGGAGATTTTTGGAGAATTGTTTTAGACACATATATAGAAGCACACACATTCCCTCCCGCTCCCTCTCCTTCTCCCTCTCACTCATCTCTCTCTCCCCTCAAGCATTCTAGGATGATTAGGAAATTAATATCGGAAAGGTGAGATGGTGATGGTATAAGTAGATCTCTTGGGGCCCCTTTTGTCAAGAATCCCCAAATTGATCCCACGGAGTTGAAGAGAGTATTCCCAGGATGTCTGAAATTCAATTGAGGGGTATTGGCTTTTCTTCAACTGTCTGACCTTAGCAGGCCTGAAAAGCAGTTCCCAGGAGCTCCAGAAGTCCCCAAATTAAGCAAAATTTAGTCCAGATTAGCACAATTCATTTTGCAGCTAACTCATGGTGTACAGAGCAAAATATAGAAGAAATAAAAGTATTTAGATCAACTGTTGAAAAACAGAGACATGGTTTTATCTTTTAATAGGTAATAATTTATTAATATAAACCATTAATAAAGCTTATAAAGATAACTGATTCATAATCAGGTTAATAACTACTGATAAAATCTGAAAAATTATTTTCACTATACATTTGAGCTACATCAGTTGCAACAGGTAGAATTTTAATAAAGATAGACTGAGATCAAATTAATTTAATGGAATAAATTAATAAATTAATTCATAAATCATTGATATGTAAAGCAACAGGAAGTAAAAGATGTGGTTTTGGGGGATTCTTTGATGCATGGCACTGCCATGTCAGTAATACACATATATATTTGAGGATTTAAAAATTCATTGTATGCTCCATATTCTCATGAAAGGAGGCTAATAGTTTTCTGGACTCCAATATAGATTTGGATCTAAAATACAAAATGCAATTATTAGATCAGGAATATAATTTGAATCCTTTTGAAGTTTATCTATAGTAAATTAGGAGATGGAGAAGGTGAAGGGATATAACGTATATTGAACACCTGCTGTTTTAGAAATATTAGTTGATTTTATAACCATAATAAACTTATGAGGTCAGTGATGCTATTCTGATTTTATAGCAGAGGAAACAGAAGCTCATGGACATTCATTAATTTGCCTGAGTGATACAACTGGTAAATGAGTGCCAGGGATGGGATTTAACCCCAAATCTGTGTGACCATAAAGTTGAGGATATTTTCTTATTCTATGCACTTCATTGAGAGTCTGAAATTGTAGTTTGTGTCTATTGTTCAGTACTATTTTTATTTTTAATATACCAGTTCTTGGCTAAACAAGCAATATCTACATTAGTTATCGCTTCTTTATACCTAATATCTTTATCTTTTTATCATGGACCAGGGAAAGAAAGAGCTCAAGCAGCAAAAATCTTGTAAATAAGTAAAGAAATGGAAAACTGATCCATTGTGGTGGTGGTGGTGGTGGTGGTGGTGGTGGTAGTGGTGTGTGTGTGTGTGTGTGTGTGTGTATCTGTGTGTGCATGTGCATGTGCACAATAGGCACATAGTAGCAAGCAGACCCAGTTTATAGGTTAAATACTTCCAATGAGCCTTCCTGTCTTCTACAAAGTAATTTGTTAGGCAGGGAAATGCGATTGGCTCCTACTATTATAATAATAAAAAGGCAAATAATTGAGACATACTTTCATTCTGTGGAAAACTCTGGCACTGCCTTCAGCAATACAGGTTTTGATATCTTTAGATTGGATATGGGGAATACTACTTTTTTTTTTTTGAGTGAAAAGATTGCAGCTACATAAATGTGCCTGAAAGAAAACAATGGATTTACTAGAAAAAAATATAGCAGATAGCACCATTATTTTTGGCTGCTATCATTCCTAATGAAAAGAAATTTGGAAGAAAGAAACAAGGAGACATTACTATAGAAGTGTTTGGGTTTTTTTTGTTTGTTTTTGCTTTTGTTTTTAGGGAATGAGGTCTACTGAATATTTAAAAAGTTATTAGTCCATTGAATTATGATTGAGATGATTGAGTAGAGCTAAAATTTTAGTTCCCTTATGGTACCTTCATATAAGCTTGATCTTTTTTTTGAGTGTACTCTAAAGTTATCACAGTAGGCCCATGAAGAGCTTCATTTGACTAAGTTATTGGCATTTAGGGGCAATAAGATCTAGCTTTCTACTGGTAACATACTTTTCAATGTCTTGTTTTCCTGACACAATAGTATTTCATATTAATATTCTGTTGCTATTAAAGAAAGTAGAGAAAAGGGAAAAAGAGAGGGATTTAACTAAAATATTGCTGTAAAAATAAGCACAGTCATTACTAGAGCTTCTAGTGTGTTGCTATTTTCTTTTTGTCACGTGAATATGTTGGCTCCTAACATATTAGAAGGAACCCCCTAAGAATATATTACTTAGTAATATTTTACTTATGTGAAAATGTCCATATCCTAATATATCATTCATCTACTCAGTGATCTTTTTTTCATTCACAAAAATTACTTTTGCATCTATCATGTGTTAGATATTGTAATGAGTTGTGAGAATAAGATGAGATAATTAAATTGCCATGCTTGTCTTCAAGCAAGATGTAGTCTATCCACAAAGACAGATCCATGCAAGCCAACTACATTGTTGTTGTTGTATGTGTGGTATTACATAATGACAGTTTTCAGTTCAATAAAGTTTTAATGAATGTCTATTGTGTAACAGGCATAGTGATAGCACTGATGGTACAAGTGTCTATGCTAGGATTCCTCTCTCAAAGAACTCAGAGGCTCTTCCAGCAGACAGAGATGTAAGCAGGTGATTGGCAGTGACCGTGCTGTTAGAATTACATTCATGGCTCTGGGAAGCACAGAGGAGGGAGTGGTTACCTGTGATGGGTTAGGAGTAAGAATGGTACTGCTACTACCTGGCCTAGGAAGGCTGGATGGCAAACATGTTTGGAAAGAGAAAAGAATAATAATTTGGTGGGATTAGAGAAACAACACAGAAGAGAGAAAATATACATATATATTTTTTCTGTTCTTTTGGTAGCAACAGAATACCATGTTTAAGAACTTGAGATTTTTCTTGAAAATTACAGGCAGCTCCAGAGAGAATGTAAATAGATAGCATTGTTTTTTTTTTAAATATTGACTCTGAGAGTGCAAACTGGAGAGAGCTAAGGCCAGAGGCCAGAAGAACTATCATCAACTAGAACTTTCACTGCTAAGGGCATGGCCACTTGCTCTTTGTTGACAACTGGTGGTCATTTGTTCAACAAAATTCTTCAAGGACCTGTACTTTCCTTGGCCCTGTGATGAGGTCTGAGAATAGAGACAGATCATGACATGGGTCCTTCTCATAGGCATTTTCTGGTAGACAAGTGTCAAGACGATTCATCATCCTCCCTGAGGTGATCTTTAGCTATGTTGGGTTAACTGAAGACCCTTCCTCAATTTGCCTTCAATTTTTTTCAATTTAATGAAACTTAACATAGAGCTCCATTGGTTTGTATCTAATGAATGTCTAAAAATTGCATGTCATATTCTTAGTAATCAACAGATTATAAAAGACAAGCTATAGGAAAAATAAAATATGTATGAAAGTGTAGTGGGTCTGTGAGTCTTGGACCCTTGGAGGTACCTCATGTGCACTGTAGAGTAGCTACATACAGAATAGATGACACACACATTTACATGTTTCAAATGAATATGTTATTTTCTGGTAAATAAAAAGGGAAAACATTTCAGAGAATTATTGATGTTTTAGCAGGTTTTATTTATTTTCCTAATCTACAAATATTAAGAGCTCTATTATGGGAGCCAACTCCATGACATTTAAATGATAAGAAACAAAGCTTGCAAAGATTTTGGAAATCACCCTAGAGGAGGCACTAATGTGTTCGTACCTGCTGCTGGTTATATGTTCATAGACTCCTGATGGTTTTAGCGAGGTCCTGTCCTGTAACCCATTAGTTTTGAAGCCTTGGGACTCTTAGGCATTTTCAAGTCCTGTGACTTTGGTTAGTGAGGCTTTCTCTTAAGACTTGATCTGCTTAAGACTGTCCCTGATACGACTGATTTATAGCTCCAGTAAGCGTTTGGGAATGACTACTACGGTGAGGTCCTTTTGCTGCTCTCTTTTCAGACTGGACTTAAGTGAAATGAGGTGTCAAATATAAGCACTGATTCAGAAGGTTAGCATAAATCCCCTTGCTAGTAGTGAACACAAGAGACTATATATAATGTAGGTCCTGTCACATATGAGGTAGTGGTTGGACGCTGGACTATAAGACAGACAATGCTATTCTCTTCCAGTATGAATTTATTATGTGATTTACTATGTAACAAAAAAGAATTCAAGATCCCAGCCTTTCAATTTCCTCATCCACAAAAAAAGATAGGGCCTACTCTATTTTAAATGTAGGATGGTTGGATGGCTGAGAGGGTGAAATCAGATTATACATGAGGTAGTGTGTAAAAACTATTACTGTATAACTATAAACACCTATGAGTAATAGTAAGTAATGCCTACATCATCCTAAATGGGCTTCCTATTTCCTCGTTTTTTAGTTGACATCTTTAATTTCTAGGTAAGCCACCAATTGTACCAATTGCTTTGCTTTCAGAAAATAATCACATGGTGAGATCAAAATGGTAACATGAGGTTCATAATTGTACATGATTTGGATGTAAAATAAAAATTATTTAAATGAGTAAGGTTTTAGATAACCTATTCATACCTAATAACTCCAATAGAAAAAAATAGCAAAAGATAGGGAAAAAAAAAGAAAAAAACCCAGAAAAACAAGACAGAAGTATATATTTGTGTGTTTTTCTCTGATGTTTTTCCAGTCACATGTGCAAATATGATATATTGTGTTCAGCAACTGAGCTAGCTTTAGAAATGTTAGTAATTAGATTTTCTGTTTAGTTCCTGAACTTAACCCAAATTTAAAAAAAAAGTAAAAATTAGGGGTCAAGTATTATTTTTGGTATTTTGAATTATATTAAAAATAGGAGGAGACTTGAAAAGCTTATTTTTATGATGTAGAGCATATCTTTTCTGGTTTTGAGTTTTTACATAATTTATATAAGCCTTGGATAAGTTAAATACCCAGCTATTATAAAACAAACAAACAAACAACACTTTAAAGTATGTTTTAAGTACAGTGTTATATTGGATTGTTGGAAAAGTTATGACGTATTTTTTCTATGTTTTTCATTGCAAAAATGTGTCATGACTTTTCCAACAACCCAATAGAATTAGTGATATATATATATATAAATTTATATATAGCTGTATATATAGCTATATATAAAATTTTAAAAATCATATATATATATATGATTTAAAAAAATTTTCCAGGTGGTAGTAGTATATGATTTAGGTGTGTGTATCCATAAAGAACATTTTTATTTTTACTTGTATTAAAATACCCTGTTAGAAATGTAAATGGATTCACCATTGCTGAGGAAACAGATTATCTTTAATAAGTTATTGCTGATTAGATTATTTATTATTTTATTTCACCCTTCAGTATAAATTTTAAAATTTAGAATAAAAATCACCTGCAATAGATGGTAAATTCGTTCTGTGGTATGGAGCTCTTCCATAAGTGAGGAAATATTTAGAACATACCAGTCAAATAAAACTTAAAAGTACTAGCTTTTTCTTCCTCTTTTGTTATAACATCGAGCCGGATACTTTTGGGAAAAGCCCAGTGTAACACTACTAAAAAGGAACAAAAGCTTCTAATAGCTTTTGTTTGAATTCCTCATTCTAACTTATATGAATGAAGGAAATGCTTACTCCAAGTCAATTTTTCTCATACACATTTGGTTAGTGTAGAGATTAAATTATGAATGCCACATTTAATTTAAAACTAAAGAAAGAAATAGCATTATCACGGAGAATGTGCTCTTTTGTGAATGTCAAGTGCAATTTGTTGAAGGTCTTTTGAAAAACATGTAGGAAAGACTGCACATTAGCTATGCATGCCGAGAGCACCTACCAGTTTAGAATACAGATGCCAAGTACCCTATTGATTACCCGTTTTCAGTGCTTGTTGGCTCTTAGAATCACACTCTGTCTATGTTCCATTTGCGGGAATGAGCCTATGCTACAGAATGGACACAAAGCCTCTTAAAATCTGGGTAGAAAATAACAATTTTACCTAGAAAGTTGGTTTTTCACTTCCCATAATTCGAGATTTACCTGCTAAGTTGTTAAGAGTTTCTAGAGAGAAGTTTTCTCTCCTTTGTGGCTTTTTATCTTCTCAAATATTGGTTTCCCTTAATGAACAAGTGTCTTTTGTTAGCATGGTGCTACACAACTGAGAATGTTGCTGGTGGTGTCTGCTCGTTTCAGTTCACTTCTTAGCCTTTAACAAGGGTTGTTGGGAGGGTTATCACAGTTAAGTCATGTAAAACTCTTACATAGGTTCTGGCACATAGATTTCAGTAGGGCAGGTGGTGAATGTATTTCCATTAGACAGTGAGGCATAGAAATATCAGTGCTTTAGTACAGAGACATAATCGGGCCTCAGATGCAGTGACCTTTTAGGAATACACCCAGGCCATTCCTGTTCCCTCTCTGTGTCCCACTGACTTATCATGATACTGTCACTCCAAACCTAAAAATCCAACCACCATAAAAGTTAGGCAGTCTTCGTTGGCATTTTAGACAAAATCTAGAAAGATGAAAAAAATTCAGACATTATGAAATTATGAGAATGAATATATACATAAAATTAGAAGAGCCATAAATAGATCTTTTGTCAGTATTCTTAAGGCGGTTAATCTTTCGTTATCCCAGCTATTATTATTGCTATTATTATGATTACTATTATTATTAACACTTCACTTCTCTGGTATAACAAAATTTAAAGTGATGTGTGAGAGTGGAATGAGTTACTGGCAATTAAAAGGATCATTGGACATAGTGAATTGATAGTGTTTCCGGTGCTGTAGTCAAATGGAAGCCCATTTGCCTTTGGTGGCTATGCTGACTAACGTTTTCTAAGGCACTAACTAAGGAATTAAGGGGTAATAGGTTTAGTTCCACTTTACATTAGCACTGGTTTGGAATGTTTCTTCCAGGAGACAAGGATTATAACATTTTTATCCACACAGAGGAGTTGATTTTGCCGATTGCACCACAGAGAATATTTGAGCAAAATGTTGAGTTCCTTGAAATAGTGTACCATCCATCTGTTTCGTGAGTAATGTTGATTAAAAGGAACAGAATGAAAGCATACCATTGTTAGACGTTACTTTCATCTTTTAGTTTGCTTGTGTAGTCTGGTGAACATGTTTTGGTAGTTTTACTCATTGCCAAGTTTCACCTCAGGTCACTGGGTTTCATATTGGTAGAGATTATTATTTACCAAGTGATAAGTTGCAGCACTTGATAATAATAGCTTTATTAGTAATACTCATAAGCTATCATCTTTAATACTAATTCTATTTAACATAAAAGTCAATTATGAATCCAGAAGGTACAGGGATATGCCTGTTTTGGAGAGAGAAGTAGGAAAAAGTTTCTCTCTTAAAATCTACAGCTTGTATGGGACAAACCAAATAATTCATTTTTATTTCACTTTCAAAAATCAGAGTTCTGTGTTAATAAATGTTTCCTTATGTTAACTATTACTTAATTTTCATGAACACTTTGATTCCATTTTCAATTTTCTCTGCTAGATGGATTGTCTAAAAAAAAAAAAAATCAGCTAGTATGGCCCCCTAGTGGTCAAATAATGTAAAATTCTCAAGACTGAAGAATAGCTAATTTTTTTCTAAAAGAATATTTTGAAAAATTCCAGGGCTTGACTTCAAAAATCATAAAATAGTCTGATAGATAATGAAGACATCAGTTGATGGAATAGATATTTAATTAACATATGGTCAAATACCTAATGTTTTATATAAATAGATAAATGTTTAGGCTAATGTGAATTAAAATATCTGAATACTTACATTCCTTACCCCACTGTCTATGACATTTTCATTTTCATTTAGATGCAGTAACAAGGTATTTTTTTTAAAGTATGTCTCATGTGATGCTGACTCTGTTAACTATATATCATTTAATACTTAAAAACTATTGAGATAGTGGGATGCAAAACACCATATATTATGCATATGCTTTTTGTAATTAAATCTTAACATTTTTATTAAAATAATTATCTAGCTCATCAGATATCCTAATTTGTTCTTGATTAGGAGAAGCATCCTGAGCCATTTCAGAGAAAATAAACATTAATGAAAGTAAATTCTGAAGTTTTCTTTCTCATGTTCAGGGTTTGTTTTATGTTCTACATAAAGTTAAAGAAGTTGATGTCAAGAAGTATGTATCTTTATGCATATTTAAATTAATTTGTTATAAATGTAACAAGCCATTGTTATCATAGTCATAAGACTTTAAGTTATTTATACTGAAAACAAATATTGACATGGAGAGTTTGTAGCCTACCTTTTGGAAACAACTTTGTATACAGAGGGAAAAAAAAATCCAGTTTTGGCCCAATTGCTCTCTAAAATGGCATGTGAAAAGTTATATGAAATTGTATGTATAAATCTTTCTACTTAAAATATGAAAACAGATGGTTGTGAAGTAAGCAGGTATAAATCATGTTATGCAAATACAACTACTATTGCTGAATTGTTTTAGTGAAACATAATCCTTTTGGTTTTGATGTGGTTGTAAGAATGGAAATGAAAAAAGGTCTTGGAATGTAATAGTATGTGCCAATGATAGACATTCAGAGGCTGTCCCGATCCGTGCCAGTTTGATATTACTATTTTAATCAGGTCCACCTTACTTAATCTCATGGGATAAACTATCTTCAGTGAAGAAGTGGAAAAGCTAGCAGACATAAATGAATATTTCAGTAAAGGTCACAAAGAATTTACCAGAGCTTCGCCTGATTAAAAAATATCTGTGAAGGCAAAACTAATCTCTGGTGTTAAAAGTTAGAGCACAAGGGACGTTTCCGGAATACTGGTAATTTCCGTTTTTTTTTTTTTTGGCATGAGTGCATCGTATGAGTGCTTGTACCTTGCTAAAATCATTATGATTTATACATTTTTCTGTCTGTATACTATTTTCAACCATAAGTTAATTTAAAAAATACTTGTGAACACCTGTAGAAAATTATAAAGTTCATATTATGAAAATATTGATAAGTCAAGGATAAAATGTTCTCTGGAACATATTTTTATGCAGAATTCAGTCTAGGATGCTTTAGAATTAATTCTTTCACCTAAAATAAGTTTCATGAATTGTTTCTTTTCTATAATTAACTGGAAGTCAGGAAAGAAAAGGTTGTCTTCTAAAATGATCAGTTAATTGCTTTCACGTCATAAGAAATTAGCTGATTTCAAATTTTACAAAGGTTCTGCTTGAAAACAGTCCTGAAGCATCTATATTATTAGTTTATTAATTTTTTTCTTAGGGCTACTGTGGTAGAAACAGTGTGGACTGTGCTTTACCCTGAATTTTGTAAAAATGGGAGCAGTTATTATATACTTTGCATTTTTAAATTAGACGACACATGAGAAAGTCTATGATACAAGGTATGGACATAATGTGTTTTCAATAAAAATTAGGTTTTGTTTTGTTTTTTTTTCTTTTTCCTCCATGGGGATTTCACCTCAATCTACAGCTGGAAATGGATGAATTTACTGACTTGCTGACAATACAAAAAAGTGAACATTTGTTACTTTGAAATACACATCATGTTAGGGAAGCATTAGCCAGATGAAAAAGTCTTTTGTATTGTAGATGGTAGCGTGTGATGTGAGTATGGGCCAAATGAGGATGGTATCCTAATTTGGGTTGCTACTTAGTTTTAAATTTTAATACTGTGACTATTAAAATTTATAAAACTGGCAAAATTATTTTGAACACAATAAATAAATGCATTCTCTCTGACCTCATACTCCTGTTGCTGGATACATACAGGCATACTCAAAAAATAGTTTAAGGGCCGGCCGAGTGGCGCGATGGTTAAGAACTGGCTTGGGATGCCAGAGGGCCCCGGTTCGGATTCCACATAGGAGGGCCAGTGACACTGCCCTCCACAGCTAAGATGCTGAACAACAGCTCAACCTGGAGCTGGGCTACCATGAGTCGCCGGTGGCGGCGTAGGCTGCAGTCCCTGTGGCAGTGGGTTGCCATGGGCTACCGCGTGTAGCCAGCAGCCAGCGTGAGCGGCCAGCAGCCGCACCGGCGACTGATCTGCCTCGCCAGAAAAGAGCACAATGATGGTGCCAGCTTGGGCCAGTGAAGCAACGACCTCCACAACTAGATTGAAGAACAAAAAACGACAGCAACTTGTCTGTTCCCCTTCCCCCAATTCCCCAGCGCTGTTCCCCTCCCTGCAATTCCCCAATAAAAATCTTTAAAAAAAAATAGTTTAAAAAGAAGGAAAAAGGCTACAACACCACAAAGATAGAAAATTATAGTCTAAATATTACATAAGAATAGAGCAGTTAGAATTCTAATTCTAATGTAGTCAGTGGGTAGAGTATTATATAATTTAAAAATAAATATTACGAAGTGTTTCATGAGGTAAAGTGAAATTTGAAAAGTCAATACATAACATGATTACCATTATTTATTATAATTATACAATTGAAAAAAAGATGTTACAAGAATTAGGAAACATAAACACTTCTTGAGTTAAAGTAGTGGGATTTGGGGTGCTAGTGTCTCTTTAATGTTGTTATAATTTAAGCTTTTCCACTTGGGAGAAGGAGAGTACATGATAAACATAAGAGCAGTTGCTTTTTAATTCGACCAAGGGCATTTATCCTGACATACTGATTTCTGTTTACCATATAAAGTGATTAAGTGTATAAAAATCTTACAAAATTGAGGTGCTTCGTCCTGGAGTTGTGTTAGTGTTTGGTTCCCTCCAAAACATATCACTGAAGTTTGACCTGAACATCTCTTAGAAAATTTAAAAGGTAAATGTAAATTATTTAACAAGCACAGTTAATGTAGCAGCGAATATGAATGTGCTATAGCCTCTGAAAGCTCCCAGGTGTGGTGGCTTACCTCTGATTCCTATTCCTCCTTCTTGTGCCCAATTCTACCTATATTCACATCAGAGCAGAATCTTTCTTTATCCAGCCTGAAGGTTGGAGGGCACTTATGTGAATGCATAGGTGAGCAGTCTGTGTAACCAGGGCAGGTAAAATGTAAACATTTATTTTCCTTTCTCTTTTGGTTCAAATTCTTTCCAACCTCCTCCCACGGAAGGGCACTGGTTTGTCTGCGGGTTCTCAGTGCTGTGCAGTCGGGCCAGAAGCACAAACAACAAAAGAAGGGCTGAGAAGGAAAATTTAATTAATTTTATCAAGTGTCCTACCACCTCATTAAAAGAACTTTTCAAGGGGAACATTTGCTGACATGGCTTTTTGAAGATTCATTTATTCCACAGACACTTAGCCAGAGCCTTCTATGTATGAGAGGTACGGATGTAGGAATATAAAGATGAATTTGACCTGGTCCCTGCCTCAAACTCGAAGAGCTTTTGTAAGGGAAAAGTTTGACCTCCTTAATTTTAAGGCTCTCTAAAATGCAAGCAGCTTCTTCCTTTTTTATACTACATAAAAAAGAAAACCAACGATGCTTTTATTATACTGACATTCTCAGATATAGACATATATTTCTAGGAGATGTAATAATTTACATTTCACATAAGCTAGTCTGTGTATTTCTAGAAGTAAAACTGGCATAATACGAATATCTGCAGTGTTCCTTTTATTTTTTTAAAAAGACAGTAAAACCTTGGATTGTGAGTAACATGGTTTGGGAGTGTTCTGCAAGACAAACAAACATTTGTAATACATTGTAACATGGTAAATGAGTGATGTCTTGCAATACGAGTAGCTTGTTTCCAGAATGAATTATGCTCGTAAACCAAGGGGTGTGTGTGTAGATAGATAGATAGATAGATAGATAGATAGATAGATAGATACCCTTTAAAATAACACTAGCATGATAGAAAATATAAGATGGGATTGTATTTATTTGTACACTAAATTTCTTCTTTTATTTATTTATTTATTTGTTTTAAAGATTTTATTGGGGAAGGGAACAGTGTTGGGCAATTGGGGAAGGGGAACATTGTGTTTTTCCAGGACCCATCAGCTCCAAGTCAACTTGTTGTCCTTCAATCTTAATTGTGGAGGGTGCAGCTCAGCTCCAAGTCCAGTCGCCACTTTCAATCTGGTTGCAGGGTTTGGGTGGGGGGAAAGGGGGTGCAGCCCACCATCCCATGCGGGAATCTAACCAGCAACCTTGTTGTTAGGAGCATGTGCTCTCACCAGCTGAGCCACCCTACCACCTGTTGGCAGCTCAGCCATAGCTCAGCTCGGTTGCAGCTCACTGGCCCATGTGGGAATCTAACCGGTGACCCTATTGCTCAGAGCTTGCGTTCTTAACCAATTGTGCCAACCGGCCGGCCTCTTCCTTTAGTTTTAATTGAGCACCAACGCACAATTCCCATGATTTTCTTGATTTAGATTAAAGAGTATTTTCTGTGTCTATCACAGTGAAACATATGCATACACTATGATCCTACAATCTTGGATACATTCCTTGTAGAAATATCTAATTTGTGAAAAGATGTTCAGTAGGATATTCACAGCAGCACTATTTTTCATAGCCCCAAACTAAAAATAACCCAAATGTCCGTTAACAATAAAATGGATACATAAACTGTGGTATATTTATTACATTGGAATATCACATGGTGGTGAGAAAGGGGTAATAAGGACAAAACTGAAACCTTACATCAAGTGACAGAAGCTAGACACCAAATGTAGACACTGCTCTCTGATTCCCTATCACTAAAATATGAAGCAGGCCAGACTACTCTCAGTTAGCAGAGAGGTCTTCCTTTTGGGGGGAGACTCTGGTGCCTGTAAGAGAGCACAAAAAAGGGTATGTTAGGGCTGCTAGTTTCATGGAGTTTTTTTTTATTACCTGGGGGGTGATTCCACAAGTGTATTTAGTTTGTGAAAATTCACTGAGTTTTACATTTATGATATGTGTACTTTTCTGTATGTGTATTATTCTTGAACACAGTTTCAAAATTAACAGTCAAGTAAATGAATACATGGAAAAGTGTAACAGGATAGGGAGCTATGACTGTAATGTTCATGCTTTTCATCCACCAAACTCTTTGTGGGAAACAATGAAGACCACACAATTAGAAAAAAAACAGAGGCTTTTTATTGAGGTTTTTATAGCAGCCACTATCAGTTGCATGTGGCAGAGACCCAAAGGTAAGGAGGGGCGTGGGAAAGCGTTACAGTGAAAAAAAGGAAGGCTTCACGTGTGCGACTGGATGCTGTTGTCATAAGAAGCTGGAGGTGGGCCGGCTGGAAGCGAGGAGTCTTATGTGAGCCGTATGGGGAGCACAATTGGCTTTTCTGGTGAAGTCTTGACTTGAAAGCCCCGACAGAAAAACAGAGGAGCTGGCAGCCTTTGACGGAGTTCTTCTGAGAGTTCTGGGCAAGTTGCTGCAAGGTTGTGGTTTGGCTTCCCAAGCTGGTTGTTTCAGAGGTTGTGGGTGAGAGTTGTGTTGTCATATACGGTCTGAGCATTCATTGTCTGTTTGAATATTCAGTCTCAGCATAGAAGGAACCATGTGGAGTCATCAGATGGTGTACGAATGGATGTGGTCTGACAGGATCTCACATTTGGTGCGTTTTGGATTTAAGGCTTGGTTGCTTGAATTTTGGGAACTAGGCATGTGATTTATCAGTTCTCCCAAAAGTAATTTGACTATGAGAAATTACCTGCTAAACTATTCTAATGCCATTTCTACTGAACTAATCTAACATATTTGAATGGAAGAACTATTTATGTAAAGTGCTAGGTGTATCTTGTTCAATAATTGGACATTCTCTTACTTGATGGGGAGTTTGTTCAGAAATAGTCATTAAATGTTATTAAAAACAAAAAAGACAGGAGTCTCTGTAATTATATATTTGGAGTAGTAGTTCTCAATCTGAGTGAATATCAAATCTGCCGTGGTACTGGTCCTATCAGCACAGGTAGAGGTGTCAGTGTAATTGACAGGACCTGGGACCCATGCACTACTAGTTATTTTTTAAGATCTGCTTGTGATTTCAATATGTGGTTAGTGTTGAAATCTATTGGCTTAGTGCAAAGGTTGTAAAATGAAATTTTATGTATACCAGGGGTGCCCCCCAAAAAGAATACACATTTTAAGAGATGTTATCTATGCTCAATCAGTAGTTCGCAGTAATCAGAAGTGTCTGGACACTGATGGTAACCACTTTGAGCACCTCTAGTAATTGCAGAAGTCAAACATGACTTGTATTCATTTTTATTATTCATATATATTGAGTATTACAATTATAGTTTTTTTCCTTTTTTAAAATGTGTATACATTTTTTTAGCACCGTGTGTGTGTGTGTGTGTGTGTGTGTGTGTGTGTGTATTTGACTTCATGCTATTTTCTGGTGTTATATCAAGTGTTTTACATACACAATTTTATTAAATTATGAACATCCTATGAGGTTGTTGTTATCTTCTGTTTAACGATGAGGAAACTGAAGCTTGTAGTTAAATAACGTACCTATAGCGATTAAATAATTTAGAGTCACACAACTATAGGTACATGAGCCCTATTTACACACACAAAATCTGACTTAAATTGAAGTGAGGCTATGTGTAGCCTTTCTTTATTCCACGTAGTATAAATATTCAGACATTTCACTGTGTTAGAAAACTGGGTCCTGGCAATGTTAATATAATGTACAGAATATTTATCATAGTTCCTTTCTAAAATTAAAAATGAAATTCTAAATTCCAAACAATCTTCCCTCAAGGTTTTAGATAAAGGCTTATGGACCTGGATAAGTAGCAGAACAGAAGCAGGTCTAATCAAATCCAGAAGAAATCATGTGTTTCTCTACTTTTTCTGTGCGACTTATTTCGCTTAGCATAATAATCTCAAGGTCCATCCATTTTGTTGCAGATGGCACCATATGATTTCACTGATATGTGTGATACAAAACTGAAAGCAACAAAGGAACAAGACAAACAAAGAAAGAAACAAAAACTCATGCACAGACAATAGTTTAGTGGTTACCAGAGGGTAAGGAGGAAGGGGGGTAGAAGAGGGTAAAAGGGACCAAGTATATGGTGATGGAAGGAGAACTGACTCTGGGTGGTGAACATACAATGTGATATATCGATGATGTATTACAGAATTTCACACTTGAAACCCATGTAATTTTACTAACCATTGTTGCTCCAATAAATTTTAATTAAAAAAAAAATCCAGAGGAACCTCTCTTAACTACTAGGCTATACTGCTATCATGTGATATTTTTATTAAGCTATGTTAATCTAATAAATTTCCCTTCTTTATTCTAAGAACATATTTATTCAAAAAACCCAAGCCAGTCACTATTATTGAGAGGTCTGTAATTTCAGGCTTGATACTTGACTCTATTGTATCTTCTCAGGGCTCAAAACCTATCTTGGAGCCTTTTCCAGAATCAGTACCTAACTTTTGACTGTGTCGTTTTTACCATTTATTTATTTTTTTTTCCTTTTGGAAGATCAGTTGCGCTTACGTATCTTGGCTCTTAAAGCCCTTTTCCTGTTTTCCGTGAGCCATTTAAGACCATGACAGTAGCTTCAGCTGACTAATTTTCTACTTCACCCAGTCTGTGGCATACTCTTTCAGGCTAAAGGTCCTGAGTTCATTTAGAATGAGTAAATTGTTCTCCCAGAGTGGGGAAATGGGTACGGTTTTATTATTTTTTCCAACTCTTTATGTCCTACAGGCTATATTGACCTCTCTAGCAACATCTTTCAATTTTATTAATCTGCATCCAAAATTTTAAAAATGGTATTTTAAATTATTAACATGAATTTTGAGAAGTAAAAAATAACAAGGTAGTGTAAAATTGTTCACTGTCCTTGTGCAAATAAAATTGTGATGTTTTATATATTTTATCTAATGCAAGGGGAGGGCCTCCTAAAACAGTTCTTTTTATATTAAAGTTAAACTGGGCACTGTGTCTGGCTCAACTGATTCTTCATTTAGAAGAAATGTGGACAATATCCAGTATATAATAAAGTATATAAAAACATACAAATTGAGGTTTAATTGAGCAGTGCAAAAGAGAATGGCTAAAATACTTTCTAGGCCTAATATAGGATTAAGACTCTGAATCCCATTTTTCTTCTTCCTTTCAGATATTAATTGTTTTTGTGGTCCATGGATCTGTTCTGATTTCTAATATAGTGGACGATTGAATGAGATCCTCTTCTGTACTTAGAAAGCCTATTCCATTGGTAGCTCAGTTGCTTTTTAATCAATACCTGTGAAGAGCCAATACACTAGCAAGATGACAAAGTATCTCAGTCTGCACAGTTGCCTGAGAAGGTAAATCAGTTCTTCCTTTTCTCCAAAAAGAATGGGTAATAGGGAAAGCCTTTGTTCTAGAAAGGAGTTCTAGGCAATAATTGCTTACCTCCTCTAACATGCAGTTCAATTTCTTTGTTGAAGGGTTGTTGTGAGGGAAGATGAGAAAATATGTGAGAAATGCCTACAAGAGTGTGAGTCAGCCTTCAATACAGGGGTCTGCAGTGCAGCAGAGGTGGCGGGGGTGATGATGAGAGAGAGCATTTTGAGCTGTTAGTAACTCTGTGAATCAATGAGAACCAATGAGTCTTTGGTGTAAGAAAGTTTCTTGGCCATAAATGTGATTATTAGTCACCTGTACTTTGCAAAAGATGTCTAAGAAGTACTACCTAGGAAACTAGTTAAATAAACAGCTCCCTAGGACACAATTTTTTTTTTCAAATTTGGTATTAAAACAACATTAAAGTAGAATCATGTTGGGTTTCCTAACATGCATTTTACATTTTGCAATTGGTTTTATTTTGACTGGTAGATAAACTATAATCTTTGTAACATTTAGTTTCTCTGTAGACCCTAGTCCTACCTCAAGACTACATTTGAATGGAAAGCCATTATTAATATGTATTGGTGCTCAATTAAATGGGCCATTGATACCATTTTCAAATACCTTTATGCTACAAGAAAACAATAATCAAAGGGACCACTCTTGTCCACTTAACACCTTAATAAACAGCAATTTATGTAGGATGACTGTTTCCCCGAAGAAAAGACTTGGTTGAGTATCATATAAAGCCTCTCTATGATAGATAGATAGATAGATAGATAGATAGATAGATAGATAGATAGATAGATAGGGAAAAAAGATATGTGTGTACATATAAAATATACAAATATTATATATCAACTATTTTGTCATAATTATATTGTATAGTCTTTTTCTAATCCTCTGTTAGGTCATTGATTTCCTTGAAACACTATGTACAAAATTAAACTTTTCCCAGAAAGACTGATGTATAGATGTCTACACAAAATTCTGTGGACAGTTTCTAGAGATAAATGGAACACCTGAATCTAATTCTGGTAGGTGGTTCATGAATCTCAGAATCCGCATTATTCTTCAATGAAGTTGAGTTGGAAAGAAAAATCTAAGTGAGTAGATTAATATTATAATGTGTTTACAGCAGTACAGAGTAGGTAAGCCACTCAGCTGTCTTTTTCAGTGAAAAAAGCTTATTCTTAATTTTTACTTGAGCAATTTCTTCCCTTGTTTACTAGCTGTGTCCATAGTGATTTAATTCCATAATCAGCATAGCCTATGGCATGTGTTGTCCGTTACATAAACACTTCTGTTCTTAATTTTTCTTGTTCCTTGCATCAATTCTGCCAATTTATTTTCCACATTTGACCCCTTTTTAGCAAACTAACAAGGTCACTTACACCAAAATTATTGTGTACACATAAATGAGAAAACAGAAAATGATAAGAGAGAGGAAAAGAACACTTTTTATATAAGTCTAAGTATTTAACTTTTTGGCTTATCACATAGTTGATATATTTTTACATTAGACAGTCTTATCAAGCATACATTTTGTGTGCCATTAGTAATCTATGTTTGTTTTCCAACAGTGGAATATTCCAACTTAGGTTTGACTCTCCCATCCAAATAAGAGCAAAAATTTCATCTGTCATTGCACGTTTTGCTTTGCGGCGGGGAATACCCAGATGCCATGAGGAGAAAAATGGGGCCTGGAGAATAGTAAGCAGCCTCTGCCTGATTGATGCACAAGAACAGCTCCACAGTCTGTATGAAATATCGAGTGTGGGCTGACTGAGAAATAGGTCTTGTCTTATTTCTTACCCTTCCTAACATGACAGGAAAAAAATGCTCTTTGAATTGTAACAAATCATTGGACACATAGTAACAGTAGATCAAAATGATTTTATGAACCCTACAAGAAAATGACTGTAGAGAGACCAAACTAGTTTTGTCCTGGAGCTCTTTTTGGAAATTAGTGTGTGGATTCAGCTAGACCCTGGAATTGGCATGCCTGAGTTCAAAACTAGGCTCTTATCATTTACTCTGTTACCTTGGTTTAGTTGTATAACTTATGAAACCTCAGCTTTTCAACTGCCAAACGGGGACAATCATTATACCGATATTTTAAGTTTTGTGTGAGGACTAAATCAGTAAGGAAGCACTCAATTAATATGACCTGTTCTTAATTTTTTATTTAAGGCAATGAAAAATATGTTGCTATGATTTAATCATTCTTCCTACTATCCAGCAGTTTTAGAAATTATTATCAATAGCATATTCATACATTCAGCAAAATTTTTTTGAGGGTCCACTGTGTACCAGGTGCTGCTTTAGATGCTGGACAAACAGCAGTGAAAACAGTAACAGGTGGGGCTGAGAGGTGGCTAAGGTGGGATGATGATGGAGGAATATTTGAGGAGAAAATTGAAGTTAAACTAAGGGAAGTGGAGGGACCAGCACTCCAGGCAGGGGGTTATCAGAGGGAGCCAGGCTCCAGGGTGAGTGTGCTTTGCACGTACAAGGAACCAGAAGGAGGCCAGAGAGGTAGTGGCAGGGATGTCACGTTGAGAGATGAGATTGGGTGGTAGGGGTGGGGGAGCACATCATGTCAGCTCTTCCAGGTGGAAGGAAGAGGAGCCATCAGATGGTTTCGAGAAGGAAAGTGCCATATCTCATTTACACTGTAAAAAGCATCACTACTGCTACTGTGTGGAGAAGGAGGGGGCACCATTAGAATCACGTCAGTTAGGACCGGTCACAGTAGTTTAAGTTAGGACTGTGTTTTGGACTAGCCTGATAGTGGCAAAAGCGCAAAAAAAGGCCCGATAACATACTGAATACCTACCATGAGCCAGACACATTACGTATATATTGTCTAATGCACACAACGGCCCTAAAAGGGAAATGTCATTACCATTCAAAAGTATGTTTGCCCAAGGTCGCGCAACTAAAGTGCAAGTATTGCAAGATGCTCTTTCTACAGCCAACAGTAAAAGAGTAAAGGAAAATTAAAAGCTCTTCACATCAACCATGTTGCCTAGCTAAGTAAACTTTTTTTTTTTCATATATGCGATAGATATTTTCAACCCGAGTGGATATCTCAGGAAGAAATAATGGCAGCTGAGAGCATGGAAGAGGTTGTACAGCAGGTTTTGGAGATTTTAATATTTCGAGATCCAAGTCCTAAACTTCTCATTTTAAAGTGAGCTGAACAGCAATTTAGCATTTTAAAATAAAGCACTAGAAGCAAAGTACAAAGCACTAACAATAACCAAAAATCATGAAAAAGCTTTTACTTTTAATTGATATTCACTTATTCAATAAATAATCATAATTATTTATTATCTAGTATGTAGCAAGTACTGTATTAGATACTTGGAATAAAAAGTGAATAAGACATGATACCTGCTCTCAAGAGCTTAGCTATAATAAATGGTAATGGCCTGTATTAAAGGAAAAAATGAAGTGTTCAATTATAAATTAGAAAGCAGTAAGCAGTTTGTGTGTGTCTCAAGGATGATAGGAAGTCTTCAGAGAGGTGAAATCATTTGTGATAGATCATCTCTTCTGTTACAGAGGGACACAATGGAAAAGTCACTTGATCCATGCAGTGAAAATCTCCATTCTTCAGGATATATAACTGTATTCACAGATACATATTCGTATGACTGCAGTACAGGTATATACCGTATTTCCCCATGTATAAAACGCACCCTTTTTCGAAAAATTTGGGGTCTAAAAACAGTGCGTCTTATACAGTGGTTGTAGATCTTTTTTTACTTGCATGTCCCGCTTTTTTCGTGCTTGTTTTTGTGCTCATACAGCCACTGTATAAGATGCACCCAGTTTTTAGACCCCAAATTTTTCAAAAAAGGGTGCGTCTTATACATGGGGAAATCCGGTATGTAACCTGTCTGTAGTCTTGGGCAGCTCTTCTGGCCATCCAGAGCTCAATGACCACGGATCAGATTAGCGGATGATCATTATTCTCCTAGAAGTTTCTTCTAAGAAGCTCCGTTACTAGCTGAGTGTTATCAGAATCCCTGGCATACAGTAATGACTCTGTTTGGCCCTTCCACTCTCTACTGGCTTCAATTTGAGCCATATTTTTTCACTGCTCCTTTGGATCCTGTGAGCAGTGGGTTCTTTCCTCCTTACACCACTCAGCACAATCCTCATTTTTGCTCAATTAAAAATAATATTGTGCTAGCACCTAAAGAAACGGGTCCTACTTTTGAGTAGGGCCTGGGATTTCCTCATATATTAGGTAAAAACCTTTGACTTTATAGATAGATTAAAAGGAACCTTGGGCCGGCCAAGTGGCTCAGCTGGTTAAGAGCTGACTTGGGAGTGCCAGCTCTGGGCAGCAGGGCCGCGGTTCGGATCCCACATTGAGGGCCAGTGATGCTGCCCTCTACAGCTAAGATGCTGAACAACAGCTCAACCTGAAGCTGGGCTGCTGTGAGTCGCCAGTGACAGCGTGGGCTGCAGTGGGGCTGCAGTGGGCTTCCGTGAGTCACGTGAGTGGCCGGCAGCTGGTGTGAGCGGCCGACCAATGACCGGCAACCGACTGATTGCCTCACCCAGGAAGAGCACAATGATCATACCAACATGGGCCAGTGAAGCAGTGTCCTCCACAACTAGTCTGAAGAACAAAAAAACAGCAATTTGTCTACCTGTCTGTTCCCCTTCCCCGATTCCCCAATAAAAACTTAAAAAAAATAAAAAAGGAACCTCATGTTTTCCTTTTTTATTATACCTGAGAGGCCTTTCACCACCCCAAAACGGCAGAGTTTTTTATTTTATTTTTTATGGAAACTTCCATGCATTTATTCTGAGCATATTTATTTGCCCAAAGTTATACGCACGTGTACAGTTCTTGTGACTCACAGTGTGGTCCATGGACCACCAGCATTGGCAATGCCAGGGAAATTGTGAACTGCATAGCTTTTTAGACTACAAGAGTTTTTCTGATATCAAAATCATGACTATTTACTTTAGAAGCACCATTGTGGAAAATATATTGTAACTTCTCCTGCAGCTATTTTGATATGCTACCAGAATTTGTAGCTAACTAACATTTTTGTAACGGTGAACAGATTTAACAGTTAGTTGCTTCACCCTGAGGTTGGAAATCTAAGGCCCGTCATGGCTCTGATAGGAATCTTGAGAATATATTGCAGGAACAGCGTTTTATATGTAATATTCAATCCTGAAGCATAATATTTATTTGACATGTATATAATGCAACAGTGTTTTAGAAGTTGTCTATATTAAAACACTCAAACATAGTGGTTCTCAAAG
This sequence comes from Hipposideros armiger, assembly GCF_001890085.2. NCBI lineage: Eukaryota > Metazoa > Chordata > Mammalia > Chiroptera > Hipposideridae > Hipposideros > Hipposideros armiger. The sequence continues at coordinate 1,253,103 of NW_017731676.1, forward strand.
TGTGGCCCAGAGGCAACTAGAAGTTTCCAGAAATTTTCAGAAGGCCTACAAGGTATTTACAAACCATGCATGGTTAAAAAATACACTCCATGTGCTAGACAGACCAATAAGTTTTAATGTAATAGAGAATGAAAACTTCATTGATAAAGTTTCAGATTCCACATTTCACTAAACTTTAAGAAAATTTAAGAAATATCCACTTTTTACATTTGGCGTAGTATCACAAAAGATTATCCATGATTATCTATAAAGGCTATTCAAATATTTTCTTTTCAAACTACAGATCGCTGCCATTCTTCTCACTGTTTTCTTTTTAAAACTAGTTACTTTTTCATTAAAATATGTCATTAAATCATGTAATGGGATTATTACTTTTATTAAATGAATGAATAGTAGATAATAGTTTTAAAATGTATCAGTTTAATTCTTAATAGGGTAAATATTTGTAGATATAACTCACAAAGAAATTTTTTGGGGGTCCTCAATAAATTTTAGGAGCATGAATGGGTCATGAGACCAAAACATTTGAGAAATGTTGGCGTAACAAAATTGTATTCCATGGCATAAAGATGTGCATTGACTGCAACAAAACACAATAAAGATGCATGTAACCTAGGCAGCTAATTTTCTAAAATAGGTTTACATTGATTTTTGAGTATGAAAATCTGCATCTCATGGGTTTTTAAAAATAATTGCTGTCATTCTGTTGATTTATATCAGACCTGTAATACCAAGTTCTCAAAGGTATTTTCTTTTTGGACTCTCTTTGGATTGACCAAACAACAAATGCCTAGAATTTTTCATAGGTGTTAACAAATACTGACACGATTAAAGGTATGTTCTGTGTCCTCTTTTGTGGAGCAGAAACAAAGTGTTGTTACTCCTAATTTTATTGCTATGGACTGAATATTTTTTCCCCCAAAATTCATATATTGAAACCCAAACCTCTAATGTGGTGGTATTTGCAGGTGGCACCCTTGGGGAGTAAATAGAGTTAGATTAGGTCATTAGGGTGTAGCCTTCATGAATGTATTAATGATCTTATATATAAAAAAGTAAGACCCTTAGGATCAAGGAAAGGCCATGTGAGGACATAAGCAGGCAGAGGACTTTACCAAGAACCCAACTGAACTGGCACCCTGATCTTGGACTTCCAGCCTTCTATACTTTAAATGTTTGAGTTTAAGGTACCCATTCTATGGTAATTTGTGATAGCAGCCCAAACTGACTGATAACGCTTATACAAGTTTTCTACTAATAATGTCTGTGATTCTTAACATTCTCAAAAGCCGTACTTGCTATTTTTAAAGAACAAACCAATTAACAAACCAACAGCAATCTTTAGATCATGAAAAGGGAAAATTATCATCATTTCATGAAGCTTCTACACATTGACACTATTGTAGGCTTTTTTCTATGTCTAAATTATTTTGTACGGATATTCTACTCTTTGGTAGATACCTTTAATGTTGATATTTAAATGTTCTCATCAGAATAAAATAAAATTAAATCATGAAGCATAGATGAGAAACTTGCTCAGAAATTTTCATAACTAAAATGTAGCTGTAATTTAAGGATCAAGTTTGTAATTTTTATTTAAGCATGAATAGGTTTAAAAATTTTTTAATTTTTCTGACATTTTCCTTCTTTATAAAAATGTACACAAGAAAACTTAAAATATATTGTTTTTTATTCAAAGAAAATAACTTTCCTTTGAAAATCTTTCTAAATTATTAAAACGTAACTTAATATCACCTAGCTGCTTGGCTGTAGTTCTTTGTTTAACAATAAATACAATAGATAGTGGGTAGTCATTTGATATTTTTGAATTAAAAGTCACACATAAACAGCAAACATTGAATATTAATAGATGAAAGCTTGTGGTTTTCTGTTACTATTGGAAAAAAAATTGTAGAAGTGGAAAGGATCATGCTGCCTTCATTTAAAGTGAAAAAATAATTACATATAGAATCAATTATGCCATTTTCCAAGTTTTTTTGTTTGTTTGTTTGTTTGTTTAATTGGGGAACAGTGTGTTTTTCCAGGACCCATCAGCTCCAAGTCAAGTAGTTGTTTCAGTCTAGTTGTGGAGGGCGCAGCTCAGTGGCCCATGTAGGGATCGAACCGGCAACCTTGATGTGATGAGCACTGTGCTCTAACCAACTGAGCTAACCAGCCGCCCCTCAAGTATTTTTTTAAAGCTTTATAAAATGATTTTTATGAAGAATGCTATATTGCAATATGATTGTCAATACAAAAACTGTCAAATTACTTTTTTACTAAATCATAAACATTTGACCTATACTACTTTTTATCCATATGATAATAGCCTATATAGGTCTCTATCTTATAAGACTGCCATTCCAAAACACTTCCCATATTTTTTCTAAATATTTATTAGGTAACTACCTCAGACAATTATAAGTTCCTTAGACTGTATCATTGTAATTTTACAGGTGGATAAATTTAAAAAACATCTTTCTGATAAATGTTTACAATGTAAAATTAATATTAGTGTCACAGAAGGGAAAAGAAGCATCCTTGAAATGGAGGAGCCCATAAAGACCATTTAGGCAAAACTACCTATCCGTGCTCCTTTCTCATAACTAGAGGCTAATTTCTTTATTTTTATGCATAGACAAGTTAAGAAAAAGTAATCTAAAATTGCAACAGCTCAAGATTTTAATTGGCTCACGGCATAACATAAACCACTTGGACTGCTTGAAATTTCTTGAGGAGAATATATCACATTCCATCAAAAAGCTGTATATTATGAGACTGCGATGGACATGTTGTGGCTATTTTTCAGCTTCGAAGAAAAAATGAAATTTTGCATCAATATTAGAAGTTTAACCACTCTTCTCTGGTCTGTTCCTCTTTCCTGATGATTAAAAAGTCCATAACAAAAAAATAATCTATAAAATCCTACACTCTTATTTTATAGTAGGGAATCATTATTTTTAACAAAAAATATTATCAAGTAGAAAACACTTTAGGGGCCGGCCGAGTGGCATGTTGGTTAAGAGCTGGCTTGGGACGCCAGCTCTGTGCAGCAGGGCCCCAGTTCAGATCCCACATGAGGGCCAGTGACACTGCCCTCCACAGCTAAGATGGTGAACAACAGCTCAACCTGGAGCTGGATGCTGTGAGTCAGCGGCGACAGCGTAGGCTACAGTGGGGCTGCAGTGGGCTATCATAAGCTACCGTGAGTGGCTGGCAGCCAGTGTGAGTGTCCAGCAGCCGGTGTGAGCTGCTGTGAGCAGACATCCAATGGCTGGCGACTGATCTGCCTCAGCCGGGAAGAGTGCAATGATAATACCAATATGGGCCAGTGAAGCAATGTCCTCCACAACTAGACTGAAGAACAGAAGGACAGCAACTTGTCTGTTCCCCTTCCTGGATTCCCCAGCACTGTTCCTCTCTCCCAATTCCCCAATAAAATCTTAAAAAAAAAAAAGAAAGAAAGAAAACACTTTAGGATAAAGACTGCAAATTACTTTGCTGTTTACTAGAGAAGCAGAATATTATAGGTTTAATAATCAACAGTTAGAGGAAAACTATCTCTATTCTAGGTTCAGTATTTACTAGTTTTCTTTTACTTTTTTTAATATTAGTTTCAGGTGTACAAAACAACATAATGATTAGACATTTACTCCCCTCACAAACTGATTACCTCTCCGCTATGTCTACTACCCCTCTGACATCGTATATCACTGTTACTGTACCATTGAAGTATTTACTAGTTTTCTGAACTTCAGCAAGCCAGTGAGCCTCCTTAAGTATCGGTTTTCTTATGGCTTAAATGGGGATAAAAATAATGCCTATCTGAAAGAATGTATCTGAGAATTAAATAATTTAGGTTTGGTGAAGCCCTAGAGTAGTGCCTCCTCCATTAATATTCAATTCATGATATCTGTATTGATGTTGATGATGGTGACTACAACGACAAAGAAAAACTGGAAAATTTTTCAAAATGAAAGATGAGTGATGTTTTTGCCTCTGAAACTATTCTGAATTTTAATACCTTCAAATTTATTTATACTTTTATTTGAAATTAATGAGATGGGCATATGCTCGTTATCATGATAAAAATGTTATTTTGTGTGTGTGTGTGAAACCTCACCGGTATTGCCACAAGATCTTGCTTGTGGCAATAATGTAATAGCTGCAGTAAAACTATTGAAATTCTATGGATACCTGACATGAAATTTCCTGCCCCTATTTAATTTTTTAAAAATAACCTTTTAATTGACATTGGAAAGGTGTCTAATTTTTTTGAACTGGGCTACAAAATTTCTTTATGTTAAAGACATCGTCTTCCTCCTGATATTGAAACAAACGAACAAAACAAAATAAAAACCGCAAGGGTGTAACAGACATCAGCGTAACTTGAAGTATTGATCTTGATTTCTACTTGTTCTGATTCGCTCCCAATTTTAGATCTTATAGTTTCAGGATATTGTCACTCTGTGTGTGTGCCTTGAAATTAATTCAAGGAATATTGTTTAAAGGGTTTAAACAAAAAGGTGGTTGAGAGAAACAAATTAAAAACCACTCACAAAGGCCGGTCAGATGGGGGATATGAGTAAAAGACTCAGCTTATGTCATTAATGGGGATGGTCAAAGACATTATGAAGAGAAAGGAGATTTCACTTTATAAAGCAGGGGACTATAAGATAATTGCCTACTAGTTGACCTAAAAACAATATACTGTAATGCAATTTAAAATGTCTTCAACACCATCTTTGTATAAAATACAGTATTGGTGCATTCCTCAGGTTTTTCCCTCCCTTCTTTCTTCAAGTATATATCTACCTAGACTCTTAATAATATTCATTTAGGATTTATCGCCAATTTGAAGATCAAGAGATTCTGAGTTTTTTTATTCATCAGATATATTTACTAGTTTTTAAATTGCTTATTATGGAGGCTTTTTGGAACATCATCTTCTGTTCTTTATTTTTGGGTTCATTGTGCTCTATTTGCTAGAAGTCTGGTTTTTGTATAGCTGAAATAATTGACAAAATGAAACTATTCTTTGGAGTAAACTGTCTTATTTTGCAATGCTTTAAGTGCCAGCATGTTTCATAGAAGAAATAATAAATCAGCTGAGAAAAGGAACATTCTGAATATTTTCAATCAAGTATCTCATAAATATGTAGCAAACCAAATTGATTTTGATAAAGTGCTTCATGTTCTACTATTATTACTCTACCTAGAAAAATATGCTTGATGTAGTGAGAAATTTAAACACTATTAGGACTATTTGGAAATAGAAAGAGATGTGAATATCAGTAGAACGAAGGGAAGAAAGAGAAGCTACCTATTACTTTTAAAATATGCTAGAGTACATGCAATATAGCAGTGCTTGCAAAGACACACCTATGTTCAAGATGTGAACGTAGTTTGCTGAACTCTATTTTGATGGGCTCTGACATCTGTTTTCCTTATGACCTTTCTATTGTATTCTTCTACACTTGGGAACCTCTCCTCAAATTGGTCCTGGACTACATGCTGTTTATGAGCAATTATTTCAACCATAGCATTTATTTAAGATACTTTAGAAAATGTTCTTACTTATTCCCAGGTCTCTATATGAAGTGTGATAAGTGCATCTGAAGCTTTATAACCCTATAGGATAAAGAGGTCTATTTTTTTGAAGGCCACACTGTAACACCTCTTCAAGTTGAGGGCAGCACACACTGATGAATGAAGAGACATAGTTTTGTAATTAGACAAAATGGCCAAGCCTTGTGATAAAGTTAAAAATAATGTATTAAACAGAAAAGTCTCGATTTGAGGCAAATGGTTTCTGACCAATTTTAATTGAAACCACAATCAAGATTTATTGTATGACTGTATTTTTTATGTCTCATTAAATTGGACTATAGGAAACGTTGATCCTGCACAGAATTTTTCATGACTTATTAGAGTAAATGTATCTGATTATAAGACAAGGATGCAAAATTTTTACTACAACTACTTGGAAAAACATTATTTTGGGGGAAGCAAATTTTGAATTTTATTGCTTTAAAAAATGATTGTCAAAGAAATTTTGTCATAAAAGAACTCATGGTGAAGAAGAAATATAATGTACTAAAAAAACTATGGCATTGGATTTTAAAGGAGTTTTAATCAAGTGAAATTATTTTAAATGCCTACTATATTGGAGCATATTAAATCAATGAAAAGTTTAAGAGGAGAAAATTTTTAAATAGTTATAAAAGAGATTATAAATGAGTTACATAAGGCATTATGTTATGTGTTACAGAATATTGATTACTATATTGTTCTGAGAAACTAGTATTTCTTTTCACAGAATGTGAAATATAAGTTCTGAGGCTCAGGTTTTTTTTTTTAATTATAGTTTTTATTGAGGTGACATTTGTTTATGACATTATGTAAGTTTCAGGGTTGCATCATTATAATTAGACATCTACATATATTGCCTGGTGCTTACCATCAAAAGTCTACTGTCTATTCATCACCATATTATTTATGCAGTTTCCTTGTTTCATCCTCCCTGTACCCTGTCCCCTCTCGTGACCATCGAGCTGTTGCCCAGGCTTAGATTCTTGATGGATTCGGGGCAAAATTTTAAGATCTCCTGCATGCTAATATTGTTCTAGTATATGGCTAACTGCTTTCTATAAAAGCTTCTTTTAAATTAATTGTTTTTGCAATGCTGACATAAGTGATATTTCTTTCTGATGTGTCCCCGAAAGGAAGAGACTGTTCAGAAAGCTAGAATGATATATCCTTTTGTTTAAATTACTTCATAATAGTTAAACTCTTTGCAAGTTTATAAATGCTTTTAAGGTCACCAGAGTATCATTAGGACATTAAAGAGTCAATTGATTTTCTTGATGCTTAACTTGCTATAAGGAGTGATTTTGATATATTGTGAACAGAAACCATTGTATGTACAAGAGACTTGCTGCAATCAATTACACTGTTTTTTTTATTTTAAATGGATGTATCAACTAAGTTCATTGTTGTAAATTATAGAATATTTAATCTCATCTCTGATGATGTAGTCTCATTCCGAACTCCCATAACTTCTGGGTTGGGTACCGGGTGCTGTGGTGCCCCACTTAGAGCCCAACTTAGAACCCCTTTGGAGGGTGGAGGTCCTTATTCTCTCAGCTGCCGAGAGTTTTGACAGTTAGTGTTTAGTCAAAGAAAGCCATCTGTACCCTGTCCTTGGAGGCAACCTGCATCAAATGACTGGTTAACTGGAGGTTGAATATTGCATGGAAAACGCATTCTCTCCATTGAATTCTCTCATAAACAGAAGAGCGTTATCTCACCAATGTAGGGTGGTAACAGATCAAGGAAGACTTTCTCAGAGGAGCTATAATAGTTTACTTTTCAAATTTGAGTAGCAGGGGAAAAGGTGAGCAGGGTATTCTGGGGACACAGAACAGCATAGGCTAGTTAGAGGTAGAAAAGAAACAAGCAAACATGAGCCATGCAGAGAACTTCCAGAATTTTAGCATACTAAGTCAGCAGGTGCAAGTAGAGGATGATGAAAAATGAGGAAATAAAAAAGACAAAGGTCAGATAATTGACATTCTTGCACGTCAACATAGGGAAAGTATGCTTTGCTGATAAGCAGGGTAGTGACAAGGTCACATTTGTATTTTAGGTGTGTATCCTTCAATCATTTTAACTAGAAACAGAGTTTGTTTGGGATTTTGGTATTTGTTGAACTTATATTCCAAATAAATGAGGTGGTTTGGAATGAGAGAATATAGTTTGTCGAAGGACAACCAGGTAGGGAGGGAGAGCTGAGTTTTTTCCTGTATCATTTGGAGGTGTAAATATTCCCCTAGTTATATGAGCCCTGTGCATTTACCCCTGGGATCCTCCAACCTGCCAGCTAAAAGGGACTGGCTCCTCAAGAGGGTATCTCTCTTTGAGTTTGTATGTGTAAGTACTTTTTAAAGAACTATTTGCAGTTTATCGTGTGTGTGTGTGTGTGTGTGTGTGTGTGTATGTGTGTGTGTCTTTTAGAAAGACAGTCTAGAATATTGTTTAAGAACTAGGATATTGTACCCAGACTTCCTTGTTTTAAATCCCAAGTCTACACATACTTTCTCTGAGACTTCATCAAAATAATACCCATTTCTTCATTTATGGGCATAATGACACTTTAGAATATTTCAGTGTCATGTGACATAAACCAAGCTCATGGTTCAATGAAAAAAAAATCTATTTTATAATAACTTTCAATTGTACCAATCCAGACAAAGTCCAGAGGCCTAGTGGGCCCAGGAACTCAAATGATGTCATCAGAAGCTTCACTCGGCTTCTATGAAGTGCTTTGTGAAGGCTTTATTCCCAGGCCAGCTTTCCTCATGTTGAACAAGATAGCGAGCACCCAGCAACTTTTAGGCTTATGTTATACAAATGTAGCAATTGCAGGGAAAGTATTAAGTACCTCTTGTCCAGTGGTTCAGTATAAGCCCTGGACTGAGTCTTACCATCTCTTCTTGTAGGATTTCCAGACGAAATTCAAATGTATTTGACTTTCAAATAAACAATGAATCATCTTTAAAAATTTGTGGCTTAAACATTTCATGGAATGTACTTACACTATGCAATGATTTACTGTAGATTTGAAATTCAAATTGAACTGGGTATTCCATATCTTTATTTGCTGGATATGGCAACCCTGGTTGGGAACTCTTATCTATTTCTGAGCCCGTCACTCTGGTCAGGGTGATGGAGTGTTGACAAGGCTGGTTATAGGCCTACCTAGGGAAAACCTCCACTCCAAAGCAAATGAATTCAAAAGGGTAAAAATGCAGCTCCACGGGGCCGGCTGAGTGGCTCAGTTGGTTAAGAGCTTGCGCAAGAGTTTGAGCTCTGAGCATCAGCGGTTCGAGTCCAGCCCGAGCTGAGCAGCCGCTGAGCTGCCAACAGGTAGCAGGATGGCTCAGCTAAAAAAAAAGTAAAAATAAAAATGCAACTCCACTTCAAAAAGTAACGTGCTGTTAGCAATGAATAGATGCTGAGCAGTTGGAAAACCAAAACGAATGAACAAATAAAAATGTTTTATAAAAATGGTGTGTAATACAACTTCTGTGAAGATTATATTAAATAATACTGTTAAAGCTGTTAATGCAATGCTTGGCACAAGGAAAATCTCAGTGACTATTTTCTATTCATACTATCACTATTCTACTAATTCTAATACATAAGTATTTACTCCATTCATTAAGGAAACATGTACTGAGCACATCTGTTATTTCACAATGTTCATGTTATTCAACTCTTAATAAGAATAAAGGAATTCATAGAATTATGAAGTAATTCTGTTGAACATCTTTGTGCATTCCACTTTCCCCCCTCCTTAAATGAAATGTTTCCTAGGAACAGAGATAAATTACTAGCTCAGAGGAAATGAACATCTTGAAATCCCTGGATACTTAGGCTGAGCTGTCTATCAGTTATAGAAATCCACGTTCCAAACCACAGAGGCTGGTTATCTCCCTTCTAACAGACTCAGCCTTATTTTCAGTAACCTCTGTCTAGAGCCATCCAGTAATCTAAACTATCTCCAATTCACAACTCTTAAGACAAGACCCCTTACTACTAAAGTCACCGATCAAGGTTAAAAGTGACAGTTCTCTGGCCTAGAGAGACATTCTCAATTTCCACCCCAACACAAGGCAAGTCCCATCTTAGAGATGGTTCAGGAGACCTGAAAATGCAATGTTATTATGATTTTTCCAGGGCTATTTATCCTATTCCTTCTATGGTGACTTCTTCCAGTATATCTGTAAAATTCTGATAGGAGTGAGTCCTCCTAGGCAATTTATGCAATAGATAAAATAAATAGTACATAAGTAGTGTTGCTTAGGAAAGCCTTATCAAAATAAACCTGATATTAGAGAAAAATCAGAGTTGTTAGCACAGAGTTGTGAAGTTGCTCAGATGACTGTTCTCAGGAAGAACAATGAGAATCTCCATCCCAATTGACCAAATTGATGCGTTTTCCATCAAGACAGAGGCTCAAAGAGTTATTCTCCGCATTTTCAGATCTCTGCCCTTGGTACTTTTATTCAGAAAACTAAAGGCAATTAGACTATGATTGAGTTATTTTTTATAGGAACCCCGAAAAAAGATATTTGTGCTAATGTTTAGCCTTGTCTGTTAAAGATAAAAGCATGACTGAAAAATCCCCATAACAAGGATCTGAATGGTACCGCATTAGGGAGGCCCATTCATACCTTAACTATGTTATTTTTCAGGACTTCTTCCAAGATCTCCTAAATTACTTTGAACATCTCTCTAAAAAGGAATGGAAATTTATCTATTTGAAGTAAATTAGTAAATATCTAGTTTAGACATCAGTCATTGTCTTAACCTAATATTCTTTTAACCAACAAAACTTCTCAATCCCACCAATATCTACCTTTTCCATAATCTGTACTTAAATCTTTACACAAGTAGTAATCACTCAACTTTTTAAAAAACTAACAGTCAATCATCAATCAATATTTTCCATTAATGTAAAACACTATCAACCTCTAATGTCTCAGACTGGTTCCTTTCCACATTTTTACTGTTATTGGCCTGGGTTGTAGATTTTTTTTCTCATATCCAAACCCACCCTCAACACGTACGATGCCTCATCATTGCTTTCATGTGACTGACTGTAAATTGCTTGCCTCCACACCACTGATTGTGTCACAGAGAAGCTCATCAACTCTTTGAAGATAAAAAAATTCATTGGCTTGGCTGTATCACACTTCAGATGGCTGCTGGTTCAATCCTAATTTATAACAAAAAATACTGTGAAATCATATAAAACGTAGCTCAAAGAGCCAAAACAAAAATTAAATTAAAAGTGCTGAAATCATTTTCTGCATACCAAAGAATAATGGATATTTATGATCAGATTTTTTTTTACCTATAGTAAGAATAATCATGACAAAGCTAGCTGACATTTAGATATTATAATTTAGAGAACACTTCAATAAACATCAGACAAGATATATAAAGATACTGATATGTCAGTTTTCCTTTCAGGGTTTGGAAATAATTGTTTGCAGGAGGCCTATAATTTGGAAAATGATTTCCTTCATAACCTGATATTTAGGCTTTCTTATTTAATATAGTGGTAAAGTAACTGTGTATTTATGCAGAGGAGGAAGCCTATGTGGAGCATTTTTATCATTTTGACTGTATTCCATTTCTTTCATTATAATTCTGTGGAAGAATCGATATGCATTGTTTCACCAAGAGCCTCACATTATGCTGTTTATTAGTCCCTAAATACTATTACTAACGTCCTTTTATTCAGTGCTTAGGATAGGATAGACATTGTGCTTAGCATATGACAAAATGAGCTAATTGAACTCTATGCCTGTGGGTTAGTCATTGCTATTGCCACAATCACGTGGAAAGCACACAGATTCCTTTTTTTGTCTAAGTTAGGGGAGTCTTGAATATATTCATAGGCTAAGGAGAAAAGGCCTATAAATAGACAGAGAGAAAACACTTGAAAGGAGGATGCAGAGCACAAGCAAAGAGAGATCAGTCATAAAAATTAAGGAAATTTTTCCTCTGAGATGGAATAAGAGGAGAGGGTTGTACCAGATAGTGACAAAGTAAAAGGCAAACATTAACGTGAGTCTGGTTGACTATGATTATGGACTTAGTTTTGGCCTTGATAATAAAATACCATAGACGGGGTATCTAGTAAACAACAGACATGTATTTTCTATGGTTCTGAAGGCTGACAGGCTGAGACCAGGGTACCAGCATGATCGGGTTCTGCTGAGATCTCTCTTCCAGTTTGCACGCTGATGATTTCTTTTTCCTCACTTAGCGGAAAATGAGTGACACCTGTCTGAGTGTCTCTGTTATAAGCAATAATTTCATTCATGAGGGCTCCACCCTCATGACCTAATTGCCTCCCAAAGGCCCCATCTCCTAATTATATATAGAAAAATTGTATATGCCTAGCACTCTGTAAGGCATTAAACAGTTACAAAGAAATATAAGAATCAGTCTCTGCTCTGAGAAGCCGCAATTCCACTGAAGAGACAAAGCACAGGGACAAAAGACAGTGTAGGGAAATCAGCAGATAGCCCTACCATGGATGTTACAAACAATTAACAAGATTGGGTATCAGAGTCATGGCAGAGAAATATTAATTTCACTAACGTTCTTTAAATCTAGGATGCCATTGATTGTAGGACACAGTATAATATTACATTAAAAAACCTACAAGCTATGCCTCATTATCCATTGTAATATCCATTCAGATTTTATAGATGTTAACATGGGCAAAAATGTATCTCTCCAAGGCAATAAATATAGTAGATGAGGAATACTTTGAATGAAATTAGAATTAAAGCTTCACACTATTGCAAATTCACACAGTTTTAAAGAGAGCTGTTAACTAAGTTTAATAAATAAAATGATTAACCCATTATTATTTACCTCTTTGAATTATTTATACAACAAATGTTTGTATAGTGTATGCTATTCTTTAGGCACAGCTCTTGTCCATCATAATTTTATTTACATTACCATCTGTGAAAAACGTTGATTTTTTTTTATATTTAAATTGAGAAATTTTGATTAGATGAATGACTGCTGATCTCAAAGAAGTCAGGTACATAAGGCCATTCATTGCTTTATAGCTGGCAGCTTTTTAAAATTTTTGTTAAATTCAAGATTAACATGCTTTAATAGTCCGCTCTTGTTGAGGATGTTTTTTGATTGTGTTGTATGTTGGTCTGAAACTATCAAAAGTATACTTGATTTTGTTAATTTTTAGAGACAAAGAGGAAGATTTATTTTGTTCACATAGTGCAAAAATGTGGCACTGGCTATATAGGGAGAAATTTGGCAGCAGGAAATCATTGCACAACCTCCATTATTTCAGAAATAATGCCTGTTTTTGTTTCTTGGACTATAGGAAAGAATGAGAGATAGAACTTTTCTGGCATATATACAGAAATGAACTCATTTGCGTTGGAATATCTCCTTATAACTGTTGGGAACAAGCAAAGAAAAACCAATCTGTTTGTTCTCTATTTCATATTCATGAGGTTGCTCAGGAGGCAGTTTGATTGACATCGTTGGTATATATTGTCTGCTTTCTTTAGATCAAACAGGGGGTTTGGGTTCACCTATCACTCACTTCCACTTTGCTACCAAGGTCTATTGCGGCTCTCTAAATTGCGTTGTGATGCATTGTCCGCTTGGGAATTTTTAGGACGTCTTAATCCCAGTCTGACAGATATCCCTTTGATAAATAATCTACCAACCCTTATGCCAAATGCAAGTGGATCAGTGGACATAGATTTATGACAGCTTTCGCGAATGAAAAGTAGCGGCAGGGAAGGTTTACTAGTGAGTGTGCCGAGAATCCATGAATGATCTCTATTTCCTAGTTTTTTTCCTCAGATGTATTCCGTTGAAATGTGCTCTGCAGGATTTTCTATAAAGCTGTATGTGTGTTTGTGTGCATGTGTGTGTATGTCTGTGTGTGCTTGAATCTACAGTTGCTTGATTGACAAGAAATATGGGCAATCATATAGTAATTTCTGGAAATAATTTTTGTTTGTAAATTGGGCTTTTCTTGGATAAATATAAGCTGATAAAATTGGATAATAATGATGAGTGGTAAAACTTCTGATCAAATGCTTGAAAATGATTTCAAATCATTTGTAATAGTTTTTTTTTTTAAATAACAGTTGAAGAAACTAATTTGAGAGCTTATAACTAGTGGATTTAGAATGTGAATGATAAGAACAGGTGACATTTTAAATGATTTAATTTTTCTTCAAAAAATGTGTTTTTTACTGAAAAACACATGAGAAGTTACCTGTGGTTGTGTTAATCTGATTATAATTTTGTATTTGAATCCAAGCTATTTGTGCATAACCTGTTGGTACAGAAACAGCAAATCATAAGTTTGGTAGATTGAACCATTAGCCTGTATTATTTTTAACATAAGCTATATTGCTTTGCGATAAATTATTACTGATATCAAATCATTAATGCTATGAAATGGTAGCTCATGTTAAAAAATAGAATCCAAGTACTCTCCTTCATATATATTATATGCATATATATATATATATATATATATATATATAATGCATTTTATTTACTAAGCGTTTAAACAGTAAAACGTTAGGGATTAAAGCTGAAATAGTCAGTTTTTAGTAATTCTTGCATAATCACACTTGGACTGTGAATTCTGTCATTCTGTGATAGAAGCACCATTCTTTCTATAAAGTGACAATCACCTTTTCTTGCTCTTAAGGTATATGTCACAAGTCAGAATGTGACATGTTGCTATTTGCCATTAAAAGTTCAACAGCTTTATTAGCTTCTTTCGAGGCTGAGAGAGTGTTCCTCAGTAATGAAGAAAAGAGAGGGTTTTGTACTTATGTATACTCTTGTTTGTATACACTTGTTTCCCTCTCTGGTAAAATACCATGCATCTTTTTGTATATATTTATAGAAACACTGGGGGAAACAAAACAAAACAAAACATAAACTGGGAGGGTTTATAATTGCCGAAATCCATTGAAGTGTATTAAAATGGACATATTGTTGTTGTCAGTTAAAAAAGACTGGATTTTCCAGAACAAACCCTAAAGGGGTTATTAAATTCTCACAAAGTACCAGCTTATTTTCCTTAGCCACCTGAGCTACCAGCAGGTGACTGAAGCCTCATTAAGCCTGTAACACAGGGTCAAGGATTAGAATTGCTTCTGGCTTGGATAACTCAAAAAATCAGAGCCTCCAAATTAGTACACTTGCATTCAAATTAGACAAATTAGACAGTAATATCTACTTTTTTATGAACTTCAAATCTTCTCTAATTAACCATGAAAAGTACAGCATAAGATAATCGTTAAATGATACTAAACATTATAATTTTATATAGCTTGGCATTTTGTAGTTGACATTTTATATAGTTGGCATTTTATGTAGCTTTTTCATTGTCCCTGTCTCATTTGCTCCAAACAATGATTTTGTGAGACTTGACAGCAACTATTATTAAACCCAATTCACGGAAGAATAAACTGAGGCACAGAGAGAATGGTAATTTGCCTAAGATCACAGAGCTGCTAGGGCAGGATCAGGTTTACTGAATAACCCTGGCTCCAGCTTGAGACCTTTGATCATGTTCTAAATGAGGGGCTAATATAACATCCCTCCTGTCGCCATCCCCTACCCACCTTCCAACCAAGAGAGTCTTTGCAAATGCCTGAGGGTGTTTTGGCTGTCATAATAACAGAGGCTGGCATTTAGTGGGTAGGACCAGCGACAGTTCCACACAACAAGGGCTTTTTCTGCCTAAAAATCCTGTAATGCCTATGTTGAGAAATATATACAATCACCAGGCATACCAAGTAAGGAGGTTCTTGTAATTTTATAAGTATGTTTACATTCCACTCCGTACATTCATCCCTTGTTTTTTTTTGCTTTTATAAATAAGCCTAAGATTATATGGTTAAAAATGTTTATTTTCTATAGAATTTTTTAATAGAACTAATACAATAATAAATGAATAATTATAATTCCTCATTCCTGTTTTGGTTTTCCACTCTAACACAAACACATAAAAGCATATCTATATCTTTCTATATATTTTAATATACTCCAATTAGCTGTTAGTCTTCCAAGTTAGTCATGTCACTATTGGAACAATAATTTTTACCCTCTTTTAAATTTGATATCTTGCTATTACAACATATCACAAATGCACAGGTTAGCTCCTGCTTTCCTGAGACTGAGGGAAAGGTAATAAGCCTCAAGCTTTGCCTAAAGAAACAGCAGAAACTGTTCATTTTGCAATTAATATGTATCTTTTTTTGCATACACTTAATATTTACATGAACGGTGCTAATTACTTTGTTTCCTAGATATCTAATTTGGTTTATTGAATGTTAACACTGGTGATATTGTTACCATTGACGAATTAGCAAATAAAATAAAATATCGTATACATGGTTGTTACCCGTTAATTGTTACCACAATTAATGCAAAACAAATGTTTGATTTCATAGTTATCATAGAGCTACCTCTTCTACATTCCTCATTCATGCATGAGCAGGAATAAGAAAATCATTGCATTTTTTATGGTGTTTTTTATTTTTTCCTTTTTTTAAAATTTTCTTCCTTTTTTTTGTTTTATTCTTTTGTTTTCCTTTGTTCTCATTTTTTGATGGTGTTTTTGTATGAAAAAACATAGTCTTTGAATTAAAGTACCAGGGTTGCCAAAAAAATGTATACAGTGGACACTTTGATCAACATTGCTCAAGCAGTAGTTCGCCGTAATCGGAAGTGTCTGGATGCTGATTGTAACTACTTTGAGCACCTCTTGTAATTGCAGAAGTCAAATGTGACTTGTATTCAACTTTTGTTATCAGTATATGTTGAATATTACAATTTTAATACAGTTTTCCTTTCTTAAAATGTGTATACTTTTTTTGGTACCGTGTGTGTGTGTGTGTGTGTGTGTGTGTGTGTGTGTGTGTGTGTGTATGCGTGTGTGTGGGGTTGCAAGCATAATTCTGTCTACAAATAACAGTATGCATGTCCTAAGTGCAGTTAACTGAGTCACATTGATCTTATAGATAGTGGGTCGTCGGGAAAGTCATGATGCATTTTGCATTGAAAAACAGAGAAAGATACGTCATGACTTTTCCAATGACCCAATAGCTTCCAGAAATAAAATATTAGGATTTAGTTAATAAATTGAAAAAAGAACCCACAAAAGTCACCTTTATGTTATATTTCATTAAATACATATTTTAAAGTTATGATTAATAGAAGTATCATTTACCTCATAAACAAATTGTCCTTTATACATTAACAGAAAACATCCAGATTAAAGCACATGCTATGTGCTTATAATTTGTTTAACTTTTAATTAGCTGATTTGTTTACAAAGAATTTTTAAAGTTGTATATCTATCAAAATGCAAAAGATTAGAAAAGTTCAAAATTACCGGAGCAAATTGATTGTACTTAGTTGATTCTTTTTAATGGGAACTACTTCAGGGTGTGTCAGAACTCTGTGTGGTTTCTGTGGCTAAACTTTTTAATACATCAAATGATCAGCATTATACATTACATGGGTTGAATTTATATTTGTGTATACCTGCTTTTAAAAAATGTATAGGGAAATCTATTATTTGAAATGGCATAATATAGAAATAATTGTGACTAGCTACATTCTTCTAGTAACTTAGAATATTTGGATGTTAACCATTTTTGAGTTGAAATTTTTAAAAAATTATATATACTGTAAGTCCACATTTATGGATAGGTTTTTAGAAGCTGTGATGAAGCAAAATGACATACAATTAAACCAATTTATCATATGCTAATTGATATAAACAAGAGTTATATTTCTAAGGCATATTTCTGGTCAAAGACACATCCCCAAACTTCCAAATAAAGACCCAAGACACTTCTAATATTAAACTTCAAAGTAAATGTGAACATTTAAGAGAGATTAATGAAAACAAGTAAGATAATGATATTCCAACTCGCTTATTCCAGTTCATAGTCATGGGTGGCCAGAGCTTATCCAGGCAGCTCAGGGTACCAGGTGGGAGCCCACCCTGGACAGGACACCCTTCCATAGCAGGTCCACTCACACACACCCATACACACTCACTCACTCAGACTGAGACAATTGAGAAGCACCATTCACTTCATGTGCATATCTTGTGGAGGGAACTGAAAACCCTCGTACACATGAGGAGAATGTGCAAACTCCACACAGACAGTGGCCCTGGCTGGGAATCAATTTTTTATCTTCTCATCCATGTTATAAAGAAACAGCAAATGTATTCTGTTTTGTCTCTATCCTCTTCCACAGTGGGAAGACATAGTACACTGTCCTCATTGTTGCAGTTGCACGAGGTGTGATCAAACAAAATGGTGAATGTTTAAATTTAAAAAGAAATTATTACAGTAAAAGACACATTGCCATTAATCCCCCTCAAAATATTCCCCTTCGCTTTGAACACACATCGTTCTTGCCACTTTCTGAAGCAGTTCTGGAAGTCCCCTTTCAAGTCTTTAGTTGCGCTGGCATGGCTGCCTCAATGTCCTGAATCATTTTAACTTTGGGGAGGAAGTCGGATGGTGCCAGATCCGGTGAATAAGGTGGATGAGGACACACCATAATGTTTTTAATTGACAGAAATTGCCATACCAGAAGCGATATGTGACACGGAGCATTGTCATGATGGAGGATGAATTACAGCACACTTTAAAAAACACTTCCTCTTGGGCTGGCCGAGTGGCGCGTTGGTTAAGAGCTGGCTTGGGACGCCAGAGGGCCCCGGTTCAGATCCCACATATGAGGGCCAGTGACACTGCC
>NW_017731676.1:1271823-1329161 GCF_001890085.2 Hipposideros armiger
ATATATATATATATATATATATATATATATATATATATAAAATAAAACACACATTCTCTCAACCTTAGCTCACACCTGACTGACTGCACCAAACAAGTTGAAACTTGTCACACACTGTTACTAAGGTTCGACACACTGCTTCCTGTAGTGAAGATCCCTCCCTTTCCGTTGGATGGCACTCGGCAGCAGCATTCACTGTATGCTTTGATCATGACGGAAAGGCTTCATTTCACACATCACGTCTGGTATGGCAATTTCTGTCTAATAAAAACATTATGGTGTGTCTTCATCCACCTTATTCACCAGATCTGGCACTGTGTGACTTCTGGCTCTTCCACAAAGTCAAAATGACTGTAAAAGGTAAACGGTTTGAATCAATTCAGGACAATGAGACAGCCACAACTGCCCAACTAAAGACACTCACAAAAGAGGGATTCCAGAACTGCTTCAGAAAGTGGCAAGAACGATGGGATACGTGTGTTTGAAGCAAGGGAGTAGTTTGAGGGGGATTAAAGGCAATGTTTCTTTTACTATAATAACTTTTTAAATTTAAACATTCGCCGTATTCTTTGATCACACCTCGTATACAGAAAACAAACTGCCCAGATATTAATATCAGAATCTTACTGAGGTGTCTTATACTGATCAGCCTTAAAGGACACATTACTTATTTGGGGATTTAAAATAACAGAGATCAGTGACAATTAAATAACATAAGGGTGAAAAATATATACAATGTACAATAGCATGAGATAGAAAACTTAATATTGTTGAAAGATTTATTAGTCTGTACAATTTGGTTTTGATAAACTGTTGGCTACTTGTTACAGTAAATTATCAACCTTTTCGTTGCAGCAGTATTTTTCCACATACAGAAAAAAGACAATACTGAGTTGGAAATAATACTTAGCTGGAAGGGAGTCAAGATTCAGTAGGTACTCTTTCTCAGTAATGGAAGAAGTCATGATGAGCTAACAGTTACATGAAGCCTTAGAAGAAAGCACTTATTTCACATGATTATTTATATCCATTCACATTGCAAATGTAAACCCATATAAATGATAGTCATCCCTCACTATCTGTAGGGGATTGGTTCCAGGACCCCCTGCTGATGTCAAAATCCAGGGATGCTCAAGTCTCTTATATAAAGTTGCATAGTATTCGCATATAATATATGCGTATCCTCCTATATACTTTAAATCGTCTCGGATTACTTATAATACCTCATACAATGTAAATACTATGTAAATATTTGATATACTGTATTGTTTGGGAATAAGGATAATAAAAAAAAGTCCATACCTGTTTAGTACAGATGCAACCAACCATTGTAGGCCTAACTACATAGGACATGCCAACAACAACGTGATATTTTTTTCAAATATTTTCCATTCGTGGTTGGTTGAATATGTAGATGTGAAACCCGTGGATACAGTGCTCCAATATATACAGACACACACATGTATATATGTACATATTGGTATTATCATTTTAGGTCAGGCCTCCTAGAAGCCTAGCCTGAGAGGGGAATTATTGTTTGTTCAGGGGATGCGCTCATGAAAATTTGTTAAGAGAATGAGGGCAGCAAGACAGTTCAGAGGAAATAACTAAGCAAGGACATGGTTGCAGCTGGAAGACTCACTTTAGCCTGATCCCGTGATAAACACGTTAGCATGAACCATGGCACAAAACTGGTCTCAGATCAGGGATGGGGTTGGCCTTTTGTACTCCCATGTTAATCAGTCATTGGCTGCAGGCTGCATGGAGGAGGTGTCAGGGCGGGAAAGGGGGCAAAACCTTTAGGATAAGTCTGGTCAGTTGAGGGTGATTCTCCAGCAAAGGGGCAGCTATGAACAGTTTGCAGGTAAAGCTCAGGGTAGCTGAGACATGGTTGTACCTGGCCATGTAAAGTTTCAGGTAAAGGAAGGTGGGCAAGCACTAACATTGTCCAATCAACTTATATCATGTTTGATAGCCTGGTAGTATTTGTTAAGTAATCTTTGTGAGTCTATGATATTGGTCAGGTTATTCAGATACATAATGTATTGTGTGGAGTATTTTTGTGAGTGATACAAATTCTCTAGAGATTAAAACAAATGTGATTAGAACTATTATATAAGGCAGAAAGCAAAATATATACAACACAGGGTGACTGAAATTTTCACTGAGGTTTCAGTGTTACTAATGCACACCTCTCTTTCTCATATCTTCTAGACTTTTCTGACACCCTCACCTTCTCTTCTTAGTTCTCAGCTCACAGGTTTACATGGTGATAATAGCTCTTTTCCGCAGGAAACGTAAGCCTTGCTGGGTCATTACTGTGTCATAAGCACCTCTGTCAGTGCCTGGTTACTGATGGTCCCTCATATGTATTTGCTGAGTGAATGAAAAAGGGACACTAGATGTGAATGAAACCACCTTGTATTAGATATAATTGAATCATTAATAAACATATATACTTTGCAATTCTTTTTAAACCATGTTTTATTAAGAAACCTTTATAAAGTGCACATCTTTATTCATACGTGACTTACATGCCTGAGTGCATACACATATGCTATTGTTCTCCAGTAGCAGATTTTCTAGTCTCAAAAGTTCCATTCTTCATTGTCTTTTTTATTGTATAATCAGCTTCAGTTAGATTAGCTACACAGCTTCATATTCCCAAATCACTCAGTGGTTTTACACATACTCCTCCTACAGTGTCCTTTTTTGTATTCAGCGTTCACCCTCTTTTTCAGAATGCGTTAGGCTCAGAAGTATGGAATAGCCTGTAAATAGGGTGTGCTCACAAACAGGCAACATAAAGCTGGGGTGAAACTTTTCCTGTAAGTATTTTTGTGGACGTACATTGTTCTTGGGGGGTGTGTGGGGGGGTATTTATTTAGGAGTGGAATTGCTGGGTCATAAGATACAAATATGTGCAACTTCATAAGAAACTGTCAAAGAGGAGTACTCAGTATGAAGGTATTTCCTGGCTGAAAAAATGTTAATCATTTCTACTTTCTCTCTCATGATGTAAATAGGGTTAAAGGTAGGGTGATGAGAAGCAATTAGAATCTTTGCCCCTGTATATGGATATGTCATATAAAGCCTTCTCTCACAAAGCCAGTAAGATTTATATCTGAATAAAAGCTTTTAAGATGAATTATCTTAAAACATTTTTACATGTACCTAAGCCCCTAAACTCATGGTCTTTTATGATAAAACAAATCTAATTACTTTAATAGCTAACATCAGTTATCATAACATAACCTAACAAGACATATTGTTTTCATTAATTTTTCTAAATTATGTCTGTTTTCCACTGTTCTTTTGGACCTTTGTAGCACACTGTCTATCAAGGCTGTGCTCACAGACAGAATACAGCTATGTAATCAATATTTATGTAATTGATCCATGAATGCAAATACAGGCCAGTAAAAGCAAAATGAATCAGTGAAAATAATAAAATATATAAATAAGACCTCACTTTTTGAACAAGTTGCCATCACAGAGGACACAGTGGCTGTGAGCATGACAGTTGTAAGCTATCGGGATCGTCTGGGATGCGTCCATCCATGTCTGCATGTCGGTTATCATATGATGGGCAAGGGAAACCCAAACTTATTCTTGAAAATGTGAAGAAAATAAGAAGAAATTCTAGTAACCCCAATTCACGGTATTAAGTACAAATCCTCACAAAGCCAAATTTTCATAATGGGTTGGGTATATGTATATAATTTGAACCTATACATGTTTTTGTAATTTTGTAAACTCAGTTTTGAATGAAAGGGAAGGCTGAAAACTCCCAACTTCCCTGGAGCAGCATAGTATTAAGGAAGAGGATTACGGTGTGTTAGGTTTTCTCTACATAATCCTTTTTCTCTCCCTTCCTCCCTCCCTTCCTCCCTTCTTTCCTTCTTTCCTTTTGGTATTTTATAACACTTTTATTAAGTGTGAACCCTTATGGTTATTCCTAAACTGTAAACAATGGGGAACTGAAGTATCAAAGGATACACATTAGGGATTATATATAACAGACAAAATCCCTTTGATTTTCTTATTGCCTTTATACAAGCAATGTATAATATTTAAACAAAGCTGAATTCCTTATTAAACAAAAATTTTTGCATACGCTGCCTTCTCTTGATCTTTCTGTGCCTTTATCTCTTGTTTGACTTTCGGCAGTTCTGCCTGGATAGCTTTATCTTCTGGTGCTATCTCCGGAGCTTTCTTTAGATCAGCCAGTGCTTCATCGTATTCTTTTAATCCTTGCTATCCTTGAGCTCTACAGCACAGTGCTTCGGTATTTCATGAGTCTATTTCAAGAGCCTCCAAACGACCGCCGCCGATTGCCCCTGCCAACATGACATCTTCGGTTTACAAGCACCAACATTCAGCAGGCAGCTTAAAGCTACAGGTTGCAGCTTCGATCTATCTGCTTTCTCAGTAACAGCCTTTGAACGTTTCACATATCTTAAAACTTTTGTATATTTTTTTAACATCCATCTCTCAGTTCTGGGATTTGGAAAAAAAAGTATTTCCAATTTATTTTAAGTCTCCTATTATTAATAATATCTTATCTACAGCATTGAAATCTATATCTGCATCCTCGGGGGAATCTGGGTGGCTGTCACCAGAGCCGCCCTTTGGGAATATTCCCCAATCATCCCCTTCCTTCAATTCTCTGCATTCTGCAATAATGCACAATTTGGCTGGTTTTTAACCTTCCACTTCCACGTTTTCCAGAATTCTTGCCATACCCATTCCTTGGCCAAATACCACATGTTTCCCATCCAGATGAGGAGTTGGAACTGTTGTGATGAAGAACCGAGAACCATTCATATTGCAGCCTGCATTTCCCATGCTCAGTAAACCTGCCTGGTCATGCTTATCATATAAATTTTCATCTTCACATTTTTCACCAGAAATACTTTCTTCACGTGCCGCATTCTGATCTGAAAAGTCTCTATCGTGAATTATAAATGTCTTAATAATTTGATGGAATGGGCATCCTTTCAAATGGAGAGTTTTCCCAGTGGTGGGTCCAATGCCTTTTTCTCCTGTACACAATGCACAAAAATTTTCCACAGTTTTGGATACAATATCTGCAAACAATTCTAAGACAATTTGACCAACTTGCTCACCTCCGATGTCCATTTCAAAGCCTCGGGGGTTACTGGGGTTGGAGGACTTAACCTGGGGGATGGATGCTACACCTTGACTTGCGCTTGGAAATGGGCTCAGAGCACTTCATGGCTGCCCAGCAGCTGAACCCCGTATGGAACCCCATTTCTTTCCTTGATGGCAATCCAGAGGACAAAGGCATGCACTTTTCCCCATTATATTAGTGTAATACCTATCCAACAGGGGTCCCCCTACCTCAGGTATGTCACTTCTATCTATCTTTCCAAGCATCTGTCTGTCATAGACTTCTTCAGTGACATTGTCTTTATGATAAAATCCAAACCGTATCTTAAACTGGCTGTGAACATGAGACTCTTCTTGTCTGGGAATTCTGGCTAGGCCCCAAAACTAAGATTCATAAGTGCCAAGTATCCCTCCTCTAAAGAGAGTTATTAGACCATGTATGTAGGATTTGCAAAATGGTTCCAGCTTTAACTAACCTCTTACCTTGAGGCTAGGTAATAAAAAACAAGAGGATACCTGATGGCAGTCAAAGTATACCCGAGAGTGATTAGAAAATTATGATGGAGTCTGGAGGAAATAGCTTCCTATGTCATAGAAAGGAGATTTGACATGGTAAGAAAGAAAGGCAGTTCACTACACCTACAATGTCCTCAAAACCTATTTTTAAAAAATCCAGTTCTGGTAACAAGCAAGAATTTTAAATATCTGTACCCTATTTATCTAGCCTCATCTTTCTTCACCAGCCCAATTCCAAACTCTACGTCTTAATCAAAATACTTTGAACAGACTTCATACTCCTCCTATTTGATCTTAAGATGCAGCTCAGAAATCATCTTCTCCCTGGAGCCTCCCCTAATGTTACGCCCTACCCCATTTTGCATTAGGCGTTCCCTTATGCATTCTTATGGCATGCCACTCACTTCCATCCAATCACTCATCAACCTGGATAGTGATGGACTTATCTCTCTTAGGAGACTATGTAATTCTTCAGTGCAGGGAGTCTCTTTTATAGCTGCTTCCCTGATACCAGGTACAGTGTCTTTAACAGTAAGTCAAATAATTTTATAAATGAAAATTAATCAATGATATCATTGTATTGAGATATAATGTGTATCTGAAAAACATACATTGAGATATAATGTATATCTGAAAAACATAAATAAATAAAATTTAATTAAAAATTTAAAAATGCGGATAAAATGCTTTCTGTAAAAGATGAGAGTGAAATTGAAACCGTTGCCTTTGCTATTCTGATTCCCTTCACGCGACTGCTTGGAAGAATGCGTGTTCCCTCTCGCTCTCAGTCTGTCACTCTCTCTGCCTCTTCACTCTCCACCTATCATGTATTTGCAGTCTCTTATCTCATTCTGGAATACATTTTAGGGGACTTTTTCATTCCCTACAGATGATTTTCCTCTCTTTCTGCCTCTCTTCTCCCTGATCTGACCTTTGCCAAATATTGTAATTGACACCCTTTCTCAAAATCTGAAAATGTTGGGCCGGCCGAATGGCTCAGTTGGTTAAGAGCATGAGCTGTGAGCAACAGGGTCACCAGTTTGATTCCCACATGGGCCAGTGAGCTGCATGAGCTGCCTTTGAGCTGCCAACAGGTGGCAGGATGGCTCAGCTGGTGAGAGCATGTGTTCCTAACAACAAGGTTGCTGGTTTGACTCCTGCATGGGATGGTGGGCTATGCCCACCCGCAACTAAGATTGAACACGGCACCTTGAGCTGAGCAGCCACGAGCTGCTGATGGGAGGCCAGGTGGCGACTGAACTTGGAGCTTAGCTAGCTGCGGCCTCCACAACTAAGACTAAAGGACAACAACTTGGCTATTTCCCTTCCCCAATTCCCCAATAAAATCTTTAAAAAAAATCTAAAAATGTTCTCACAACTTTTTTTCATTAAAAGATATCATAGTGTATATCAAATAAAAACACAATGTGGTTTTGTTTGCCCTCTTTTCTAATTAAGATTTCTAATGTTTCTGCATTGACTAGCTTACTGGCTACAATACATTAAAAAAATATTTAAGGAAAAATGGACTTGAGATCTACCATGTAAGTACCTCAATCGTTGCATGGTATTTCCATATGCACACCTAAGTGCAAATCATTAAGGGAAAGAAACCATTCATTTCTACTGTTCCAGGATAGGACATAGAGATCTATTTTTCCCAACTCTGTAGGAACTTGAAGAAGTTTATTTACTTGTGATTTGTTATTTTGGTACAAAACATAATGAAGCTTGTCATCGTGAAGGGCAGAATTGAGAAAATCACAGAAGCTCCTGTGCTTTGACATGACTAGCAGGACCACTGCAGGCAAGCTGCCCCAGCTGGAGGTTGCTTATGGTAACGAATACCCAGCTCTACTGAGCAGCTCATGGGAGAACAGTGGAGAGGCTGCCAAAGACTGGTGCCAACTCGTGTGGAGATGCATAGGACTTTTAGCAGCTACTTTGAAATCTTACCCTAATAAGGTTGGTTAGTTTTAGAAATTTAATTCAATATCAACTTCCTCATTTAAGGGGATTTGCTATGAGAACAATGTACTTTTATAATTTTAATGCCAAAATTATTTTTTTATTAAATTTGTTGGGGTGATATTGGTTACTAAAGTTATATAGGTTTCAAGTTACAATTCTATAATACATCATTTATATATCATGTTGTGTGTTCACCACCCAGAGTCAGTTCTCCTTCCATCACCATGTATTTGACCCCTTTATCTTTTTCTACCACCTCCCTCCCCGCTATCCATGTGGTAACCACTAAACTGTTGTCTGTGTGTAAGAGTTTTTGTTTGCTTTTTTGCCTAGTTCATTCTTTTCAGTTTTATATCCCATATATGGTTCTGGACTTTTCTGTCTGGTTTATTTCACTTAACATGATAATGTCAAGATCCATCCATGTTGTCACAAATGGCAGTAGTTCATCTTTTCTTATGGCAGAGTAGTATTCCCTTGTGTATATGTACCACATCTTCTTTATCTACACATCAATCGAAGGACACGTCAGTTGTTTCCATGTCTTGGCCACTGTGAATAATACTACAATGAACATAGGGGTACATATCTAAAAACAATTGTATAGATATGATTCTGTTTTTTAAAATTTCATAAAATAAAATGGATACAAATGCACATAATAGATAAAGGGAATATTTTGGAAACATTTATAAATATATTATTGGATTTCATTCCGGACCACAAAATTAATTTTCAGATTGTAAAACAGCTAGTCAAAGGTAAAGTTAAAATATCAAGTATCCTAACTAACTAGCATGCTAAATGCATTTAATTTTAATAATGCACTTGCTTCAAATATTGAATTTTGGGTACAGTTGACGGGAGGATAAAAACTCAAGCATTCCACAATGTTTCCAAATCATTGCCAAAATGATTTAGAAAACTCTAAACTAAGAAATTTAGCACATTAACATATTAATACTCACTTTAATGTAGTATGTAGTTCCATAGATTATGGTGTGCTCTGGTGTAATGCATGTTTTGCTTATATTAATTTTTAATGTATTAGATTAAAATTTTCACTACATAAATGAGATTTTTATTTTGTTCATGCTACATCTTTTAAGACTTAAAAATACCTCCTATAATCCCACACATCTCAAAAGATTTGGCTAACTACAATGAAAGCAATCATTAATTCCAAAGACTGCTAAAATATCCCAGATAGTTGTCAGTTTGCCCAGGACTATTTTGGACACACATGATAGAAGATATTAATTGGATATTGTCATGTGGCCATTAGTCATCAAAAAATAGATAATGTATAAATGTGTATTTTTTTAAGTTACTTCAGAAATATTTCCAGCTGTGTGTAAGACTAATAGTATTTAAGCATCTCTCTCACTTGTTTGGTCTTGTTTACTATTTTGCATTGTGAGGGGTTAGAGCCCAGGTAAAAAGCACCTCTCTATCCAAATCTAACTATAAAGTTTAAGATTAAGCCTTTATGCATCCTTTGAGATCAGCACACAGCACACTGATAGAGTTTGGCAGAAAAAAGCATTCAACAAAGGGAATTAGGAATTAGAGCAAAAGGAATCTAGTTTCAGTTTAACTGATAATTTGAGTGTGACTTGATAAAATAAACATTTTTATTTCAAGGAAGTTATCACTAAAATATTATTAATCAACTGACATTTTCTATGTAGGTCAGGATAGATGCCATTATACAAGAGAATAATACTTTTGGGAGGCATTCAAAAAAGGTATAGAGACAGAAATTTTGGTGCATGCATGCGTGTGTGTGTGTGTGAGTGTGTAATTTTTTTTTTAAGATTTTTATTGGGGGAATTGGGGGGATGGGAACAGTGCTGGGGAATTGGGGGAAGGGGAACAGACAAGTTGCTGTCGTTTTGTTCTTCAGTCTAGTTGTGGAGGATGTTGCTTCACTGGCCCAAGTTGGCACCATCATTGCGCTCTTCCCGGGCGAGGCAGATCAGTCGCCGGCTTCTGGACGGCCACTCACTGCGGCTGCTGGCCGCTCATGATGGCTGCTGGCTACATACTGTAGCCCATGGCAACCCACTGCCACAGGGGCTGCAGCCTACGCCGTTGCCGGCGACTCACGGCAGCCCAGCTCCAGGTTGAGCTGTTGTTCAGCATCTTAGCTGTGGAGGGCAGTGTCACTGGCCCTCATAGTGGGATCCGAACCGGGGCCCTCTGGCATCCCAAGCACGTTCTTAACCACCGCGCCACTCGGCCGGCCCTGAGTGTGTAATTTTTGTTACATGGTACATTTTAAAAAAAGGAAATAGCTGCTCAAGTTATTATCATTTGAAAATCTACATAGAAAATATAGAAGCAATGGAGAGTATTGAATGGAACGCATAAGAAAATGTACCAGTCAGTTGACCTGCAGCCACGGAGAGTTGATTTAATACTTACACCCCACTATTTCAGATCCTGACATAGACATTTTGGAGCCAAATCTGAAGCATCTTGAATCCTTACTTTGTTTTCTTTACTGGTTCTGTTGATCCATCTAACAAACATGATTCTCAAGGACTGGACCTTAAATCTCTTGGGCGTTCTCTTTTATATTCTTTTTCTATGATCACATTTAATATTTTCATATATAAGAAGATGACTAACAAGTCAGTACTTTCATGTTATCTAAGTTCTAGTTCCCCATCCCAAAACATTGAAATCGCTACCCAGTTTCCCACATTCTATGTGTGCCTCAAAATCCCAAACAGAATATTTAATGTTTCCCCTGTAAAAGTCCTTCATCAAGATTTTGTGCCTTTAAAAAAAATAACAAAGCCTTTATTTTTCCAGTCAAGATGGCAGAGTAGGCAAACACTGTGTTTGCCTCCTCTCATAACCACATCTGAAGTACAACTAAACTACAGAACAACCGTCATTGAGAATCACCTGACGTATAGCTGAACAGAAATCCTATAACTAAGGACGTACAGAAGAAGCAACCTTGAGACTAATAGAGGGGCAGATATGTAGAATGGGCTGGGCCCTCACCCACGTGTGACAATTAAAAATCAGGAGGGATATTTTGGCTTCACAGGTCCCCCCACTGAGGAGCGTGTGGTCTCAGTCCCAGACCAGGCTCCCCAGCCCAGAATTCCAGTGCTGGAGAGAGAAGTCCCCATAACTTCTCGCTGTGAAAACCAATGGAGATTGTGGGTGAGTGACATAGGGCAGTTGGAGTCCTAGGTGCTCCTTTTAAAGGGCCCCACACATGGACTTACTCACTGAAGGACTCACTCGCTCTGAACTCCAGCTCCGGAGCAGCAGCTTGAAAGACACCAGGGACATATGGGGAGGAACTGCATTGTCTGGCCTCAGGGTGAGGGCTGGAGGGTCAGCTTTCTCCCAGACAGAAATGCTGGCAGAATCCATTGTTTCTTTGTTAATCCCTCTAGGCTCCCAGCAGCAATCTCTGCAGCTGCCATATCTGAGCCCCCATCAACCTAGCTAACTCCATTCCGCCTGCCCTGGTAATTCCCTGATACTCTGACCCACCCAAGCGACTTCTAGTGGCTTTTCCAGACAAATGGGCTCTCTTGGCTCTTGCTGCAGAGTTTCCTAAAATCTGTCAAAGGTTCACAAAATCCAAATTAACAGCCTCTGGCTTCAGTATGTCCTGTAACCTCTTGCTGGGCAGCTCTAAGCCCAGCACTAGCAGCAGCCAGCCTTGGTTTGCAGCTTGGACTCTCAAGGCACCTCCAAGCCCAAAGAGGGTGGTAGCCATTAGTGATTTGCTTTGTGGCTCATGTCAGGTGGCCCTAGGCAGGGCACAGGCTATGGCTGAACTCAGTTTGATGTGGGGCTCATCCCAGGAGGCCCCATGGCTGGCACACCCAGTGGCCAGCTTGGGACCAAGCCAGAGCACCACTGGTCACCTACAAGGACAACACAACCAAAGGGCAGACTGGACAGGCACCAGAGCCCTGCTAAAGTGAATCCTGTTCTGTAGGGTCAGCCCTGTACAACAGCTCCTCCACTGTAGTTATGGCCAGTTAATCAAGCCTTTCTCAGTCTCTCTTTTCTGGGAGGCACAGACCACCTACACCTTCATTTCTTAAAATTGTTTCCACCTTTAGAGATTCATTTCATTAGCCATCAATAAAATACATATTTACATATGTATATACATATGTGTATTATATAAGTATACATGTATATGTACATATTTTCTGTTTAATTAGCTAGGGACCTTGGGCCTGCTTTGAAAAGCGTGTCTACACCTTTAATACAGTGATAATACCTATTGATAGGGCTATTGTAAAATTACCCAACCCCATGCTTGGCATTCAGTGCTAAGTGATTAAATACCATGTCCTATTTATTTATTTATTTATTTACTTATTTATTTATTTATTTATTTCCTTTGGAATCCCATTGAATAGTAAGTGAATTTAGTATATACTACATTAGTCATCCTATTTTTTTTTAAAGTAAATTTTCCTCTGTGTTTTTGTACATTAAATTGTAAAATCCTTCAGGGCAGAAACTGCATCGTGCATGTATATCATGGCAAAGTAGTGGCTCCAGAGTAGTCATACATTTTAAAAAATGCATGAAATTCTGAAAATCTGACTTTAATCCGTTCTTTGTAGTGGGTGGTATTTTTTTTTTGAGAGGTGTGAGACTTAACTTTTCAGTAAGTAATAATCTTGATAAACTTTCTTTGCGTTTCTAAAATGAATGTGAGTCCTAATTTTGAGAAAATTATATCTAAGCCTATTATTGCAGCCTGTCTCTTTGAAATATATCCATTAATATTACAATTCAATTTTCTATTTTCTTTACTTTCTTTGTTCCTTTTTATTTGCTGCTTTCCAGTGCCTACCGTGCTTGAAGTTTACTATGCACACACACATACAAACGCACGCTCACTCGCACACACACACATGCCCCCTTTATAAGAGAAGAAGGAAATTAGTTGGGTTTATTCATGTTGTGACGGACTTTAAAAAATGTTTTTTTCTTTAATTTAAAAAAATATGAAATACTGTTAAAGTCGATTTTCTCAGATAGAAGGTGGAAATGAGTGGAAGGAAAAACCAACGGTTCTGTACAGGATAATATTGAAAGCAACTTGCTCTGTTCTTTGAGTTTGAAGGTGGTGATTAGGTTTTCAGATGTAGAGACGTGTGAGACAACCTAATTAAACACCTTTCTGCTGAAAACCTGCTCAATAAATCCAGATTCCTTTGGGAAGCTCTCACAGCTTTTATGAGAAAACAAATATTGTAAAAGTCTTTTAAAGTAATGGCATTTGAAAAATTATTTCCCAGACTGGAAATATAAAGATATTTAAGTAAGTATGCACACTAGAGTAGATGCAAAATATACCTTAAAAAGTATAAAAACACAGTCAAGGGCCAGCCGAGTGGTGCATTGGTGAAGAACTGGCTTGGGATGCCAGAGGGCCCCGGTTCGGATCCCACATATGAGGGCCAGTGACACTGCCCTCCACAGCTAAGATGCTGAACAACAGCTCAACCTGGAGCTGGGCTGCCGTGAGTCTCTGGCGACGTCGTAGGCTGCAGCCCCTGTGGCAGTGGGTTGCTGTGGGCTACCGTGTGTAGCCAGTGTGAGCGGCCAGCAGCTGCTGTGAGCGGCAGTCCAGAGGCTGGCGACTGATCTGCCTCTCCCAGGAAGAGCGCAATGATGGTGCCAGCTTGGGCCAGTGAAGCAACATCTTCCACAACTAGATGGGAGAACAAAACAACAGCAACTTGTCTGTTCCCCTTCCCCCGATTCCCCAATTAAAAAAAAAAATATATATATATATATATATATATATATATATATATATACAGTCAATGTATGTAAGCACATATTTTCTATTAATAGTTAAAGCAAATTAACTCAATAACTTTATGACCCCTTAGCTCTTATATTTCTCATTACAAATCCTTAATATATAATTATATTTTAAGCACATCATATGAGATCAGGATGAGGAAAGAAAAGCAAATCTTTATATGTTGTAGATTTATTGGAGTTGTGCATAAAACCTTCTTTATGAGCAGAGTATTTATTATTGCCTTCATTAGCAGTATACTTATTAAATGTGAATTGTTTACCTGTAAATATAATGGAACGTATTTTGTAATTTTGTGGTATCATTCAACAGTATACCTTCTTTTCTAACAAAAATATATTTTAGTTGTCCTTATTGACTTTTCAATGCCCAGACAGGTCTTTTATATCACCTGATTTGTCATTCTGTAAACTGAGAGAGATGGACCCAATGACCTCTAAGATCCCTCCCAATTTCTAAAAACATATGATTTTATTAAAAATAATGCCAAGAAGAAATGGTGATGGATTTAAGGGTTTTGAGAAAATTCCATTATTTAATTGAAAATAGCCCAAAGTTCTATCAGGGAATATTTAAGAAGATGTGATTGCAATTTGAAGAGAGCATGGAATTGCAGTTAGATAATGAGTAAAGGTGGTATAAACAAATTCACACCCTATTGGGTTGATTAAATTCATCTTTCTGGGAATTGAATATGGTTGTCTTTTACATTACAAATGAGATTTGAGGGAAGTTAATGAAGCTGAATCCTCATTAGGTGGCCATGCTTTTCTGCCTGTTTGAATGATAGCAAAGGATTGCTATCGTCTTTTGGTAATTAATCTCCTATTGTGCAATAGAACAAATTTTTTTATTTAAAACAATTTATTCAAAGTTAATACAATTATGGATATGAAGCAATTAAACATTGACCCGTCTTCACAATTAAGAAAAAAACTAATTGATAAACTGAATTCTCCACACATAGAGCCAGGACAGTAGAATCTTGCAATGTACATGATTCTTTCTTGGATGTGAATAGTAATATCATTTTGGCTTCTGAGATTATTGCTTTGTGTTATAAAATTTTGCATCTCTGCATCTTACAAACCATTCACTAAAGAGTCCAAAAATGGCAATTTCTCATTATTGGACACTACACTGTTAGACTGCAAACTCTACAACAGGTAATTTTTTTCAAGACAGAGTAGGCTTAGCTAATTATTTCAAATTACGAATTCACTCTAAATCACTTACCTTTGAAATATGCCTTCTGTAATAAAGTCTGTGGCTCCTATCCTTTCATTTATTAATGTAAACTTTTAGTTAATCCATAATTAAAAAAAAATAACATCAACTCTTCCTAAAACAAAATCATGTCTCTCCCTTTGAGTAGGCCTCATGCAGTTACTATTGTCTTCTATGTCTTTCCAGCAGCTAGCATAGTGGAAACTCAGTAACAACTCCATGAATGAAAGTTGAGTTTTTCCTACAGAAACTTTTCTGTGTGAGCTCTTCTCCCTTCTGTGTTCTTTTCTGTGAGAATCAAGTTCTGTACTCTTCCATGACTCCCAGGATCCACTGCTCTGAAACTTTACCCAGACATGCCATGATCAGGTGGTAGCTCTGATTCTAAAATCATCCTTTTGTTCTCCTTTGCTTTTAAACTGCTGGGAAATTTCCCATCTTCTGGTATCCTGTTTGTCTTTCATCTGTATATAATATAATAAGCTAATTTGTAGTAATTCCATACTAAGAAAACTCATAGTGATTATTCCCATAGATATTTCAATTTAAGAGCACTTTGGAATAGGTAATGAATGTTTAGGCCAAATGAGTGAATCTTAGATGGAGAAACTTTCAAGCACTATTGGCCAAGCAGGGAAGAATTTAAGCACAAATGCAGCCTGTTACATCTTTCTGGAGTCCCACTCATAAGTCTCTGTTACTCTGTTTACCCGTTAAATAATCCCGTTAATATTCTGCCTATATGTTAAATAAGACCAGAATACCACAGCCCAAATACTTCTTTCATAGTGTTGAAATTGGTGAATTCTTAAAAACCTAATATTCTTTACTGGTTCTTTAGAAGGTGGACATTGTACCAAGTTCCTACAATGATACTTTTCAATAACATACCACCTTATTTTCTTAGACAAATTTATGCTACATCAAGTCATTTGACATTCAGTAAGTCAAACAAGTAAAATATGCCTTAAATATGACCACTGCATTAATTTGTTTTCATTGTCTTACCACATCAGGTAGCATTTCTCTCTGCTTTTGCTTTCTACCTTCTTCAGAAATCCATCTAATGAAAACTAATATTTTCTTAGTATACTTTTGATCTGTTTTATATTTCTCTCTCTTTGTGATATTTTCTTTTGATAGATTATGATGTACCAAGACCGGAGCATGAAGTTTAGGTCTCAGGTATCAGAGCATTCTATATAGCTCCTAAAATCAAGTTCTACATATAGAAAGTAGATGATCATAAATATGCATTGATGTCTTTAATTAAATCAATTTTAATTTGTTGATGGCTATCCATTATATCCTCAAAAATCTTGACTATTGTCTATTTTTCTTATTATGTCTACCCCTTTATGTTTAGGCTATCTTTTGGAACACCTTTGGAAATGTATTCACTTTGTGGATTATTATGGTACTTACCTTCAACCTTTGAGATTGATTGAAGGTAAAGACATATATTTCATATGCATTTGGTTGAAAATAAGCCTCCTTTTTTCAGTTTTTTTCAAATGATTTTTTTTCATTATGCCCAATTTTATATTACTGATATTTATTTAAAGCTAGATATTTGTGAGGTTTAAATACATGGGTTTTGTAAAATTGTTTGTTATTTGCAACCTTAAAAATGGAAGGAAAAGAGAGCTTTAGAAGTCTAGAATTCATTAATACTGATTAACTCTTAGATGGGTTATGTTTGCTGTCACATTAGATCTTCACCATAAACTTGTGAGGGTATTTGAGATCATTATCTCCTTTATATAGAAGAAGAAACTGTGATGTAGAGATTATATATAATAAGTGGAAAAGCCACAGTTAGAATTCAGGTCTGGGTCTAAATCCATCATGCATCTTTCTTGAATACATCATATCATATATAGTAAGTCCTCACTTAATGTCATTGATAGGTTCTTTGACTTTAAGTGAAATGATATAAAATGAAACCAATTTTACCGTAGGGTAATTGATATAAACAAGAGGTAAGTTCCTATGGCATCTCACCAACATTATAACAAAGCAGTATTATTCTTTTCTAGATCACTTTTCTAGAAATCATACATTCTGTTCCCTTTGCCCTAATATGTTACCCAATCTGGAGATAAAAATAAGACATACTAAACTTTAAAAAACATTTTTCCCTAAACATATTTCTTTGAAACTGTCTCTGCAAATGATAATAACCTTTTATCTCTGTCAGGTCTGGGGCATTTCTGAGCCTACTGAGTTTGTTTGGTTCATGCCCCAGTAATTCCGATGACAGGAAATCGCTCTGCTCTGTAACACACATCAAAGTTGCACTGCCTGGTGATTTCAGTGCCTTACAGAGATTTTGGTGACATAATTTTTAGTATTTTCTTTCAAGAGCCCTTGGGGCCTGGGATAAGAGCAATTAGAGGTATATTCAATAGACTTTACTCAAATAATCTTGTCCACCTTTTTCAAATATGGCTTATTTCTTTAGAGCAAATGAGTTTGTTTCTATTTTCCCTTTCTTTCAGAAAAAATTATTTTCTTAAAAGCTCCTAGATACCTTGAGTAAATAAATCCCTACAGGAAAATCTCATTTGCCCTCCCACAGTGTGCCAGAGAAAATACAGTCTGTATGGCAAAATTAAGCATTATCTTTCCCCTTCACTCACCTTTTTGATCATAGATATCATAGATCTCTCTGGAAGAAGTAAGGGTTAATAGAGTTTATGAGCAAACCCTACCTCCCCTATATATTTTTGTTTGTTTGTTTTCATCTGATCTTCTGTTTCAGTGTTAATATTCATTCTTATTAACAATAACACTGCTAGTATTGAGTTACCAGCGTGGATAATGCTTACCTAGTTTTCAGCTCTGCAGCTTTATCTCATATAGCTATTGTCCTGGCCTATGAATGCTGCAGCAAAGCAGTAGAATGCAGTAAAGAGAGAAAAATAGTCACTTGTAAAAAAATGTTACTAATTTAGAAAATGAAAAAAAAATCTAATAAATCCTGAAGGAGAATTTTTTTTTAAAGATTTTATTGGGGAGTTGGGGGAGGGGAAACAGACAAGTTACTGTCCTTTTGTTCTTTAGTCTAGTTGAGGACACCGCTTCACTGGCCCATGTTGGTATTATCATTGTGCTCTTCCTGGCTGAGGTAGATTGATCACCAGCCGTTAGACAGCCGCTCAAGGAAGCTCATGCTGGCGGCCCACCACTTACGCTGGCTTCCGGCCACTCCCAGTAGCTTACAGCAGCCCACTGCAGCCCCACTGCAGCCTACGCCATCACCGGCCACTCATGGAAGCCCAGCTCCAGGTCAAGCTGTTGTTCACCATTCTTAGCAGTAGAGGGCGCTGCGTCATTGGCCCATGTAGGAACCGAACCGGGGGCCCTGCTGCTCAGAGCTCAAGCTCCCAAGCCAACTCTTTTTTTTTTTTTTTTTAGCTGAGCCATCCTGCCACCTGTTGGCAGCTCAGCTCAAGCCAGGAATTGAACCAGTAACCCTGTTGCTCAGAGCTCGCACTCTTCTTGAATGAGCTCTTAACCAACTGAGCCACTCGGCCGGGCCCCAAGCCAATTCTTAACCAACTGAGCCACTCGGCCAGCCCTGAAGGAGACTTTTTAAAAATACTTCATTGTTTGTTTGATACATAGCTGAGCTACTCTCTATTGTATAGCTAATGAGAAGAAATTACTCCATGTTTATAGTTTTTCTTCCACTTATATGATGTTGAGAGCAGGGTTGTATAACTTTTTTTATCAGGTGAGATGGGGCAAGGGCTCTGGAACAGGTAACCTTATTCAAATTCCATCTCTTCCACCACTTCCTCCTAGCCAAGCACCTGAGAGGAATTTCCTACACAATCAGTAGATGCTACCATTAGCTCCATTTCCAGAGGAGTAAACGGACTTCAGGGAGCAGGTAATGCAGGGCAACTTAAACTCTCTGAGGCCTCGTTACTCCTATGTAAATGGAACTAACTAATGATAGTATCTATCTACTAAGGATGTAAGAAAGATAGATGGGGTGATTTTTTGTGAGGTGCTTGGCAAAGAGTAAGTACTGAAAAAATGTCATCCTTTATTATTATTTATACCTTATTATGATGGTCAACTGAGATACCATCTTTAAAGTAAATTCCATAAATTGTAAAGAGCTATGCACATTTTGACTATCATTGTTCTTAATGAATATCATGCACATCATATAATGAATATAAAATTTTAATTTTTCTTAAAATTAAAAAAAAGAAGCCTTCTTGAACTTTCCATGTGAGACCTAAGGGTTTAAAATTTTGTCACTTCTTAGAAATTTATATCCAAGAAATATGAGCAGAAAATTATAGGATAATAATATGAGAATTACTAAGAGAACTTTGATAATTTCATTTGCGGTACATTTTTTTACTGAAATTGTTAAATGTCACTTGAGAACAATGAGAAATAATACTCAAGTTAAGTACTACTCCAGTTAACCTAAAAACTAAAGAACTACTCTATATTTTACAGCGATTTAAAAACACATTCTCTAGAAAAGAGGGAAACAAGAATGACATATTTTTTTCAGATGAGCAGTTTGTGATATTAAAAAAAACCTAGTAAATTTAATCTTTTACTGATTTGATTGACTGATTTATACATCATAGTGATTTTCCAAATCCTAGGAAGGAAAATTATGCAAGTGGGGGAGGAGCGTACAGCACACACTTTTTTTGTACCATAGACTATGTGATACAGTCACCTCCAACGTATCAACAAAAATGGGGAGGGGATTTTTTCCATAGCAACATTAATAAAATGGAAAATGTGCCTACTGTCTGTGATCACATTTTTTTTAAGCCAGCCCACTCTCCAAATTGACAGCCTGTGAGAGTTAAACTCAATGGTAAATTATTTAAAAGTAAAAAGAAATTAACATAACATGACAGGAATGATAAATAGTTTACTACCAGCCAAAGAGTAGCCTGAGGTAAAAGAAACAAACCCCCTTTGATATAATAAGAATCAAAGGGAGGGTAGAGGGAGCAGGAGTCCTGGAGATGGCAACTCATTATTGTAAAATTAAAAGGATGGAAGGTGACTGGAACAGATATAATCTGACAGGACCTTGGGTGCACTGCAGTATGTTTGGACCAGAATGACATATTCCTGTTTGATTATACCCTCAGTGAGAGAGAACGCCTCCTTTTTCACCTTATTAGTAATAGCTAATTTTGACAAAGATGCTACTGCTGTGTTTGTTTCGCAAAAATCTCATTAAATCCCTGTTTAATTCTGTGAAACTGGTGCTACTATCTCTGTTTTACAGATGAAGAAACAGAAGCACAGGTAAATTAAATAACTTCTCTCATATTTTCCAAGTCAATACATGTTTTATGGTTTCCTGACTACTTCTTGAACAAACCCTGCACAAAATTTTAACTAAAAATAAAATATTAAGAACTATATTCAGAAAAGCTGAGTGAACAGTTTGTGTAATATTTTTAGTTATCACGTAATATTGGGAAGTTTTTGCATTTACTAGTATTTTAAATTTCTGTGGAGTAGCTGCCCACGTCAAATATGTCATATCTATTTAAAGAACAGTTTGGGGGCAGTGGAAGGTAATGGATGTCTATCTGTGTGTTCACTTGGAAAATTAATAATTCAGGCTGTTTTAAATCTCTTGAATTATGATGTGAATGTCGGAAATATAGTGATAAACACTGGAAGGATTATAAAATGCTGAAAGAAAAATTATATATGAAAAGATCTTTTACTGATGGTATAAACCTCTTCAGTTAATTTCCACTGTAGGGTATCAAAATAAATTTTGTAGACTTTTTAATCTGTTCTTCTTGCTAATATGTTTTTTAATTCATTTTCAGTTTTTGATACATATACAAATTTATATGTATACATATATGAAACTAAAGACAAATTACAAAAATATGTTCTTTTGTTGAAGCTTTTAGATTCACCTTCTGATTTTACTTAAAACCAAGAAAATAGAAAGTACCAAAAAAAATATTAAATGTACTTCTCAATCTGTTACACATTTTTTTATGATGTCAGCTTGCATCATGTTCAGTTAAATTGTATCTTTTCTATTTTCATATTCTAACAAAACCCACATTAATTTTGATACATTTTTAGGTTTGCAGGAAGATAGAGCCTCACACAAACTATCTGACAATGAAAAGTGGCCTTTGCACATTTTTTTCTTCTTTTTAAATGGTTGTATACTTCATCAATTCTTTTATGTTACCTGAGTTGTACAAAGATTTGAACATTTTCTTATAAGTATAGCATTTTCCCCCCTCTACTTGCGTAAACTTTTGTGCTTTATGCTTTATTTGATAACCAGAATACTTAAAACAAAATGAAACCATGAAGCCTACACACATTCCTGCAAAATATGAGTAGTGGGCTCGTAGGAAGTAAGCCAGTTTGAGTCCATTTAGAGAACAGAGGGAGAAAAGTGGAGAATTATAAAACTATAAATATAAAACAGTGTGCTTCAATAATATATTTCAAAGAAGAAAAATAAAAGATAATTTTAGATAATTATAAATTGCATTTTAATTCTAATTATTTGTTGGACATTTTATTGAGGATTCAATAACATTTCTACAGTTTCTATATACATTTACTGTTGTGTTCTGTAACATATCATGCAGTCATTTTGCATATTTTGTCAAAAAGGCAAATGTTTTTCCTTATTATTATTTTAGTTTCCAAATTAAAGCCAATTGTCTCAGGAACAAAGCTTATAAACTATAATAATTAGTAAAAGTTAGACTCTCAATCATGATTAAACTTCTGAATTGGTATCCATCCAATCAGGGACTTCTGCCTCATGTATTAAAAAAAAAAAGGCTTTAGAATAAATTGTTGTTGTTTTATTTCTCACAGCTGTAAGAGCTTCTTTTAAAATAACATAAAACTTCTGCTTGAAGAGTGCTATGAGTTTTTATTTTAGAGCTGTGCTTTTCGTCTTTAGTACACATTAGAATCCCTGGACGGTCTCATAAAAGCAGGTTGATAGGGTTCACCCCAAGAGTTTCTGATCCTGTAGGCATAGTGTGGGTTCTAAGAATTTGCATGTCTAACCCGTTCTCAGGTGTTCTAGAGTCACTAAGACTTAACTTAAGCAGGGTGTAAAATGCATGCTCAGTAAAGAACTGAAGACAAAATAAATGGGTCAGTTAAATGATGGTGAGAGTTTGAAGAGATGGAGATGACTCAGTGAATCTTTTTATGGAAGCAGACTCAACACAATATGGTGTACCAAGAAAGGCCAAAGATCTGATTTTTTACCCTTCTTGCAAGCTAATAAGCTAGCCCACCACAATTTTAAAGATTGAGTAGACTCCCTGAGTCAGACACAGTGGACTTGGTCCTGACACAGCAGGCAGCTTGGGGCTTGTGTTCATGTCAGATGTCCCAGACCCTCAGGTCCAATGGCAGCCGTGCTGAGTAGCCCAATTACGCACTATACATGCTGTGAGTTTGTGTCACAGCCAAGGAACCCTGAGCTTGGGAGACCCCAGCCTTCTAAAGGGGGCCTGCCAGCAAACCCGCCTAACTTTTGCCCCACAGATTATTTTTATTATCCTGAGCAACAAATTAATCTTTCCTCTTCTGTGCAGGGAGATGCGCTCTCTGTCTTCCAAAACTGTTATTCTTGACAAGAGTCCAGAGCAGAAGCTGTCCCTCCTGTGTTCACATGACATGCTGAAATGTGAGAGACCCGTGGAGAACTGTCTCCCAACACGGGGATTGGAAATAGGACTATTTCAAAGGGAACGGTCAAAAAGATTTTGATGTTTTAGTCTCAGCTGTTTAATAACTTTACTTCAGAAAGAATTTAGGATGGCTATTTTTTCCCCCCTGAGGAAGTGTATGTAATATTTCTTGGTGACAACAATTTCAAGATTTTCAATTTATTAACTTTATAATTTAGGAGTCACTTCCGTGTACTTCAGTTTTTAATATGTGATAGCTTCCATTTGTTGAGGACTTCACCAATATCCTATTTAACTCTTGCAATACAATATGATGTATGACTCTAATCAACTTTGTTTTATATTTGAGAAAATTGAGGTGAAAAGGTGTTATTTAATTTGCTACTGGTCACACATCTAGTGATCTGTAGAGCTGTTAGAATTACATTATGCTGTTTTAGTTGTTTACAGTAGTGAAAAATAATCTCTAGAT
This sequence comes from Hipposideros armiger, assembly GCF_001890085.2. Classification (NCBI taxonomy): domain Eukaryota; kingdom Metazoa; phylum Chordata; class Mammalia; order Chiroptera; family Hipposideridae; genus Hipposideros; species Hipposideros armiger. The sequence continues at coordinate 1,294,679 of NW_017731676.1, forward strand.
ATGACCAAATTAGGGTGGCTTAGGTGTGGTATTTATTTGTAGGCAGTTTGTTGGTTGGCAAAGTCATTGAAGATCTTTGGAATTAGCCTGACATAGTCAACAGAATTCACTTCTCAGCAGAGAGGATGCTGTTTGCATCCCCTAATGTAAATTGTTTGATGTTGTAGCTTAACTAAGTGGGACCCTAGAGCCAATTATCAGTAGTACTAAGGACTAGTCGAGTTTTAGGGACTATCCTTTCTTTTCTCTTTTTTTCTTTCCCTTTCCACTGCCTAAATTATCTTCCTTCTCCACAATGATCCTTTTCTGGGTTTCTGAATTGACATTAGTATTCAACATTTAGAAAATAAAGCAACTGATTATAAATTAATTCTAGAAACCAGAGTGGGATTACTTGGATTATCTTGAATCTCTGCAATATCCCCAGCCAAATTCTAATAAATTTTAAGGATCAGGTGGTGATGCATTAGTCCAACAATTTTTAAGAATTAAGGGGCATTTTATTAAAGTAGCAACATGCTTCTAATGTAGGTTGACAACTTTTGTGGCCTCTCAAAGTGACATGGTAATGAGTGATGATGATTTAGTGAACCTAGTCAGAAATCTTGATACAACTGAGATAAAACCTCGAAAATACTTGGAAATGATCATTTCTACATTTCTACACACATTAATTAAGTGACTTCTCTCTGCCACATTGTGTGAGGTGTGTGAGGTATACAGACATGAAAGAACTGTTTCTTGTACCTAAACAACTCACATTTAGTGGTTTATTGAGAAAGAGCGAGAGCCAGAAAGAGAGAGAGAGAGAGAGAGAGAGAGAGAGAGAGAGAGAGAGAGCGAGCGCAAGAATTGAGTACAGGATGATGGGTATCATGATAGTGTAAGGATATGACTCCAGTAAAGGGCAGTAAGTTATTGCTGTTTACTGCCATCAAATTGTGCTTCTGTTTAAAAGAGTGCATCTCAAAGAGCAATTAAATCCATGTCTAATGTAGTAAAAAGCTTGTCCTCTGAAAGCGTGTTTTCAAAGTTTAGTCCAAGGAAAAGAGGTACTATATTAAAAGTGTCAATTTCTGGGAATGACCTCAGGTATAGAATGAGAATCTTTGAATGAAGGTCCGTTGAGTGGGTTGTGTGAGGCCCTGTTATGCTGAACAAGCTCATTCGGTGATTCTTTGGAGGTGGCGAAGTGTAGAGCTGATGTGGAAATTATATTCAGTTGAACAATCTTTTATTGTTTTGTGCTGTAGAGTCGTAAAAAAAAAGGTAATGGTGATTACCAGTTGTGTATTATTTACTTTCACTACTGCTAAAAGGAGTTTTACTATTCTTACCAGATGACATCTCCTTTACCCTGGCTTCTGTATTCCAAGAGTCTGCCAATTTATTTGGATCTAATTACATCTCTGAAGATTAGACTTGAAGCTTTGTGATTAATTTCAAAAGCGTTTCCTGAATATGGCAGATCTAGGGCTGAAATCTATACAACACGATCCAGAAGCCATGTTCCAAAAGATTTGTTTTTCACTGGGCTACAAATAGAAGAATAAAAGATGACTGGCTTGATTTCAGCAACTTTTATTTATATATGTGCATATAGAATACTCCATTAAACCTTGTAGTAGAAGGAAAAATAGCATTTGTATTATGAAATTTTCATTTCACATAATGTTATGAAATCAATTGTAAGAAAATGATAGGCTATCAAAAATAATTAATCTGTAGCCTTACATTGCACTTTATACAATGTAAGATATATATGGGATTTGGCTTAATATAATCATAAATTCATATTTTACCATTAATTTTGATAATTTTCTTACATCATAATTTCAGTGTTTATAGGAGTGTTAAATATATATAATATTTTAAAATAGACGTAAGTAACAAGACTATATATATGTATACATATATATATATATATATACACACATATATATATATACTTTATTTCTATTTGGTCAGTCTAGTTACAAATAATTTTAATGAGTGTTTATTTTGAAACATATATAATGTAGCATGTTCTGTTTCTGTTAAGAAACAATAGTTAAGAGAGCAAACTCCATCTTTTCTCCTCAATAAACTCAAATACATGGACCGGTGCTAAGCTATTTTACCAGGATTGGGTAGAATTTTTCAAATCACTGGAGTATATTTTTCTAAATTAAAATAGAATTTTATTAAAAAATATTTTTTATGTCTTGGAATCAATTTGGGATTTCCCTGCTAGTAAAACAAAAGTGAATTTGAAAAAAGGGAATTTGATGGCCATAATTATGTATCCATGTTTCATGTCATTAAACAAAAGCAGAAAGTCTGTAAAAGCATAATTAAGCAAGCTTAGGTAAAACATACTAACAGCATTTAGTCATCTTTGTAAGAGTGGGTTTGCTAACCCATAGCACCATAGTGAGAGGGGATTGATATGTCTTTGGATAAGTTGAATTGCTTAAGTGCTGATTTAGCCTCCCTCAAACTGCACCAGTAATGCCTGTGCAGAGGGAATGATGGCTTCTTGATGGAGAGAAGGAATAGGCAGGAGTGTGTTTATAAATAAGGCCTGTTGCTGTGTCCTGATAAAGATGCAATTAATGCATAGAATTTTGGTGCTAAAAAAGGATTTTAGAGATGGCTTCAGCTTCGTTTCCCTCTTCCAGGCATTATCTTTATTTTCCAAAACCCTGAGCAAACCATTTCTCAGAAATCATTGACATTGATTCTCTTGTTTAATCTAAACCATTGCTTGCTTGTAAGGGTGATTGATGGGTTTCTCCTAAGACAAATCAGTCCCCTCCATAAAACTGGTGGAGTTTCTCTTTGGTATTCAACCTGCATGCAACCTATTAGAAAGAAGAAGCAACAATATCAACATCAGATGACATTTACATAATTGAAAAAATACACCCCAAACAATGTCAAAGAATACAGACTAATTAATTATAATTATTGCTATGGGTAGGGAAATTGGTAAAAGGGGGTAAATAAAGTGAGCTTCAAGGTTATTAGTGATATTTTGTACAAACAATTGTTAAGAAAATATTTAAAAAGATAAAGATGAATTCTGGGTGATGGGTTCTAAACTATTTGTTTCTATGCTTTTCAGTATTTTTTTATATTTCACAATTATCTCTCTATTCTCATTCCATTTATAGCAAAAATAAAATAAAATTGACCTCATTTTATTGACCGCTATATTAAACTGTTATATTCCCTGAATGGCATGTGCTTTGGGACCATCATATGGTTCTACAGATGAGGGCTTTTCTGTAGGGCAAAATACAATGAAAATTTAGGGACCATTAAGATGTTTTCATTTATTTCACTCATACCTCTTGAAGTGGGTACAGTTATTATAGTTCTAACGTAGTATATTCTATGAAGTTATGTTGTAAAATTCAAATGGAAGCAAAATGTTATTGAGTTTGTAATGTGCTACATATTTAGCATACCAAATAGGAAATATCTGAAGTAGATATTATTTTTAGATGCTGAAAAATGTTAAGTCCATTGCCTAAAATTTCATAGTTAGTGAATAACAGCAGCACCAGAATTAGAAACCAGGTCTGTCTAATTTAGAAGTGCATGCTCATTATACTGTAGCTCCAAAATTGATTGTACTGTACCTGTAAACTTTTCTTCAAACCATAGAAGTCGGTTCATTCATCTAAATCTTCTGTTTTCAATAGGTATTGTTAGACCATTCAATTGGTTATCCTGTTTTTTTTTTCCCTTTGGCTATTTTAAGAACATCGGAAGAAGATAGACAATTCATTAGAGTAATTAAAAAAGTTGTCAACATAGGTATAATATATTGAATTGTTAATCCTTATTGAGTGTTCATTATTTGAACAATAATCACGTAACATGCATATTTTACTTGGATTAGTCTATTGTGGAGCTCTATTAACTTCTTATTAGAAGGAAAAACATTGACATACACTAGCCAAAGAAATTGTTTTGAATTAGAGATGTTTCTTTGAATTATGTTTCTAAGAATTCTTGATTAACATTTGTATCAATGGTATCAGTCTTAACTGAACTGTCATATGATCCCTGAAGGTTTCCTTTCAAAGTTATCAAAAGAAAATTCTTTATAATTAAGTATTTCAGAAAACTTATTTTATCTTTCATTAGCAATAAACTTACAGCTCAGGAAGCAAATTATTTACAGGTTTTGAAAATTGTCTATTTCCAAGAGAAAATATATTTAAGTATTGTTAAAGAGAGTGATAGAAATATTTTCTTATACGCTACATAATTTTACTGCTCTGATTAGGCTTTCATATCACCTGACAGAATTCAATGCTAGTGGAAGAGATAAAGATATGACAAAAAGTGAAGGTTGGAATGAATAAGGCTTCAAGGGAGCTGATCTTTCTCTGATCTGATAAAACCTCTCCCATTCTCTATTTTTTTTCTGCATATCAAAAGCTTTTTCTCTGATTAGCAATGTTCTCTCAAGATTTGAGGGCAAGACCTCTGTAAAGTCATTTCTCAAACTGACATACAATTTTTGTGCTTATTTTGTTTTTTAGTCTTTAGCAATTTCTAAAAATTTGCTGGGAAATTTCTCGTTAACCGGAAATAGTTTTCCACCAGCGTTTTGGTTTGGATACTACTTTGTTTTCATGTATCCTGTGAATAACTAGTGATGTTATCTTAATATGAGCAGAATTAAATTTTAGGTTTCTTTCCTAGGTATTTATGCTGAGCTGGGTTCTTTGTTTCTATCAAGTGTTTGCTCTGATTTCAATGACTTGATACTATTACTATAGATTAAATGAGAAAAATACATTTTCGTTTTTTCTGAAGTAAGTTATTGTTACAGGGTATACTTATATAGCCAACCATAGAAACAGGAATGCTCTACCAAACAAATATTTATATTTTATTAGGTAGAAATTTTATCAGTCTTAACGTATTTGTCTGTGTTGACATGTGTTAAATCATTGACTTAAAAACAAACAAACAAACAAACAAACAAACAAAAAACCTGTCGCTTGATCAGAATGGAAATTAATTAGGGATTTGAGGTCTTCAGAAGACCTGTCAGTTTGCTGTAAGTCACAACTAGTTGGTCTTTTGCCACAAGAAAGAGAATTATCAACAACTATTTGTGTTAGTCCCCAAGATAGACTATTTAAGTATCTAAAGTTCAGTATTATGCTTTATCATGAAATTTGTTAGATAAAAAAAAAATCATTCATGAATTTCTTCATGAACAAAGAAGATAGCAGTAGTGCATTTCATAACTATGTATTTCTTACATTTCATAGCTGGGGATATAAAATTTGGCAACTTTTGAGCTTCAAATCAACCTTTTAAAATGCACTTTCCCCCCTTTCTTTGTCTTTATGTTTCTAAAACAATTTCTGAATCTTGTAACAAATGACATTTGCTTCATGAAATTAGTGTTTAAAATGTGTGTGTGTGTGTGTGTGTGTATACACACATATACATATATATAGTTGATTTGGACTTTCCTCCCTCCCTCTAAAATTGTCTTATAGTTAGTTAGTTGCCATTGTTCATCCCTCTGATGTTTTTCTAGAAATAAGCTGATGATTGCTGTCATTATGGCTTATTAGTCATGGATTATACCCATGTCATAAGCCACGCGATTCTGGATCACATGGGTTAGGTGTGCTTTCTCATGTGCTCTGTGGAACGTCATGGTCGAGCCAGAGCCGGTGCCTTGAAAACTGCACTTCCCTGTGGCTGAATATCCCACAGTGTGTTTTGTGTGTCGTGTTGGTTTCCTCCTTCTGTGCATGGTGAAAGAAAAAAATCTTAACATGCCTCTCCAAGACAAATAGACATTTTAGAGTTTAATATTTCTTAATGTAAAAAAAAAAATTAACTTATTTATATTTATCTAGTATTTTGCTTAAATTCACAAAATGCTCAAGCTTATTATTTGCCACATACATATGATCTTATATCATCTGTTAAAATGAGGGAAGACTTACACATTGAGTTTTCTCGAGAATATGCCTTCCTGTTTATTTTCTCATTCTGTCTGTCTTTATCTTCTCATACTGGAGTTTTCTTATAAAGAGATTGCTTCCATTTATTTGCCATTTTAGTCCCTGGTGGCTACATTTTTACACTGAATTTGAGTTTCTAGAAGCAGGGTGATATAACATCACTGAAACGTACTCACTCTACTTTTGGCTTTGCTCTGTTTAGTTTTTTGGGTTTTGTAGGGCTAAAGAAGCTTTTTTGGGGTCACTCTCCCTGCTACAATTTCTAACATTTACCAGCTTCTATTATACTCTGTCTCTGGCTGGTAACTGACAGCTGAGACCTTTGTCATGTAAACATGCTAGACAATTTTCTTTTTAATTCCGCTTAGGGATTCTTAAATTAAGATCCCCCATTAAGCAATATTTTGTAGTCATGGATAATACTTACATAATGGTTTATAAAAATGAACAGATTACAGTATTAAGTAGCAGGGGATAGAAGCCGATATACTAACATAAAATCTGCCCTGAAAGAGTGTTTCCATTATCCAGGGTTGTCTGGACTTACCTAGGAAGAGCACACACTGAAGCATACATAGTTCATGGTGAAAGAGTAAACACATGAATCAATTAAACACTGAGATTTATACTTTTTTAAAACCTAACCTGATCTCTCTTAATAAATGAGTTTAATACATTCACATGTATTATATTTGATGTTGTTCTTGCCCTATTTCTGCCACTGTGTTCTAGCAGGTTGGGGGTCAGGCCACAGAAGTAAGCACTGAGCTAGTTTCTCAAATGACACAAGAGTGTAAAGAGAATCATAATTACTCTTCAGATTTAGGCAGCTGTTGCATATATTGCTTACTGCCTGCCAAGCACTGTTCTAAGCACTTTATATGTAATACATCATTTAATCTTTTGAACTATCCATGAGGCAGAGTGTCACATTATTCACATGAGAAAACTGGAGAAGAAACCTAACTTTCCCAAGTTTGCACATGTGGACGCAGCAGGGCTGGTATTTACACCCAGGCTGTTCGCTTTCGTATCTGTGTGCTTAGTCACTAAGTGTTCTTGTCTCTTGTAAAAGCTTATTACACAGAGAACATAATAGTGACACTGGGAAATACAAAGAGAAAAGTCTAAAAACTATTAAAGAGGAAAAAAGAAGAATTTATCTACAAAAAGCGATGAACAGAACCACCATAGACAGTTTATTTCCAGAAGAACTAAAGGAATAACATTTTAAAAGCACTAAAGGAAAATAAGTCAGCCTAGAGTTTTCTAGCTTCTTTCATATACAAGAGTGAAGGTAAAATACAGCCATTTTCAGATGTGCAGGTTGTGACAGCTTTCTGCTACTCACAGACTATCTCTGAAAGGACTATTAAGAATGTACTTCAGCAAGGAGGTAATTATTACATTGTCATGGATTTTGGCCAAAAAAGCGTCCCAAAACTAAATATGCTATTAACAAGGTGCCTACTACAATGCTTCGCACATGTTTATTGACCTTTCAATGTCATTTCCTTTCCATTTATATAGAAACATGTGCTATAAAAACAATCTACCAAGATAAGAATCCTCTACTGATTAAAGCTTTTCCTAAAAACCGAAGTGTTGTTCTTTGCTAGAAAGCTTTTGGAGAGGACACTGCTGCCAATGATAGTAGAGGTAGTGAACCTAATGATATTCAAGAATAGCATGTTATGTATATTACTAAAGCGTAAATACATATACTGTATATCAACTTTAGTAAGTTAGATTACTAAATGATTTAGCATTTATGAATCATAAAAAAGGAGTCTCTTCTGTTTTTTATGTCCTCACAATTGATTTGAAAACCCAAGGATTCTATATAACAATAATGTATTCGTGTGGTCATTGGAATTCTAAGATTTATTGTTTCCTTTTCAGCGCCTGGCTTTGGAAGCAGAGAAAGTTCAAGCAGCCCACCAGTGGAGAGAGGATTTTGCAGTAAGGACCATTTTTTACCACTTGATTTAAGAGATTCATGTTTTGTGTTTGGATAATTGTGATTATATTAAAGGATAATTATGATTATATTAAAATATTTTAGTGGTGGAATCTAATGGTATTACAGTACCAAAATACAGCTATACTTTTTCACTGTAAAAAAATTGCTTTTGGGAAATCAGGATCAATCACATTATTCAAAATGTTTCTGCTTACGTTCCATATTTTTTAAAAAAAGTTCCTTGAAATGTTCATACTCAAAAGCATTTATGAAATTAATTATGGCACAAATAACATTAAATTACAATATCTGAATAAACTTTGTGAATATTATGGAAAACAAGTTGCACTGAAAAACTTTGAGTTTGTGATAAGTGATACGCATATTATAAGCACTTTGATGGTAACCAATGTGATTCAAGTGAGAATCAGTATATTAAGTCTTCTAAAATTTAATTTATTTCACTATAGCTGGAAGTCATCTTTCATTTACTCTGGCTGACTTTTAGAAATGCCAACTGATATTAACTTTTCCATGTATATCTTTGATAAACCTGTTTTGTGCTCCAAGAATCATTGTACATAATACAAATAGCAGACATTATTCTTGTGATGATATCTATCTATTATCTATTTTCTTACAGCCAAGGGACACAGTGAAAAAAAATATATCGTTAGTAGTCACTTAAAATATTTCTTATGTATTTGAATAATTTTATTTATATTGAAAATCTCTTTTGTTTCTGATCATAGAAAAATTCCAAACAGTTCATTTTGGGGATGTTGAAATAGGAATAGAGTATGAGTGATAGCTTGATTGAACTGTTCAATTGTCTTTGAATGTTTTGCAAAACAAAAGTCTAAAATTTGAAGGTTAAGAAAGTTGTGCTTCAATAGAACACTAAACTGAGTTTCAGTAATTAGCACTTTTACTTTGTGTTTACATTACATTGTATATGAAAGGAAAATACACTAAATTAAATTCCATGGACTTATGTGATAATGGTTAGTCTTCCATGCTTGACACTACTATTACTTATTTTTACTATCTTTACCACAAATTTATATTTTTAAAACAAACTCTTAGTCTGCTAAGTTGAGACTCTAATTGACTACTGTCAGTTTGATTTTTTCACTAACTTGATCATATTAGTATCATGTAGGTATTGCCTGTGTACACAACTGTTTGTCATAGGGTCATAGGTAGGCTAAAAAGATCAATTTGTCATCCATACTATATGAAGAAAAATTAAGTTAAAAACACAACCTTTTTTAGTATTGGGGACAAATTTTAAGGTCATCCAATGAAGATTTTATGATGTAGCTTGTTGCTTTTAGATAAAAGGAAAGTTGAAACTTCTTTTGTTTCTTGAATAGATAGAAAGCAGCCAAACTAATTTACGCAAATAAGTATCCTTTCCACTAGCTAATATTAAATAGAAATTACTGTCCCTCACCAACTTATAAGGCATAGTAAAAGGAGTGTAAAGGCATAATAAATGTGAAGCTAGACTGCATATTCTGTCTAGTATTGGTACACTACAATTGGGCTGTTTTAGTTTAAATTATGTGAGAATCGAAAAATCATTAAATTCATCCAAATCAGCTTCTGTTCTGTGTAGATTCCATTGCTTTCAAAAACAAAAGCTTTTCTTTGTTTTAAAGGAATTCAGTAATATTTCACATCGTCATTTATTAGTTGTATGTCTTTTTTAGTTTTCTAAGGATGAATCATGTGGAAAAAATAACTTGGCAAGTAGTGACGTAGTAATGCCTTTTATATCATTGGTGGTGTTTTATTTAATTATTATGTTACTGTTTTATAGATATATAGTTTCTTTTTCCAGATATATTAGAAAATATCTCATTGATATCAAGCTCATTAACACTAAATTGATATTTTGGCAATGGTTTATTTCTTCTTACAAAAATTATCAGCTTTTGTAGATAACACAAAAACTCTCAGTGTGTATTAGCAATAGCTATATTTTATTGAATCCAAACTATCATCAATTGTAAGGCATTCTATAATTTATGTATTGCTAAGAAAGAAAAAAAAGGAGCCAGTTAAATTATTATGTACCAACAATTTTAAGCTGTATTCTTATTTGTCAAATGTCTAAATGTGGTGTGGGGGAGGGGAATTACCTTGAAGTGTAACCTCTACTTTCTCAGTGCCTATATCCAAACAGAAACACTGCTAGGAAAATTTATGCAAGAAGACAAATTAGATTAGTGCCACAATGACACAAAAGCTATTACAAAGTCTTAGATGGTAAAATAGAAAATAAATTGTTTGCCCAGTAAATGTTAAGAGTTCTTAGCAAATAGTAGTCACGGTATGGGAGAATTTTTAAACAAATTCTGTTCTTAATTTCCCCCTACATCACCTCACAATTTATTGAGGACCTATGAACATCATGATTGACATTCAAAAAGGCTGTTAAAAGGAAAAAGAATTAGGCCACTTTAGAGCCCTGTCAACTCATTACCTGAGTCTTTCTTGAAGAACTGTGAATGATATTCAGGGGACACATATCTGTCACAGTTTGCACACTGAGAATTGATATTTTCCATATCTTCCCTTGTCAGTCATACATAAAGTCTTTACAATAGCCCTTCCCTTTGAAATACCATAGGTGATAGAACATTCAGATAGTGGTGGTTTTATATTTGCTGAATAGAACCTGATTGAAGATTGCCTGACCTTCGGGCTCAAATAAGTAAATAGTACAAAAATGTGACACACTCCCCCCCCCCTTTTCCTTTTCTTTTTGATGGACTAGAATGTTAAATCTCTTATTTTGTGAGAGCATACAAAACAGTTGCAAATTTTATCAATATCTTACCATTTAAAAGCGTTTCATTTGGAGTTAAATGCCACCATATTCAAAAAGGTCCTCCTTTTAAACTTTATAAGCCTTTTATCTTTTAAGGTATTTAACTGTTTGTATCAGTGCAATATTTCTTTAATGCCATCCTTTAATAATTGAATACTAAGATGATTTAGAAGGCAGAAATAATTTCCTAAAAAGTACATTAACATTTCAAAAGAAATATAATATTCTGCTTCTTCCCTCAAGTATAAGTAAGCAAGTTTTTTAATATTACTTAGGCAAAATGTTGATTACCATTCCCTACTGTGTAACGTAGAGAAACCTCATGAACGACAAGAACAAAAGGCAAAGTACTAAAATGCTGGCAACAAGAAAGGGATCATGTCATTCACAGCCCCTTGGCTCCACTCATTTCCCAGCTGAATGTACCACTGAGGGCACAAAGGGCATACATTCTAAATGGATTAAGATTTATGCAGTCATGCATTTACAAGTTCAGACCAATATTTGTAAATAAGCTATGTCTACCAGCTGCCTTTCGTGTCTCCATGCAACTCACCAATGTTAAAGGTGACATTTCTTGTCACTTATGATGGACAAATTATTTTATCAAGGGCAGGCTGCAGAAGGGAAAAAGAGCTTGGGAAATTAATTGTTCTGCATGAAATAATTGCTATTATTTTTACCTAACGGGTCTTTTCCAGTTGCATTTGAAATCTCATTTGATTGCATTGCAATGGTTAGTTAACTAAAGCAATTTTGTTTCCAACTAAGCCTGCAGAATTAATTGTAGTTACACATGTATAAGCATAAGGGGCATCTAATTTGTATTTTAATAAGTAGATTCTTTATGTACAGGCTATTAGCATCAGCTTGTTACTGAGCAGGCTGAGTACAGACATCTAGAAATTTGGCCAGTAAATAAAACATTTTTTAGCTTCAGCTTTACAGGGAAACTAAATTAGAAGGTAAGCATTTTTCTAGTGCAGTTGAATGTTATTGAGTGTCAATCAGGATAATTTAATTTAATATATATATGTGTATATTATATATTTTAAAAGTCACTTTGCTCAAATCACATTATGAAATGTTGCTTTAAAAGTAGTAATATGTACTCCCCAAGAAGCAATATTTACTAAAACTAGATTTTTAAAAAGAAAAAAAAAAGGTAGTAATAATTAAAATTTTGTGTTTATATGAGTTAAATTAATAGGCACTAGCGTCATGTATTTAATTATTTCACCTATCCCATCATTTCATGGAATTGCATTACTTCTGTTGATTGCAGCACAATTGTGAATATATGGACTATGAAAACATACTGCATTTATCCTAGTTACAACTTATAAAGATAAATACTATTCTAAATTATAATTTGGTGTAGGTCCTGGGTATGAAAGAGCTGACTTTTTAGGGATTAAAAAGTGGGGGGAGTAAAAAAAAAAGTCGGGGGTGGCATTGTGTTTTAATGAATGAATGAATTTAATAGATCATCAAAGTGATTTTAAGCTCTGACTAGATTTAGTCTTTCTTAATTTCTACCTTAGGTAGAATTACCCTTTTGGAATCAAGACCTTCCATATTTTAATTTTTTTTGCAATACTTCTATGTAGAGAAACAATCGATTTTTCTGCTGCTGCCTTTTTAGAGTCTCAGTCTTTTCTATCATCAAGATAGATGGAAAGGAGCCACAACACAAAATTGATTTACCCCCAAATTGTGGGAAACCAATTTGGTAGAAAAGACTCAGGCAAATTTATAGTGTCTTTCTTTTTTTTGTGTATACGTACTTACAAATGCTCATCGCAAGAGCATTATGATAGCAGAGTAGAAAATAATAACCATGGGCTTTAAATTGTTAGTTATCCTGGAAGATAACCCCTATCTTTTGTTTCTTATATTGAAAGATAGAGAATCAAAATGTTTATGCATTAATTATGTACCCAATAATATTGGTGTCATTTTAAATAATTTTTAATATTTGCTAATGACCTTCCAGACCTCACTTCCTATTATTTCTACTAAAGCCATGGTCACATGATAGTAGGACCCCCTAAAGTAAGATAGCATGGTGATTTTCCTGGGGTAATGTACATTTAGATCTGAATGGGACTGGGGAAATTTCTTTCTTTTTTGTCCCCCTTTCAGGAAGGGAGGAAGAAATTGGAAAGGACAGGTATCTATGACTTAGGAAATGGCGAGGTGGTTGGTGAATCTGTTTTTCAAGACCAATCACTGCCTCAGTAACCTGGGATTGAGCTAATGAAAACAGCACAAAATTATTGGGAGATTCCTGAAATTGCTGCCAGTGTTCTAGAAATGCTAGCCGTGCAGAGCGCCCAGAATCATCCTCACTGATGTTTAAGTTCGAGTTGATTACTGCCACCAGCTGTTGCCACATTACATGTCACAGAGAACTTTTTTTTTAACAATTGATCACTATGCTTTATTTAAATTAAAAAATACTTCTATGCAAAAGACACTAAGAAAAAAAAATACAACTACCAACTGTGAGAAACTATTTCACAGAGAACTTTTGAACTCAAGGATTTTGTTAATCTGTCTATAACTTGAGTTAACATTTTACTGAACATTTTGGACCCCACTTATTTGCATTAAGGTGAGGGTTTACTGTATTACTTTCTCAACCACAAAGGAAATGAAAAGAGGACGAAAATGTATGAGCATTGCAAATCACTGTAATTTACACATATGCATGGCCTACAAAGATTTGCTCCATACACTTTCTTGCATTTCATTTCCTTATTTAAAATCTTCAGTGACTCTCCATTTAGCATAAATGGTATACCAGGCCATTCATGACTGGCCCCATCTTACTGTGGATGAAAAAAGGAGTCCTATGGCAAGTAAGCTCATAGGGTGGTCTGATCATAAATTCCTAACTGGGCTGGTCATAGTGGGCAGTCATATAATTGTTTAGTATAAGGTTTATCTTTGCCTTAAGCAAAGCCCTGTCCATTGTTTCTGTGCATCTAGGTTAACACACCTTTGAAATAAGGTAACCACCCTCAAGAGAACTCATAATCTTGTTCACTGTCCTGCAATCCAGTCCCCAGCTTGCTTTCTCCCACCTCCATATAATCTTCCTGCAGTTCAGTTCCCTCCTTAATTTCAAATGCAAACATGAAACTTCAACACTGTCATTCTCAGGAGCACTTGAGATCTTGCCCTGGCATATGTCATCAGTGTGGCTCAAATAAACTCATAAAAATTCTCTACAGGTTTGGACGTTCTTACATTGACATTACCTTTCCTTTGTTTACTATTGCATCAGCTCCCTGGGAGCGTGGTAATAATTGCTGGGGAGTTAGTAACTGCAGAATTTTCTTCTTTTTTAGGCAGAACGGCATTCTGATGTATATGTATACCACATTTTCTTTATCCATTCATATGGCAATGACCATTTCGGTTGTTTTCCCATCTTAACTGTCGTGAATGAGGCTACAGTGAACATGAGAATGCTAATATCTCTTTAAGATCCTGATTTTAATCTCTGGATACGCAGAAATGGGATTGCTGGATCCTGTGGTAGTTCTTTATCTATTTATTTAATTTTTTTGAGGCGTCTCCATATTGTTTTGTCTAGTCCTGCACAATTTTATATTCCTCCCAACAGTGTGCAAGGGTCCTGATATGTCATATCCTCGCCTATACTTGTTGTCTAATGGGTCAAAGACTTAACCATAAGACCTGAAACTGCAAAACTCCTTGACTAAAACAGAGGAGCTTCATGACATTATTCTTGGCAATGATTTCATGGATATGACACCAAAAGCACAGGCAACAAAAACAGAAGTAAACAAGTGAGACTACACAAAACTAAAAAGCTTGTGCACAGCAAAGTGAACAGTCAACAGAGTGAAAGGCGAGCAGAATGGGAGAAAATATTTGCTAGCCATATATCTGATAAGGAGTAAATCTCTAAAACATACTTAAAAACCCATACAACCCAATAACAAAAATACCAACCCTACAGATTTTTAATTGCTAGGTCTTTGAAAATAGTTCTCATATTTCCTGTGTCACAAAGTTCCTGAAGAAAACAACACATTCATTTTTTATTAAATACTTCTCTCAATGAGGGCGGAAACACCGTTCTTTGAGAGAGTTTAAGGAAACTTATTTCTTAGCTTCTCCTCATCTCCTCAATGTCCCTGTGAATCTTGTTCATGTTTTTATTCTTCTTTAAGAAACAATCAATTGACCTTCAGCAAATAGATGCTTGAAAATAGATTCCTGATAATTCCCAATCCCAAACCTATATTGTCATAGTTCCGGTTAAACCTGGAGGTCCCTATTGCTACATACATTCATATCTCTAAAAAGCTGTTTGGAATCAAATGAGATAGTTTATGTAAGTCTGCCTAGCACTTTGGAAGTTCTTCAAAAATGATAATTTTAATAGCGAAGCTCCATCTTAGTCAAGATCTATTTCTTTCAAGAAGTTGGCATATTGCTTTTATGATTAAGTGCAGGTAGTTATACCTTAAGAAGGAAAATACACATGGCCCATTTTAGGCACTCGATGAGCCTTTCTGGAAATGACTTAAATCCAATTTTGTATTAAGACTGCATTCACATAGAATGACTACATTTGAAAGCATCAAATACTCAGCATGAGGGTGACAAAATTAAGCTTTTTATTGTTATTAATGTTTGTCTTCATATTTGCATGAAGTTCTGTTTTAGGCAGTGCCCATAAGAGCCTTGGTACACCTTTCTAGAATAAAAAGCAGTTGTGTCTGAAAGTATCTTTAGGAGAGTTCAGAGATTAGTGCATACTTCTGTTTACTGGAGATCCTTGAGCACTGAGCCCTGGGAAATAACTCTATTCCAAGAGATAATTTTTATCCTGAGAATAGCATCAGATGATGGAATAATTTTAATTGAGGATAGTTACAGATATGTTAATGGTTTTGCTAATACTGCAATGGGAAACAAAGACTGTTCTAGGATTTGAAGACAAATGTGGCCTAGAGAACTTTCTTTCTAAAGGATTGACACTATGGTGAAACTTGGAGCTTTAAAATAAAGGAGCGAAGTATAAGAAGCAGGCGATTGATGTAGGTCGTGGGGTTCAGTCACTAGGAGAAGACATTTTAACACTGGGAGCTGCCCATAGAGCTGATTTAATAGACCGGTTTTCATGCAGGGGTATTGTATGTCCAGGAAAGCTGCTGAAACAGGGTCTAGACAATGAGAGGTGTAACCTCTCAGTAATGTAACCAAAAGCTTAGTTAAAAAAAAAAAAAAAGACTGCTAAAGAAGACATTTTTTGAGATGTCTCTGATTTAAACTTAGAGGTTAAAAAAAAAATGACAAGAGGGTCCTGCCAAGTGACTCAGTTGGTTAAGAGTGAGAGCGCTGAGCAACAGGGTCACCGGTTCGATTCCCACATGGGCCAGTGAGCTACCCTGGAGCTGAGCTGTCAATGAGCTGCCAAGAGGTGGGTGGCAGGATGGCTCAGCTGGTGAGAGCACGTGCTCCTAACAAGGTTGCCGCATAGACTCCCGCATAGGATGGTGGGCTGTGCCCACCAGCAAACAAGATTGAACACGGCACCTTGAGCTGAGCAGGCAAGAGCTGCCGATGAGCGGCTGGATGACGACTGGACTTGGAGCTGAGCTAGCTGCGCTCTCCACAACTAAAACTGAAGGACAAAGACTTGGCCATTCCAATTCCCCAATACTGTTGCTTTTTCCCAATTCTCCAATAAAATCTTTAAAACAACAAACAAAAAAAATGACAAGAAAACCTAGAGAATATTCATCTACAAGTTTTAAAAAGTACTTGAGTACTTTTTGGACTTGAGTACTGGATTTGATTATATGTAAGAAAAATGCTGTGGGGATTTAGGGGAATGACTGACTCTCCCACCCGTGCACAATTGCTTACTTTAAAGCTCATGCCTTTATTTCATCTTCAAACTGTTCAAACCAGCCTATCAAAAAATTTATTCCTCATATTATCCTCTCTCTCTTAGTCAATATTTTTTCCCTTTTACTTTCTCATCAAACTGGCTCCACTATATTCTATTCAAAAAATTTTCTGTTGCCCCTTTAGCTCCGCCACATTTCTTTGCTGTCTTCCGCAAAACTCAAAAGTGATGTAGACCTACACCTTCTCCATCTTCACCCTTTGCCCACTGGCCAGCCCTCCTCAATTTTACTTCATATGTCATCTGTGGTGAAACTGTTCCATGTCATTCATATTTACCTCCACATCATGAAATATAATGGGCGTTTTCTGTTTATCTTTTTACTTCTTTATTTTTTTTACGTCACTTTAATGCACTACTTACGGTTTCCCCTTTCTTCAAACACTTGCTTCTATTAGTTTCCTGAAAACCCCACTTTTCTGGTTTTTCTGTTTTCTCACAATCCATTCTTCTCAATCTCCTTTATAGTTCCCCTTTTTGTAGAATAGCTCTAATGTTGTCTAAAATTAGGGCATAGTCTTAGCCCTCTGGTCTTTAATGTCCATACTTTCTCCCAGGAAACCTCATCCATGTTATTGAATTCAAATATAATTCCACCCAAATCTCTCTTCTGAGCCTAAGGCTCATTTATCCAGCTACTACTTGCTGTTTCCATTTGGCTGTCTCGCCTGGCACGTGACTAAAATGCCCTGATGAGCTATTGTTTCCATTATATTTCTCCCCTAGTATCTTGATCATCTGTTATTTTCCCATCTCAAATTATATCAACTTCTCCCCAGTTAAACTAGCTCCCTTTGCTGTAACCCCTCATATAATCCAGCTGTAAAAATGTAAATTCCAACTTTAAATATATCATGTGACCATTCATTTCTCTTTATCTCCATTACCACCATCTTTGACCATGCCACCCACATCCTACAGGCTTAATGATCTTGAAATTAATAAAATTATGAATCAGAGTTCACTTTACTGTTTTATGGTATCCAGAAATTTGTTTTACAGAATTGTAGTGGACCAATATATACAAAGTTAAATAAGATTTTAGACTATCAATTAAATAGAAGACAATGATGAGATTTCTTTTTTTATCATAGATGGCTTTATAAGATAGTGGAAAACATATAGCTTTGTATATCCTTCTGATACAAATATTTGGAGAACCAACTAAAATAAAGAAACTGTAAAACTCTTAAACCAATAAGTCAGCCAAATAGCAGAGTAGAGTAGCACAGGTAACACAAACCACAGTTTAGAAAATGATGTGCTCCTTTTCCTGGACTACTCATTCAAACTGTGCCTATGTAACAGCACCAACAATAAAATCTTTTGTAAAAATAATAGCTAGATTAAAAACAGAGCAAAATATTCCTTTTAGCCAAAATTAATGATACAAAATGTGAAGTTTTAGGTGAGTTCAGGTTTAAAATAGCAATTGCAAAAGTGTGACAGAGTTGCTTATTTACTATTATGTGACATTTAGTTAACTATTTAATCTCCAAACCACAGTTTCTTCATCAATAAAAGGAATAATATCGGCACCAATAGCACAGATTTATGTTGGTACCTAATTAAAATTATGCATAAAAGCCTTTACACTGGTCTTTGACAAGTAGAATCAACCTTAAATAAAAGAAATATGAATAAAGTCATGTTACTGAGAAATTGATGACATTCTCAGACTAAACAAATATAACTGAATTTTTATTAGCAATTAAATTTAGTTCCTTGAAGCACTTGGCTTATACTCTTTTTGGTTGCTTTCAGGTGGAACCTGTAAGGTATACAACAGCCTGCCATCATCCAACACCTTTCACCTACACATAATCAGTACATTTCATTCAGGTCGATTATGCTTCCACATGTGCTATTTCCCTTTTGAAACATATATTTTTAAAAGATTTCCAAGACAGATAACTGAAATGTTAAATAAAAAGGCAATGCAGAATCAAAGCATGCATTTTGATAAATTCTATCTTGCTTTTTGAACAAATAAAATGTTTATCATCTATCTATGTATCTATCATCTATCTATGTATCTACCTATCTATCATCATCTATCTACCTACCTACTACCTACCTATCTATCTGTCTATCTATCTATCTATCTATCATCTATTTTTAGAACAGGTATTTTAAGCTCTTAAAATGACCAGAAAACATTTTTTCACTCCTAGTGTTTATATGAATGTTAGAATCACATTACCTTATAGCTCACAATTGGTAAAATCTAATAAATTTTACATTTCCACATTTTTATTTGTAAATCTCAAGCAATTATTTTTTTTCTGAGTTTTTTTTTAAATAAAGAGCATTAGTTACACTCAGAAAAGAATAAATTATAAAATCCAATTTGTAGTAAGTCTAACATATATATTTGATGGGTCCATGCTTAATTATTTTCTCATCATCCTTGTGCTGAATGGAAGTGACCAAATCATATATTCAGGATGATTTCAGCCTATTTCTTTGGCTAGAAGGGAAATGAATCTACCTGACAGAGAATGTCAATGTTTCTGTTATTTTAATATGATGGAAGTTAATCCTGAGGCTTCCCAGAAGTTTCTTTAGTTTTTATTGTGTTTTCTATGCAATTTTGATTCATTAAGTTATCTTATTAACTTGGTAACCTCGATTTTAATCTCAAAAGCTTCTGGTATCTCACAGCCTTTTAATTCTAAATTCCAATTCATAATTAGTTACCAGTTTGTAGTTACAAGGGGGAATTCTGGAACACATGAATCATTTTATTGCACAAATGAATAATCATGTGGTATGCCATTTTTATCAGACTCTTTATTTTTTTATCTGAATGCACACAGAATAAGCACCGAGAGAATGTTGAGAACTTTAGAACATAGGAATCTCTTGCATGGGGCTTTCTATGGCCTATTTGCTGTTGTTTCCTTTCTCAGCATTCTCAAATGTCAAGGGCATTTCATTAATGATTATAAATTGTCTTGAGTCATGCATGCTATGTGATTCACAGAAAAGCACAAAATGACAAAAAAAGCCAAGGTCTAGCTACAAAAGCATCACTTGGCCATGTTGAAAACTTTATGAATTTAGAATGAAGGTGGGCAATTGTACTATAATTCATAGCTCGGCCTGAGAGTGTCAAGGAGCCATATCTTTCAACAGCTTTGAGATTCTCCAGGAGATGTAAAATTCAAGGTAACTGTTGAGCATCAAAATTCATCAAAATACTTTGTTTTCAAAGGCATGAAGCATCTATTGTGTAGTTTGATAGGAAGTCTATTTAATCATGTTAATGCTAGGCAATTTGGTAATGTGGAAACTAAAATGAAAGCAACTTTCACCCATAGATTATAATAGGTTTACAAATAGAGGTTTTTGAGAAAAAGTCTAAGCACATTTTCATGAAAAGAAGCCCTTCTCAGCTTTCCATCTTGACTCCCCTTTGCATCTTGTTTTAAAAAAGGAAAGAGAAAAGTAAGAAAGCATTGCAGATGATTAATAATGGTTAATAGCTTGGCTGTTAATTGTTACTTGAGATTGTATAGATGAATCTCTCAAAAAAATCGAGTTTATTATACTAAAATCAGTTGGTTTTTTTGCAGTTATTTATATGCTTTTTAAAGAGGTGTAGAGAAGATATATATAATTTTCTTTTTTAAAGAAAAGTAGAAATATATTACTTGGAATTATAAAGTGGAAGTTGATGACCCAGCGAAACTAGAGACCTGATTTCTGAGTTGCTTGCAGGTTGATTTCCCAGCTTTCCCCCTGGAAAACACTGATGTATAGCGGGGGTTTAACTTTAACTGCTCAGTCTCCCCTGCAGCTTTCATTGTGTGAGGCAGTTTGGTTACAAAGGGTTTCCTGCCGGGATACCTGATACCAAAAGTAAATCGAAGTCAACAAAACAAGTAATTAAGTTGGCATTATTTGCTCTGATTGTCCCTAAATTTAAAAGAAATGTTTATTGAATTAAAGCAAAAGTGTGGACAGTTAAGTTGACTGCATAACATGGCAAAATATTTTGTGTAAAATTATTATTTTTTTAAAAAAATCATGCCATTAGGCATTGTGTAATTACATTTTGGGATACATTTAATATTTTAAATCTTGTACATTCACACCATGTTTTTAATGATATACAAATTCATTTGTAACTCTACTCCCCCTCCCCCTTCTGTAGTAAACCGAATGTTCTAAGAAGGGGCAAATAAAATACCTAATGCTGTTAAGGTTGACAATACCTAAGCAAATACACCATGCTGAATATATTTCTATCCAGGCATAATAGTATTCTGCTAATGTACTTGACGGTGCTTCTCCTCAACTTTTAGCTGTCTCTCTTGGCTGCCCTCTAGTGAAATATACATTGATAAAGACAGCATTTGTTACACCCTTTCTTCATGCTGATGAAGCCTTATTTTATGTATGTTTTCACCCTTTAATTGTCATTTTTCTCTTTATGCTATCAGTATTATACTTGGACTTGCTGGCAATACTCAGTCAGGGGGATTTGAAAAAACACAGAGATCAATTTGGAGAAACTTCTAACTTTGATTTCCTTTTGCTAATGGCAAAAAGTACCATTTCAGAACCTCACCAGGAGGGAAGATTGTTAGTCAGAAGTTGAGATTTAATTTAGGATTTAGCATTTTCATACTATTCCTATACTAAGGATGTTTCCTTTGTTTATCATTATATTTATTGAACATTCACAATTTTAAAATATGTAGCATACTAGTGTTATATTAGTAAATAAAAAAAGGATGCTTATTTGCTCTAGAGGAAATTATGTGAGCTTTGGTGTTAGATAGACTTAGATTCAAATTCCATTTTGCTATTCACTATGTAACTTTGAGAAATTAGTATACCGTCCTGAACCGCTGTTTCTTTACCTGTATACTGTAATAATATAAATCTCTTTAACATTTGAAGTGAGCACTGAATGAGATAGTATATGTTTCCATATTATGTTATCTAATAAATGGACACATTATTATTTGCCTATACTTCGTTTAATAAAAGATGACTCTACAAAGATCAACCAGCATTCATTTTTTTGAATCACATTTTATACCTCCTTAAGTTCAGTGCAGGCTTTTTTTTCAGTATTTATGTGATCATGCATATATGTTTTATGTACATATTATATTGTTTTTCCTCTACTGGGAAGAAATATGGGTGCTGGTAATCAAAGTTCCGCTATTTGCTTTATATGTAACAAAACTAGCACATTTCTTAAGAAAATATTTCACTTAAAATGTGTGCTGGTAAATATTAAGGAATCTTAAAGAATGATGTTAGACTGTTGTCTATTGCCTGTGTGTACAAATATATACTACTACTCAGGTATGGAGGGTGAGAGGCGTGATTTAAAAATACAATGAATGTTTGGTTTTTTTTTTGTTTTGTTTTTAAGATTTTTTTTATTGGGTAATTGGGGGGATGGGAACAGTGCTGGGGAATTGGGGGAAGGGGAACAGACAAGTTGCTGTCGTTTTGTTCTTCAATCTAGTTGTGGAGGACGTTGCTTCACTGGCCCAAGTTGGCACCATCATTGCGCTCTTCCCTGGCGAGGCAGATCAGTCGCCGGCTTCTGGACGGCCGCTCACTGCGGCTGCTGGCCGCTCACGCTGGCTGCTGGCTACACACAGTAGCCCATGGCAACCCACTGCCACAGGGACTGCAGCCTACGCCGTCGCCAGCGACTCACGGCAGCCCAGCTCCAGGTTGAGCTGTTGTTCAGCATCTTAGCTGTAGAGGGCAGTGTCACTGGCCCTCATATGTGGGATCCGAACCGGTGCCCTCTGGCATCCCAAGCGAGTTTTTAACCATCGCGCCACGCGGCTGGCCCAACAATGAATGTTTAAATAAAAAAAAGTTAAAGTAAAAGCCACATTGACATTAATCCCCCTCAAAATACTCCTCCTCGCTTCAAACACACTTATCCATTGCTCTTGCCACTTTCTGAAGCAGTTCTGGAAGTCCTCTTTCATGAGTGTCTTTAGTTGCGCTGTCATGGCTGCCTCGATGTCCTGAACCAATTCAAAACGTTTACCTTTCATGGCCATTTTGACTTTATGGAAGAGCTAGAAGTTGCACGGTGCCAGATCCAGTGAATAAGGTAGATAAGGGCACACAGTAATGGTTTTATTTTACAGAAATTGCCGTACCAGAAGCAGTGTGTGACACGGACCCTTTCCATTGTGATCACAAAATACGGTGAGTGCTGCTGCCAAATGCCATCCGAAGGAAAGGCAGGGATCTTCAGTATGGGAAGCGGAACATCGAACCTTAGTAACAGTGTGTGACAAGTTTCAACTTGTTAAGTGTAGTCAGTCAGGTGTGAGCTATGGTTGAGAGACGGTGTGTTTTAAAATGTGACATAAATCGGGCCGGCCGAGTGGCTCAGTTGGTTAACAGCTCGCTCAAGAGTGCGAGCTCTGAGCAACAGTGGTTCGAAGCCTGGCCCGAGCTGAGCTGCCACCGAGCTGCCAATAGGCGGCAGGATGGCTCAGCTAAAAAAAAAAAAATGTGAGATATAAAATGTTCCATAAATCATCCTCCATCATGACAACACTCAGTGTCACACATCACTTCTGGTATAGCAAGTTCTGTCAAATAAAAACATTACGGTGTGTCCTCATCCACCTTCACTGGATCTGGCACCGTGTGACTTCTGGCTCTTCCCCAAAGTCAAAATGATTCAGGACATCTAGGCAGCCACGACAGTGCAACTAAAGACACTCATAAAAGAGGACTTCCAGAACTGCTTCAGAAAGTGACAAGAATGATGGGTAAGGTGTTTGAAGTGAAGGGGGTATTTTGAGAGGGATTAATGGCAGTGTGTCTTTTACTGTAATATTTTTTCTTTTTAATTTAAACATTCACCGTATTGTTTGATCACAACTGATACACATACACACACATACACACACACACAGAGGCACTAATTGAAGAATCTTTTTGTATTCACTGAGAAGACATATTTGAAGACTGTCGTTCAGGCTTTGGTTACAGTAAGAAGCTTCTCATTTATTCTTTTCATTAGACAAGAATAATGCCACTGATTATGATTTCCTTCTCAGTCTGTCAAGAAGCTCATGGCTAAATTTAATGCTTAATTACAGCTTTGCAGGTTCTGTAACAATTATCCTTTTCCTCCTGAAAAGTTTTTGTTATTATTATTATTGTTATTGCTGAAATATTTATTTTAACTGACCTGTTCAATAGGTGTTTTGTAGTTTCTTCTAAGAATGGAATCATATATCTGAGAACAATGGTGCTTATTGGGGGTTGGTGCATTGGGAGAGGAATTTTGAAAGATCTCCAGCAGAGATTTTCAAATACATCTTTTTGATATCCTTACACACAATCCAATTATAAATAAATGACTGGTCAATTAAATATCAGTAGGTGGTCATACAAACATCAATGAAAACTGTGGTTAAAAGTTTTAAGGCATTGGAATTTGTAAAACTGCTGTTTATCACAAATAAATTTATACATGCAGAAATCCAAGGACCTGTTATACTTTTACACAAGTTGTCAGTTTTAGATACAACTATAGACCTGAGAGTCATTAAATGGAGTCATTTCAATTTAATTAAATTGGAGAAAATGGCAAAATGACTTGGAATTGAGCAATTGTGTTTTATTTACTGAAATCAGAGTTTAAATCTTTAATGACTAACCTAACTTATAGGAAATAAAATCTAAAAAACAAATTCATATTTATTTTATAAATTATGTGTAATTAATCACACATTTCTCCAGCTTAGTTTGTTTTGTTTATACATGACTAGTTTACCTTTAGTTTAAAAATTATCAGGGTCCAGAATTTTTATTGTGGGTAGACCTCAGTCCTTTTCATAAATTTTTGAGGAAGCTAGGCTCCACATCATCTCATCATCAACAAAATAACTGGTGGCATCAGGAAGAACATGGTTTGGATGTCACTTAAAACACTTAGTTTGCAGGTTCTACCGAAGTGTCAGCTTTCCGTGTACCTTTGACATCAGGAATTACCTCTATCTGGGAATGTTGTCCCATCTGACCGAATGTGTGCATTTGGAAGGATCAGATAATCCACAGTTTGAATATATGCGTGTAACAACATGAATGGTCAGGTCATGGAAAGCAACGAAGGTGATCTGTGCGATGGTCAATATGGCAGCCATCTTTCTCTCTTATGTGTTTTCTCAAACCATCCAAAATAATAAACTGCTGCTAAGTTGTTAGTGCACCAATTTTGATGATGTGTATTTCAAAATGAGAATAAAGTGAACAATGCTAGATGATTATATATGTAAAATTGGAAATGCCATTGAAGCATACAGTGCATTTAACTGAAGATTCATTCCAACTTGGCAAAACAAATACTCCTTGGCCTCTCTGGTGGTTCTCTTAAATACTGGGGCAATTTGTAATTTTGATTCACTTCTTTGAGATCATTGTTTCAGATTTAATTTCAAAGTTAGTATTTAATGATATAGCACCCTACATCCCCCAAAAAAATAATTTCTGCAACAATAATTTTAAACTTGCCTGAAATAATATAAAATAGATTTAAATGATATAATAGTATCTTAGAAATTAGGGTAGCCAAATTTAGCACATAAAAATAAAGGATGCCCAGTTACATTTGAATTTCAGATAAATAACAAATTGTATCTTTTGTATAAGTTTGGAACATACTTTTTCTAAAACATTTCACGATCTGAAATTCAAATTTAATTAGTGTCCTCTGTTTTTTTCTGACAATGCTATATTATAATTACCAATATTCTCTAAAGCTCTTACATGAAAATTCTTTACTCAGGCTTTCTTCAACTTTCTATATTTATTAAGATCTGATTTCTTTTTCTTCTTTTTTCTTTTTTTTGTGTGCAATCTTTAAGCAATTTATGAATAATACTAGGCCAATTACATAACTGTCATTTTGTTATCATTTGTTTGATGGTGACTGGAGATGATATTATGTATAGTAATATTTTTAGCTTTGATTACTCATTTTTAGGTTTATCTTGTACTCTGTCAATATATAGTTTGAAATATTTACTTGTAGTGTGTAAAATTTAGATAGTAATTTCACTTGATCTGCCTTCATTTTACTGGTTTCTCTTGGGTGTTTCTAAAGCTGCTATATTTTTACTAACAAATAATCTATGAAAGTGACCAAAATACACAACAGATTGGAGGAAAGAACACAGCTTTCTAATTTTGTAGAGAGGAAATTGTCTGTAAAGGTTAATTAACTGCTAATACAGTCTCTTCATACTTCTCACCTGAGTATTGACTTTGAAATTTTTTGATTCTGTCAATATAAAATATTTTTCATACTGAGTTTCTCTGCACTAGGAAATAAGTCAGTATGATCAAAACGGGAATATGTTGATGTGTCCCTTTGTTCAGGAACACATCTGGAAGCATAGGTTAAAATGGAGACAACTCTGTAATTGGCTAGGCTTCTGTAATGGTTTTGCTCTCCACTGAAGTGACATCAGCCCCTCATGATTAACATAACTTAATTTAGGCAAGTCCTTTAGCTGATCAGCCATTCTTCCTTTTATCTCAATTTCTTGTTTATAATCTATCTAAATTTTATTATTTATACTCATGCAAGATAAATACCTGTTTTTTAATTTTAGGAAAATTTTATTTGATGTTTCAACCTTCTCTTATGCTATTCTAGTTGTATAATTATATCACTGAAACAAATATTCAGAGTACTTAAATAATTATATGTTAAATAATAACCTTGATTATAATTGTATAAAATATAGTCTTAAATTATTTGTATGCCAGATAATATTATATATATATATAAAATTTGAAGTTGGAGTTCATTGCTCAACTGATACCTGAGGAGTCAAAACAACTTTGGATAGATCAATTTATTTGTTTGCTGACATAAGGGGGGAATTGGACCAAGGAATAGAGTTCAGATCTTTTATTGAGTCATTCATTGTATTTTGTATCACGTCATGCTGCCTCTGCTTGGTACAACTTTGTGTGTACTATTTTGAAAAACATAAGGTTTATTTAATTTTCTCAAGAATAAGATATATGTTTCTAAAAAAATACGCATTTTGATAATTAAAACTAATAATTTATGAAAGTATGCCTGAGCAATGAAGCATGGTCCACAGAGTTCCCTTTCCCTGTCCCTCCTTCTAAGAAATTTAGACAAGAGATAAAAAACAGAATACAAATGAACCAGGACTGTGTTGAGAGTCCTTTGGATTGTGGCTTTCATACGTTAACACTTTAACAATTATGCATGTTTTAATTAGAGACAAGTTATATCTGAATCAATGAACAGTTTGAAATTAAAAATCTCTTTGAAATATTACTTAATTAATTACAATTCTGAAAACTAGGCTAATGAAGTGCAGGCTACCAGGAATTTTTGTTTGTTTCCAAAGCAATTTTATATTATTCACATGGAATAGCATACTTTTAAAATGTTAGAAATTATTTCATTTATTTTCTTCTGAAGTAGACTTCCTTTCTTTGTACTTAACAAAATTATTTTTACAGAAAGGTAGAAGAAATTTTAACTGTAATCTGCCCCCTGGGGGAAAAAAAAACAGTGTGATTTCTACTTTAGTTAAATACAAACGGATGACATTTCATTATATTAATGAAAGGTAGCAGCAGTTGATCTAGAGTTGTTAATTTTGTGCCATAATGGAGAGACTGCCTAATTGTATGTGATAAGAATAAAGGGACTGATTTAAGCTAGTGTGAGGATGTTTCTATCTTAACACACTCATCCTCAGAAACACAGTTATTATTTTTCAGGGATACTTTGGCTTGACCTTTCAAGACATAAAGAAAATTAATGATGTAGACGTTCTTACACTTTTACATGTTGCTATAGAAATATGTCAAAGAGATTTCAGATAAAAAAGAGAGAAAGCTTTCCCTTTGCTTTTCAGAATTGAGAGATGTCTCTAAGTTTTGTTGGTTATTCACATGAGAAGAGAAGAAAAATTATGGAAGACTCACACAAAAAAAAGATGAACAAAGCTAAGTTTTCTTTTGTGATCTAAAGCAAAGCAGTTACTCAGTGGAAACATAAACTATATAGATGCAATGATTTCTAGAGACTGTACTTGTCAACTAGCTTATTGTTTTACAGATGAGGAAGCAAAGCCTAAGAAAGCTCAGTGCTAGCTAGTCTTTTGTTGATTTGGTCATGTGCTCCGTAAATATTTCTGTAGCACTCACTATGTACCTGCTCACATCTCCTCAGCACACGTTCACACTCCTATTGCTTCTTACACCAAGCGTCTCACATCTGTGCTTGAGGTCTCTCTCTGGTGGCAGGAATATGCAGAAGTGAACACCGTCAGCCAGCGATTACCGGGACGGGCGAATACTTCCCAGGCTTCTCACTTTTTAGAGGACAGTTTTGAGTGGTATTCCAGTTTCTGAGCACACCGTGCTCTTTAACATACCTTATTTTGAATCCCTTCACCTCCATATGTTGCTCCTCCACTCTCCTATTGGTATTTCCTGGGATCATCTTGCAAATACATTACCTGTGTTTAAACCCTAATCACAGGGACTGCTTCCGGGGCACCAAACCTAAGGCAGTGCTAGAAACCTGTTCTTAAAGACCTTGCCTGTAGAGGCTAAAGATACTTAAGCAGATGTTCAACAACCTTGTGAGGGAGGCAGTCTTGTTTGGTAGTAATTGACACCCAACTTTGGATGGGCTTCCCGCCAGGTATTGAGCACAAAGATGATTGACACATTGTCTCCCCACACAGGGCGCAGACAGGTGAACGCAGTAGGTGTGGTAAGTGTAAGGGGCTGGGGAGAGGGGTGTCATGGGTCTCTGGATCGGGCTTTCATTCATTATTTCATACAGCAAATCAGTGAGGTAGCTACTGTTTCTCCCTGATTTATGGAGGAAGAAAAGATCAGAAGGTACTATAAGAGGTACCTAACTTTGACTTGACGTGGGAAAGCTGGGAAAGATTTGTACAACTAGGAAAGCTTCCTGGATGTAGGTGAACTGTGGAAAGGCCTTATTCCAGAGTCCTAATAGGAAGTGTGACACATGCCACCCTTCTCTAGAATTTCTTCCAAACACATCTTTCCTCTTCCACCGTATTTTCTGTCTTTAAGAGGGGCCAGGTCATACATATTTCACTCTTAGCTTTTCCCGTTAGCTTTTCTTTTGCTCTTCCAACCCAACTCAGGAAATCCCTCCAATCCCGTTCCTAATGAGAAGGAACATTCCTTATTCTACATCCTGAATTCTTTCTAACTGTGTTGAGCTCATTGTCTAGACTTCTAGCTTTGGTTTTCTATGTAAAGGTATCTATTTTTGAAGTTTGTAAATTTATTTTTACTTGAATAAGCCCAACTTTTAAGACTATTGCCTGATAGGGACTTAAACTGAATACAATATACAGACCAAACAATGATGTATTTGTATCCATTTTTACCTAGAGTGCCGAAACCCATCATCTCAGTGGTAGGGAGTTGTGATAAAGGGGAGAAAGATATAGGAAATCCAATAAGCAATGTAATGCTGGGATACACGCTTAATATATATATTTTTATCAATTTACTGTTTTAAAAAAGATTATATAATTATTGCATATCCAAGGAATTCTGTAATTTTTAAATGATATAGTATATGTAAATGCCTATCCCATAATGGATACATAATAAATGTCTCTTCCTTATTTCCTACCCTACTTAGCCCCTTAAATCCACTGAAAGATGAATTAAATTGATGTAGTGATTACCAACTTAATGTCTTCGAAGCCCTGATTTTGGCCAGATTATTTTATACTCACTCAGTCAGTCATTCATCGAACATAGTGCATGTCTTTATATTTTGTTTTAATTTGATAATTTTTTGAGGTTGATAATGATTAATTTGGAAAGGCAGTGCTAACATTACCATTGGGCGAATTACCAAAACTCTAATGATTGGACATTGTATAGTGTCATGGTCAGAGCCGTTAATTTTGATCATGAGTCAAGAAAATCTGTGGGTTGTCTTAAGTCAATAGGAAGAATGAAATGAAGGAAAATGAAGTATTTTGGTGGATTAAATTTTAATGTTTTACTTGGTTATACCCAAAGCTTCCTTGGGGTTACACTTTAAAGGAGATTAAAGCAAGTTCCTCAACATTATAGATGTTTGTTCATTTCTAGACTCCATTTCCTGGGAGATTTGGTGGCTAAAGAAAATATATATCTATCTTCTCATATTCTACTTCTGCTTTCCCCTTACAGTTTAAATAATACATTTATCAATATTATTTGGAGCACTCAAAAAAGCTTACAGGCAGAATCTTATTAAAGTTTATCACATGAAGAAATAAATTGCTATAGTTGTTAATGTTTAATAGGAATTGATCTCCTTTGAAGTTCGAGAACCAAGGATCTCTGAAATCACACTTCACTTGGAATTCCCCCTTGATTTCTCATAAGTGTGAAAGGGTCTGTATTTGAACTTATTTGAAGCTTTTTAAAACTTTATACTTCTTTCTCTACTCTGATGCATCATGTGTGTGCACAGGCGTGCACACTAGTACATATGTGTGTTTTGTTATTTTTTTGTCTAGAATTTCTAATAGTTCCTTGTAGGCCTATGATATTTATTTATTCATTTATCTGTCCATTGAATAGCAGCTTATACAACATAGACACTGTGCTGGCCTTGCATATACTCATAATAGAATGTTGTCTCTACTCAAATAAAAATAATTTAATTTTCTCTTTTTAAATTTACTTATTTTATGTACAAGTTATGAACATTTCTTTTCATGAATATTACAAATGTTTATTTCATCTAGGATGGCATTTCCAAAAGTCTCTACAGCCTTATAGTATAGCATGGGCCTGAAGTTCTTGAGAATTTTTGCAGTGTGGTAATTAAACATAATAAAGATGCCTGGGTCTGTCATCACTTCCTGTGACCACTCCTCTTAGATGGCTTTGACTGTTGATAGGTTAATGTGCTGGGCCAGTTTTTAAGTAATACTTCAATTTACAAACACCATAATGGCAACTTGAAAAAACAAAACAAAACTGTACTATTACAAGTATATAATTGGCAGTTAACTGATGAATGAATGTAAAATGGTATCTGCTAATAGTAACAGAAGTAAGGTTTAAAAAGGCCAAAATTATTTTCCAGGTTTGTTCTTCCAGTATGCTAAACAACTTAATAGTAAATTAAATTTTAAAACAGATAAAACAAATGAATATGACTCAGTTTTTATTAGACATCCTCTTTATTCCTAGGTGAACTATGTAGAATATATAAGGAATTAACTGTGTCCAAGAAGTAGATCATTCCTGCATTCATAACAGCAGTATGTACATGGTAAAAACAAGTACTTGATTAGAGATAAGAATACCTGTGTTGGACTCAGTTTAACTACTATTAGTCTTAGCTTTCAAATATGCAAAATTGAGATTGATAACATCTTATCGACTGTTTATTTTTAAGGATAAAGTTCTCAAAAAAGCACATGTATTTAGGTTTCTAGCACAGAGTTTGGCATGTGTATAAAGCTCAGTATATATGTGTTCTTATGAATGAATTCTGAGAGTGCAAGGAAGAAACAGATTATGTGCATTTTCCCATTATAACCCATAGTTCATTGAACATCTTAGCAATAGTATTTCACTTTAATTTTATTTAATAGAAACTGCGATCTTCAAGCACATAATCAAAATTTATATTTATTGCAGTATTTTATTATGCAACTAATTTCTAAAGTCCTGTGAGGAATTGATATAAAGAAATTGATAAATATCATTTTTTAAAAGATATTTACTTGCTGATATATTATTCAGAAAATATTAAGTTGGCACTAAGGGATTTTTGACCTTTAGTTTATTGGAGAAATGTTAGAAAAATATTGAAATATTTTTTCTTTACATATGAAATAAAATTTTGATCTTGTGGCTTCTTTGATTTTTTTTTAAGTCTTCTGCTAGAACTTTAAATTTTAGAATAAAAAAAGAAGTTTCATGCTAGAACACATATAGATTTTTATTCTACAAATCTTTTTTTGCAAACCACCTGAATGTGATTGAAGAGAAGATGGACACATGGGCATGGGGTGGCGGGGGTGGCAGTGAGAAGGGATGATGAAGGAATGGGAACTTTATGGATGCATGAAATATTGAGAAGACAGACAGGAGAATTAATTCTAGAATAGTTATGTTCTTATAATACCACCAACAGAAATAAAGTTCAAGCAAGTACTATTGACTGTTAGCAGCAGGAAATGAGAAAAACATTGTAGAGACTGTGGTATTTATATTAGTACTCTCAGTTGTTAGAGTTAGAAACCACATTCTAAATATCTTAAGAAAAAATAATAAATTATTGGTCCTGTAACTAAGAAGTCAGCAAATGCAGGCAGCCTCTGGCTCATTAGGATTCAGGCTTTAAGCAGCTCAGCTTTCACTACCGTAACGACTCCTGGAAAATGGAATATTTCTGGAAAAGGAATAGGGAAACGAGATGCTTTTATGGGATATATTTAGGCACCTGTTAATTTCAGTGGTCGGAGAAGTGGGGTGGTGGATTTGCCAGCCAAATAGCATCACATGAGTTGAAGAGTTTTCCGACAGTAGAGTTTCTGAACAGAAGAAAATTTACTCAGCAAAGCAAATCCACATGTTTGCTATAGTTCTTTAAAATGTGAGAACTGCTGGCTTACTCAGTGTGAGGTTTACTTGTGTAATTTTCTCTATTAAAATTCCACAGTTTGGGTGTTGGAATGGATAGCAAACTTTTTGTTTAATACAAGGTTGGGGTTTTTCCAGGCAGGAGTGAAAAAGGATTGATGGGTAAGAAGTGGTGGGGCTGCAAATATGTGCTTAGAATCTCAGAGACATTTGGAGTGCAGCAACGCTATTAATGGACAGGATGCATGTAGAACCATCATTTAATTACCATTTTCATTAGACTTTCTTATAAATTACCTCATCTAATTTACCTGATTAAAATTAATGACCACAACTAGTAATTCCATTTCTTCTCAACTCTGCTACATAGAACCTTTGAAGAAATGTCTTTAAATGAATCAAATAAACTCACAGCATACTAATTGAGCTAAGAAAATAAAATTATAATAATTTACTTCAATTCAATATGTAAGTACCAGATAAAGCTAATAGATAAATTCTGTGGATATTCCTGATTTTTCTTTTTCAATATATAAAATAATAGTTGATAACATATATATTGTATAGCAGGCACTGTGCTAAACACTTTATATCAGTTTTCTTATTTATTATCTCTTGTCACATAATATGAATGTAGGGTTATCGCATGTCTTTAGTCCAACAATCTGGTCACATTGATCTCCAGAGGGACTTGTGCCCATCTTTACTTTGTCTTGGTATCTTCATAAATGATTGGCTCATACATTCCAACCTCACACAAAAATAATGACATACAAATACATTTTTTCAAGGACCACTGTCATTTATTTACTAATTCAGCGACTTTTACCTTTGTTTGGAAACATTTGCTCACGTTCACATTCTCTGCCCCTCCATCTCCATGCATGCACACACATACACACGTTCCGAAGCTCCTCTACTCACATAGTGCTACAGTGCTGCTGGTTGTCTCATCCCATGTACCACAGTTGACTTGGGCACAGTCATTATCAGTGGTGTGTATGGTTACCAGGTTAAGTTGATACAAAGGTATATTAATCTCAAAATGTGAGTTATACATGATTTGAGCCAATCAACAAGGACCTTTGTTGGCAGGAATTGTCAACACAACTCATTTATAATGAAGAGCATCCGTAATGTTCATCTGATTGACTTCATATTTGGAACTGAATATTGATAAAAATGACAGTAAGAATGAAGTTTAAAACAAATCTTCAGCAGACAATACAGTTGCCTGAAATTTTTCAGGCTGTAGATCATCATACAGAGCCCAGGGTATAGCCAAGAAAAGAGAATTAATAAGTTGGATGGGAAGTTAATCTCTATTTGAATTTTGAATGTGTCATATATTTCAGATGGTGGCTATAAAATCCTAATTTTCAGTTCCAATATTTAAATCTTTTCCCTGGCAACATCTTATTTCAATGCGGAAGTTTTGTACTTATGCTTCAGATTTTTAACATCAACAATTTATCAGAGGCCGACTTTTATAGGAAAGTGGCATGCAAGGGACTGTCACTCACAGTATACATTTTTAAGATGGAATGGTCTGTTTTACCCAGATTTAATTTTTGACTCCCACTAGGCGCTGGGAAACTAAAGTAATTTATCTCTAAACTTGCTAGGGGATGTTTTAAATTTCAGTAAGCAGCAGTATGATATTAGCATGGACTATTTGAGTAAATTTGTTTGAAGGAGATAATAAATAACTAAACTACTTGGTTAAAATCAGAAATGAAACAATTTTTTCTTGTCATCTGGTGGTGCTTAAATTATGACAAATAGCTCTCTAAAGGTTCAACTAATCTGCGAATCTAGTTTGAGGCTGTCACTGGCTTTATCCTAGCATATGGCACATAAGGCACTGAAATTCACTGAAAACCTCTATGTTTGAGTGCAAAACACTTTCCAAGATAATGTTGTTTAATAATTTGCATAAAAACATTTAGCCAGAAGAATGATAGAGAAACGAGATAACTCAATTCCATAATATGTACCTGTGCTAATTAGTTTATATGCCATAGTTTTAAAGTATTAAAATATACTGGTATAAATATATATATATATATATATATATA
>NW_017731676.1:1330381-1346483 GCF_001890085.2 Hipposideros armiger
TTTTAGAATGAAGCTAGAACTGTCAGCTGTCAAATGACATAGCAATAACATAGATGCGAATGACTCTAGTACTTCCAAAAATGAACTAGTGCCATCGTCACAAACATGCATCATGACTTTTCCGACAACCCAATAGAATAGGGAAATGATTAAGAAACACACACACACACACACACACACACACACACACACATTTGCAAACACACATGCTTGAACCGATCAAAAAAGGGAGAATTTCACAATTATCTGAATTTCTCCATTTTCACCGATTTTGAAACCTGGAGCAGCTTTGGTTAATGCGGTCATGCTGTTCAAAGATAATAAGAGAAATTCTCCATTTTTAGCCGATCACATCTGCTGTGTCAGCTTCCTCAAGTTCTTGCCACATGTGAATTGGAAGGTGAGAACTTGATTCTTATAGTCAGGGTGTAGATAGTCTTCATCTTTGTTTCTCCAACACTTAGTACACACTAAAGTCTTCAAAACGTTTGTAGAATGAGTGGGATCTGTCTCCCTTTCTTGATCATCAGACCCCAAAATCTCCACAGGGAAAAGGAATTCGGCTGATACCTTCACTTCTTTACGTCTATCCCCTCAGGCCATTTAACCGTCTTTATACAATTTATCTCCTAATTTTCTTTAACACAGAATTCACTTTAACCAAAATTCATCCCCAAAGAAACATCAGAACATAGAAGTTGGGCTGATTCAGTGTGAATTGTCCTTTATTCCTGAAAATTGTCTTTTATCCCAATCCTGTTAAGATTGGTACTGATATAGTTTGGTGATTTAGTGAATTGAGTCATTTGATTTTAGATTGATTTTGTTTAACGAAACTCCACATGTCTTAATGTATACTCTTATATAGCAGAACTATTATAAATTTTTATATAGCCGAGAAGACAGCTATGAATGACAGCTATGAAAGGAAAGAATTAAAATTTCACCAAATTATGATTTTTCTCAAACTTACATTTAAAATTATTTCTAAGACAAATAATTCTGAAACTATCTAAATAAAAGCTGCAGTAAAGCAAATAACTGCCATTTTCCTTAAAGTATAATGAACTGAGACTGGAAAAATATTTTTATGTAAATTCAATACCCCACAAATGTTTGCCATTTGTTTTACTGTCATGCTGCCATGTAGATGGACTGGGTTAGCAGGTTAAATACAAAATTACAGTTTTCCCAAATCCCGATGCCTTACGTAGATTTATCCTTACTAAAATTGATCTATTGAGCTTTCCGGTTAGGTGAAATTAAGGAATAATGAAATGTACAGGCTATCAATGCAAATTTAGAGGTTTGAGAAAAGAAAGAATAATTATAAAAATGAGATTCAAAAAAATGTTCCTAAGCCAAAAGCAACATCACATTTATCAGGGAAGAAATTTTGCTGTAGGGCAGTGGATGTAATCAATTGTACATTCCACTAAGGTCTGTGTTTTCTTATTAAAGTATGACGTCCTGTCTAAGCACATGTATTTGATGAAATGCTACATGTTTTGTTGTTTTTCTATAAAAAGTCACACCTTGGTTTTCCTTTGCATTTATATATTGACCACGTAAGAAATGAACATTGTATATAAATAAAAAGAGCTTTTTAAAAGTGGAAATATAAAATACCCAGTTACAAGGAGTATGGATGTTTGACATGCAGTACGATTTTATGACTAATTTTTTTTTCAGTTTACATGAAAGAAAAAAGCCAGTTTTTATAATTATATGTATTTCAAAGTCCAAAATGCCATGTGCAAATGTACAAAATTTAAATAAAACTTTGCAATATACATTTTCAATAGAAGTTTTAGAAACAATACAATATAAAGCTTCTAAAATGAGAGGTAAATAGTAAGGTTTTGTAGAAAATGTAGTACAATGATGAAGGGAAAACACTTGGAAATTCTTAAATAAGCTTAGAATTTCTACATTTTAATTTAAATTTTCAGCACAGTTTATCTTAATAGAATCAAAATATTTAGTTTGAGTTACAACTAGCATTTCTTTATCATACTTTACCGTCTTCTAGCACTGTATGTGTTACTCTTAATCTTAGCTTTAATAAATAACCTTCATTTGTTGTATGTGACCATGTGTGACACATAAGAAAAGAGTTGACTAATCAGTTAAGCTCATTAGCTCAAGCACTATGCACCAAGTGTCATCCTAGACATTTGAGTGGTTTTATATAATTGATCTGTCCCTGTTATTTTACCTAAGGTATAGGGGTAGATATGTTTACCATATTTTGTGTCTCCCTTAACACAGCAGTATGTACATACAGGTATTTAATGAATATTAAAAATGATGCTGCTGAACTGCTTGGAATTTAATGCAGTTTCACCTCGTTTTCAACACATTTCAATTCTGTAAATATAAGCAAGCAGTTGGTAGAAATGAAGTCTGAAATGAAGATAAACTTAGTGTCTTAACTGTTGATGGAATCCACATTCTAAATTGAAAAGTGTTTCCTAAGTATAAATTACAGGGTTGCATGAAGGATCAATAAACTACTAATTAGATTTGGGTCTCAGGTGGATTTAAAAGATTGTCTTGCATTGTGTATATGATGAGTTCTGATTTTGTATTCTAACTTTGTTGCAAAACTAACACTATAAGAAACGTTCAGGAATTAGAACTTATATGCAGGTTACAATTCACTAGCTACTTAGTTCTTTTAACAAATCATTAAATTGTAATTTTAAAAGTTTTATTAGCTCTATATGACATAAATTCAAACTCATGAGTTTCATTCAGTCTTATGAATCATATGTTTTTATATTTATGTATACAGTTTCTGGTTTGATTGTTTGGTCTTCAGAGAGACCTATGTTTTGTAGATTTTCAGTCTCATAGTACGTTTCTCAAATCAAAAAAGGAGGCAGATTCTGTGAAACATAAATCTTGGAAACAAAACAAGAAATTCGTTGTGAAGATTTATAATATACATTCATACACTGAGGCTCTGGGAAGTCCAGCCAAAAAGAGACAATTTTAACTTTATGGTTTATTCTAAAGTCATGACCTATGTTTGGCCCATGATTATTACATCTTGAAGAACTAGTGCTTTCTGGGGGGAGATGTACTTTAAGAAGCATTAATCAAGTCTATTTTTCCCAAGTAATTTCCTTTATTCACTTACTTTTTTGGTGTATTGTGTTTTCTTTTAATACAATTTTAGAGTATCCATATTTGTAGATAATTAAGAGACACAGAAAACACATTTTTTTACAAAGTGCTCATGTTACTACTGAGGACATACAGAAATTGAACTATATTTTCAATCACTTCAGGAGAAGAAAGGAAAAAGCAATCAGTATAAGTGGAATATTTTTACGTTGCATAGATCTAACCTCAAAGACACAAAGAAAATGAATTTTAAATTCCTTGAAAATCGTTTTATTCAATCTTTCCATTTCATTTTCCCTCTATAACACAATTTATGTCCATAATGTGTATTTATGACATATTTCAGCAACATTGATGGCTAGCAGAAATGTCCTTGTACATTTATTCTTGAAGAGTCAACACTCATCCACCACTTTAGTAGAACATGAGAATATTACTGTGTTAGGTTATCTGATTTTTTTTTTTTTGCTATCTACATTCACAGTTATTTTTTATGCCTTATCTGAATCTCATGAAGAAATTTCTGCCAATACTGTGCAGATACACAGCTTTCTTCAAGAATAGTTCAACACCGATATATATTTTTTAAAGTCATAGTTTCAGCAAAGTATTAACAAGCCACTTATCTTAGATTTTTCTTGAATTATCTTGTTTATCATTTCATGGTTTAGAGGCGTATGTGTCTGTAGTGTGTGTGTGTGTGTGTGTGTGTGTGTGTGTGTGTGTTTGGGTATGTTTGTATATATATATATATATAACTTATTAGCTTTATGAATTTTTTTATTTTTTGACAAATTGATCTTAAACTTATACTGAGATCTTTTTCCTAAATGCAAGTTGTGATTTTAAATATTACTAATATAGTGTTTTAATATGTTCTTAGAAAATATTGGCTAATCTTTATGGATCTTTGTGGAATATACTATGAAAGAAATGAAATTTTATGAGGGGTTTATTATTTAAAATATGAATAAAATGTATTCAATGCTTCATTCAGTATATTTTTATGTTTTTCCTTAAATCAATAAAGCATTCTTCTTTTCTCTTTTTATAGAGCAATGAAGTTGTCTACTACAATGCTAAAGATGATCTGGATGTGAGTATTAAACGTTTTACACAAATTTCAAGTTAATTATCCTAGGATGATTGCTTTTACAGAACACGCTGACCTAGCAGGGTTAGTATTCCAGAAAATGTTTGATAGCATAAGAAGAATAGTAGTTAGACACAACAAGGCGATGATGAATTTGGTGCTTCTGTGATCTTTAACAACTTGTCATTGGCATCTTTTTAAGTAGAAATGCCCTGTGTTTCCCTGGATCTGAACTCCAGCCCTCAGTCCATGTGCTGACTCTATCTGTATCTTGCTCAGTCCAGGCGCTGACTCTAGCACTCTGATTAGTGTCACTGAAGACAGAGATGGAATCCCATCCATCTCTGTATCCTGGCTCATGTCACCAGGGTCACTAGGTGTGTCTACTCTGGCCTAAACTGCACACACCAGGGGAAGCACTCATTTCAACTACAATATGAATGACATCCTGGAAGCTGTGCAACAACTGGCCCTGCCTGTTCAATCTCTGAAGCATAGTAGGTGCTTACTATGCCTTTTAAAATGAATGCCTCTAATGTGCATATTCAAGTAGCTTTAGAACATGGATTATTTTAACACAAATAATTTACTTCAGTATCACCACATTTGGACAAATTAGGGAGACCTTTTTATTACTGAAACGTTTATCATTGAAACATTTGCAAAATTATAAAATAAAATTTATACATAAGTTGTTTTAAATTATCCTATTTATTTTTTTTGTCAGGAAATACAACTATTTACATACACTTATTTATTTATCCAAACATATTTTTTGAGTGTCTTCTATATTTTAAGTATTCTTCTAAAAGCTTAGGATATATCAGTGAACAAGTCAAACCAATATGCTATAATTATTGTTTGTCATACACTTTTGTCTGAATCAAAAAATATATATTCCTATATTATTGTATTGAATTTTCTTCCAGCTATATACAGGAAAAGTGAAAAAAATATAAAAACAAGTAGAGCTGGTTTTCAGGGAAAAAACAAACAAACAAACAAACAAAAAACAATAAATGCAATTTGATTAAAATGCCACACTTCCCCAAATACCACCACCACCACCATGACCACTACCACTATCACTACTACCACTATTACTACTATTACTAGTAATGCTACTGCTACTACTAATACTATTACTAGTAATACTACTACTACTATTACTATTGCTGAATACCATAGTTTATTGAAGAACTAGGATTGTGTTAAACAGTATTGTTTTCTCTCGACAAAGGTGTTTTGCTAGTGCTAACCATTCTCTTATGATAAGTATATATGCCATTTTAATCCTGTAGGAGGCTTATTAACAGCCAACACTAGATGTTTTAAGTTTATTGACTGGTTTCAGAATTAATATTATTTTGGAAAGATGTTCTTTAGTTTTAACTAGATTGGTATTTGATATTTGAAAATTATATGGTGATTTAAAAATATATGCCAGATCTTCATCAACCTTCTTGGTGGTACACCAGTTGAAACTTTTATTAACCTTTCGGTTTGTAGAAATATGACAATGATTTTATAATAAGTAAGGTGGATGGAATAGCATGCTGTGGTCTAATCGTCCAATCAAGCATTGCCTAGAGACAATGATACCAATTTTGCTTGTGTATATGTACTTTCTCTAAACTATTGAAATGAATTACATTTTTAATATCAAGTACAGGAGTTTTATTCACTTAAGTCAGGTTTGCTTATTAAGTAGAAGGTAATCACTTATTTTGCATAGAAATATCCAGTATTCTTTAAAATTTTAACAATTATATATCCTACTGTAGATATGACTGTTTAATGAGTAGCACCTCACTTTTAATCACTATAGTGCAAAGTTAGCTTATACAAGTATGTCCATTATAAGTGGAAAGGTACACACAGATTATGTACTTGTAACACTAGAGTTATATTCAATATTATGGTTACATGATTTGCCTACACAGACATTTATTCATATATTCAAATAAAACTCTATAGTACAGAAATAAATTAATATAAGTGAACCTATTGAAATTGCCCTGGTTTTTGCCTTCTTGCATCCCAAAAAGTCAACAATGTTACTGTGGGTTATAAATAACGTCAAAAAAAGGATGCATTCTCTTTTTCAGGCCATGAGTTGAGCTCTAGCAAATTAAATAAAAACCCTATAAAGAGCAAAATATTAACTTTTAAATTTAAAACTTAAAAATGATATTCATCATTTAGATAAATTCTTTCCATTTTTTATATGTAAATAATAACAGTGCCAGACTAATTGACAAAGAGTGTAGTGGAGAGAGCATTTGACTAGGAATTAGAGATATTGATTCATGCCACACCTTAAGCCCTAAAGTTGTAGTTGCTAATAGGGCATTAAAACCTATTTAAATTCAAACTGTTTTTCTCTCATCTAAGGCAAGCTACAGTTAACTAGGTGATCCATAAATTTCATTCCAGTTCTGCATATTCTTGGAATCACACTAAGGTAGTCAAGTTTTCTGGAATCAGACTATTTCATGTAAAATTTTTTAGAATTTGTAAAAAAGAAAACAAACAAACAAAAAGCCTATTTGTTTCATACTTCCTTAAAACTTTTTATTGGGGAAATTCAAAGTGCTTTAGATATGGTAATACTATTGCTTGCTCTTGTAAGCCTTTAGACATTGAATAAAAATGAACCATGTTTTACGATTAGTGTATTGGTTTAGCTGTTACAGAGAGACCTAAAGTAAAAGTGGCAAAAACAAGACACAGGTTTATTCCTCCCATGTATCATTCTGGGGACAAGATCTAAGATGGTAACTCTCAGTCATCCAGGCCCCAGAATCCTTCTCTCATGTTTTCTGCTCTCCTCAATATAGTTGTTCCTTGTTGTGGTCCAAGATGGCTGCTCCAATATCCACAATGATTGTTGCATGCTAGATAACAGGAAAGAGGTTTCCAATGGCAATGGAGGGCACGCCATTTGCCTCTAAGGGCGTGTTCTGGAAATTGCCACAT
Source organism: Hipposideros armiger (assembly GCF_001890085.2). Classification (NCBI taxonomy): domain Eukaryota; kingdom Metazoa; phylum Chordata; class Mammalia; order Chiroptera; family Hipposideridae; genus Hipposideros; species Hipposideros armiger. The sequence goes on from NW_017731676.1 coordinate 1,337,586, forward strand.
TACTTCTGTCTGCACCCATGGTCCACAGCATAGTGACTCGCCTTGCCTGGTTGCAATAGGATGTGGAATATAATTTTCTACCTCCCCATCCCAGATAGGCATGTGCCCAAATAAAAATATAGGGTTCTATTACTAAAGAGTGTATAGGGAGAATACTAACTAGGAGATTGTTTCTGCTTGTATCTTCAAATTGCTCTTCTTGACATATTAAAGTTAATGCCCAAACTGTACCCACATATTTGAATGATTTCTATCATTTAACTGTAGTAAATTCCTCAACATGTAACTGAGAAAAAAATTTTCTTTTACAGTAAAATGATTACAAAATTATGTGCTGTATTGAGTATTTTTTAGTCTTCCTTGAGGCATGTGTTTTGATCATTACAATCAAATGATTTTCTCCAGTAGACATATGTTCTATTTTACAATGAAAGAAAGTGAAGACATAACTAAATGTGGCACTTTGATATTCTACTTTAGAGTCATTGCACTTCAGTCATTGCACATATTTTTTGGAGATTGCTGCTTATCTGATGAAGTTGGACTCCTATAGATGATGAAATATACTCTCCCTCACCCAGAGTTTTGCAATATAGGTAGATTTAATTGGCTGCTATACTCTCAACTTTATACATGTAGTGCTTCATGTTTTATATATTAAATGCTCACGAGTCACAATGCATGTTATTGTTCTGATGTGAATTGGCTTGCCATCACTGCTCTTTGTTGTGACTTTTCTATATAACAGTTTTAGTTGTATATTTTCTCAAATTCCACAATGTCAAATCCATTATTAAAAATCAATGAATGGAGATTATATAACGTGACTTTATCGTTATATCTAATGAACAAAGAACTAAATATTGAAAAACACTGTCAATAAATTTGTCCTCATATGTTTGAATGGTGATATAAATACCTGAAATCTCAATAAAGTTTCTATTTTAAATATTATGCCTCTTGAAGGAGACTAAAAGATTGTAAATCCCAAGTCTATGGTTACCATTTTTAACTTTTTCCCCAGTTCTGCGTTAGCAGGAGATTATTTGTTTATCTCTGACTGTTCCTAGTGGAATAGTGGTCATTTTCTCTTTCACAACCCCCTCACATCAGTATTTTCTTTCAATCTCCATGACTATCATCCAAGTTTAGGCATTGTCTTCAGATATTTATTTAAGAGCTGTTGAAATGATTTCTTATGTGTCTAAATTTTATATAGATTTAATAATATTATACATTATTAATAGATGAGCATTCCTAAACATTGTTCATAGTTCCTACTCCATTGCTGAGATTTTCGAATCAGTTATTATTACCGTAGTTTGGTATTTAAGACCCTGAAGAAACTTTACTAGTTTTCTTCTAAGCCAACATGACTTTTGCATTGAAAGGACAGTGTCTTCTTCTTCTTGGAGGCACAACCAATCTATACAAATTATTTCCTTAAGTCCTTCTCTTAGAATTCCTGAGGGCAGCTCTTCTGTACTCACAGCACCTGACATAGCTTTTATGGCAACTACATATTGTAATCACTCAATAAGGTTTTTTTTGGTTTTCCAACAAGTCAGTGAATCTAAGTTAAAACAGAAGTTTCATTTTACACAAATATGAAATGGTGAAAACATCAGTCATAATTATATAACCTCCATTTCTGTTCTTCATACTTTGTCTCATTTTTAAAGGGCCCCTTTTGTGCCACTTCCCCCTAATCTCAGACCAGACCTGTGTGAGTCTCTGTAATCTGGAGGACTGACATGAAACTACACGCCCTGAAGAAAACACTTGGCCTTAGCAAATGCCTACTGTTGACCAGTGCCACGTCCCGCGCAGCACAGGCAGTGACGAGTGAGAGGGGTCGGCACAGGGTGAAAGAAAATACAAGAGACAAAGATAGATTTATGACACGAGGCCAGGGAGCTGTAGTTCTCTTTCTGGAATTGAGCGCCTAATCGAGCCAATGTGAAGCTTTTATTAAGAAACTTCAAAGGAGTAAAACTTTTTATTTTTTCTAAAGTCTGTGTGATAAGTGTCTTAAGGCCAGTTTCCATCAACCAGACCCCTTGTACTCCAACACACGCTGTGTCTTTGTACTCCTCCACACACAACCCCAAGGATGGTGCAGCTGCCGCTGTGGCCATGAACTAAGGGAGATAACTGACATCATTCTGCCAGGTCCTAGTTTTCCAGGACACCCCCTTGAGAAAGCTTTACCGATATCATTTTACCAGGTCTCAGTTTTTCGAGACACTCCCTCGTGACCTTGTTAGGTCAAGGGCTGGTGTGTGTGTGTTGGGGGGTGTGGTCAAGGATGAGGTTGTAAGGCAACAGACCAGAAACCATGTTTTTATCATTCTTTGCCCCTTATTTACAAATTTGACAACAGCAAGGAAAAAAAAAATGTTTGGCAAGGAATCTTACCATCTGACTGTTTCCCAATCCTGAGACTAGATAATCCTAATTCTGAAGAAAGCCTAGATAGGTCTCTCTTCATCTAAAATTAATAAAATAGAAACTAGTCAGTGGATGAATCCATTCGGCAACAATACAATAGAAATACTGTGGTATTAAAGACACAGAGAAATAGTGTTAATTCATGTACTTCAGGAAAATGTAAAACAACATTAAATGTATGTTTAGTGTCTCTAAAGAAAACGCCAGAAATCTATGACGAAATGACTGAAATAAAATTATCAAAACCAAAACCACTAAAACTAAATTGCCATTGGAAGAACGAAATAATTTGACAATGCAAATTATTCACCAACGATACACAGAGGTAGTATGCTCGTAGAATCTCGAAAAGATAACATATGGAGGACAAAATGCAGAGATGTAAACCATAAGTCATGGGTTACCAAAGATCAAGCCACAGCTTATGAATTAGAGATAATAATCAAAGTTTTAATGGAAGAAAACAGGTCTCCAAAGAAATCTATAAGCAGCTGTAGATTTGGAAGGCCTACAGAGTTTCTTTCAGGCAAAGATTTTTAAAAGTCAAGAACATTTATAGCAAAACCTTGCTCAAGGATATCCAAGAGGAGATTGGTAGGAGGCAGCTGAATATTTTGGTTTGGCCTAAAACAGTTTTATGTTTAGCTTAGGAGTGGACTTTGAAAACAAGTGGCTGAAATTTCCCCAGCAAGTGTGAAACTACATGTGTGGCAAGGCCAGATTCAAGTACAGATACATTTTGGTATGCTGATAACAATGTTAAAAATAAATGCGTTTGAATGCCTTTGGATGTGATACATTCTCCAGCTTGCCACAATTCCTCCACTCCCTATTGTCTTACTCTCGGCCTCCTTCATACATCTGCACGACATAAAGTAAACATAATTTCTGATATAGTACAGGATAAAATCTTCAGAACACCAATATTTAAGGAAAGGTGAGGGCAGAGGTGGCGAGTGTAGAATATGAATAGCTGGAGAGGAAGACTAAGTAGCTTTCATAATAGGAGTAAATTATACAAAGAGGGCCATACAGTTAGCACTTGTTGGATTCAGGATTACATTTGGAATTGCCTGATTTCTATTATTCTTCCATGTGTATTATGCTGGTCTAAGACCCTGAAGAAACTTTGCTAGTTTCTTAAGTAAAGTTTCTTTATGAAGTTCAGTTTTGGATATAAAGAACTATATATTTAAGTGTAATCTATTGATTTTTGTTTATTTTAATGATGATGCATGACCCAAGTTAAAGGTCAAAAAGTATTTAAAGATGATCAATCAATCCTTTGGAATGTAGCCTTCCTATTAGCCGCATCTGAATTAGTCAGTTTGTGGAGAGCTCTCAGGCTGTACATTTTCCAAGGATTTTTTTATAAGACAATTCCTTAGGGGCATTTTATATCTATGCTTCTTTATTTAGATCAATGCTATTTATATTCACCTGGCAGGTATAAATATAAATACTTGGTGACAGCCAGATTTAGCTAAAGCAGTGGCTGAAATAAGGTGTAGCATTAATGTCCCTTAGGATTATGTAATATGACAAAAAATGATGACCACTGTCTTTTAAACAAGTTTCCCCCTTGAAACTTAAAAAAATGTAGGTATAACTGAGCTTTTATTTGACAAGCCCCAGTTCTCACAGAAGGATGGAAGACAAACATAGCCTTACTAGAAATATAAGATGATCATGCCTATGTCCAGTGTGCTAGTTAATGTTAAAGTAATCTCTCTTCTAATTACCTGATAATGACATTCTACAATTTTTCCAGTCAAGTACTAACTATTCAAAAACCAATCCAAATACCACCTCCTCAAGAGGCTCTCCTTGGTTTTCCTAGGAAGCAAATGGTATTTTCTTCCTCTGGGTGTTCTAAACAACTCATTACACATTTCTGGCTTTAATAGTATAATACCTTACATTTTAATGTTTGTATATAGGTATAATATTGTTTATTAAAATTTTAGCAACTTGAGGTAAAGATCATACAATTTCTCTCTTTAATTGTTTAAAATAATTGTGATAATGCTTGCTTAATTGGGTAGGTTTTTGTGTTTTAGTACCCAAACTATGTACACAGCATTTGTGGAGAAGTGTTTACTTTTTAAAGTGGTAATCTATTTACAAAATATACAGGAAACCCCTTGCAGTCCTGGTGGAAATGAAAATACTGGTTTTTGTTTCAAGGTTGGGTGGAAACAGAGTGAAGAGAGGAATGTCAGAGCTGGCTTTGACTATGGATTATACTGGAATTAATTTTTGATATAAACATTTGATTCCTTTTGTCCATGTAAAGGGCAGAGGGAGTGGCAGAGGACATGGTTCCCTCGTCTTCTCTCAACTGCTCCTTCCTCTCATTGCCCCCTGAATGGTCATGAAGACTAAGAGAAACATCAGAACAGACAGTGTGGTTTCCCGTATGTCCAAAACTGACTCAAGATGGGACTAAGCTGCAGGGTTAGAGTATGTATATTCAAGTGACATAAGTCTTAGGATTTTTGGTTCAAAGTCTGGATTGCTCTGATAAGCTAAATTATGAATCTCTGTGAAACATGAAATCAAGCTTATTATATAACTCCATCAAACTAAAGTTCTCTCTGATTCTACATATAATTAAAATAAATAATAGTTGTTGAATTTTAATTCCAAAGTGGCCACAACATTAAAATTGGTATAATGTTTTAATGTATTTTATTTATTTTTTTTTACTTTTTATAAGGAAAAATATTTTAAATATCCTGTAGAGAGAAGAGTATATAATGAGTTTCCATAATTGCTTCATCTGTTATTTGCTGAAATATTTTAGATAAATTAGAGATATGACATTTCACTCTTAAATACTTTAATATGCAACTCTATTTTTTCCCTAAGTAATAACAAGGTATTCATGTATAATCACTATATATATTGTTATATAGAAGAGGTAGTAGTAGAGTGTGAGAGTTAAAAGATTGTACCCCGAAGCACCACTGCCTGGGTTTGAGCCCCAGCTCTGCCATGTACTATCTGGGTGATATTGGCAAAGCCATAGCATGTGTTTCCCACTGCTTATCTGTAAAATAAAGGTAAGAGTGGTACCTACCTCATACAGTTACTGGGGAAATTTAATTAGTTAACACATATAAAGCGTTTAGAACATTTCCCATCTTATATTCAGTAATCCAGAAGTTGTTGAATATATTTTTTAAAAAATTATAATTATTAATATTCTTACAATAAATTTAAGATTGATTCGAAGTGATTTTAGCTCCAAATGGAGCATGATTGTACATGTGCATGTGTCAACAATAATGAAAGGGTAGTAGATTGAGCTACTTTTCATTTTGTTATGAATATAGTTCTAGCACTTGTCTGCGAAAGTTAATACAGTGCACAGCAAAATAAACGTCAGAATAGAATCTTCAAAACACAGTTAGAAAACAATGTGAACACAATGCTGAAATTTGTCTTGATATCATTATAGGTTTTATATATCCAGATTTAAAAGAAAAACTAAATCAAAATAAAATGAAAAAAGAAAAAAGCTACTAATGCACCAATTATTTATGAAATTCCACATTTAAGTGTTTGAAAATTATTTAGGTCCTTGGCTTAGTCTTTTAGAAACATCTGTCCCAATAAGTCCTTAAATTCTCCTTAAGATTAGTGAAGCAGTTTTCTCAGAAGGCTTGAGTTGTGAAGCAAACTGTACTATTTTCTTAATGCCTAAAGCAGGCGAAACGAACCCAGATCATTAAACACCCTTATTAACCTAATTCCATGATCTATGTTTCTGATTAAAATCCGAAGGAAATAAGATCAACCCAAAATTCCCATGTCAATAAATTGAGTTGATTTATTTGCTACATTTTATTTTATTGATCATTTTAAAAATTTGACTTGTCTGGAACTTTTGTATAGTCTGCTGAATTCCCTTGCCTATTGATGTTGCTATTCATTTACTTAGCAGAGTCTTGTCTACGTTAAAATTAATTCCTACATAGCGTCCTAACTAAATGTTTTCTTAGAGCCCCATCTTTCATGATTTTATATTATTTTATATAAATAAATAAACCTGATTCTAGAAAAGATATGCATCAAACAGCGATGAAATCTATTCTAATAAAGAAAGAATCAAAGTCTAGGATTCTTTTCTTTTCTTTTTTTATTACTGTTTTATAGTATGTAGCCTTTATTTCAGGCTCTGCTAATGACTGACGCTGCATCCTCACATAAATGATGGCTTAGAGCTGGAATATTAATTGCTTCTATATAATGCCAGTTTAATATAAGTTACCTGTTTTGTGTGTGCATCTAAAATTAATGATATAAATATTTTGGATGATATATATTTGGATTATGTTATAATAATAGTTATAGTATAACATATAATAATAGTTAACGTATATAATAGTTAACGTATAATAATAGTTAACATATATAACATATATATAACAACATATATATATATATACACATATTCTTTATTAGGCAGTATTTTTTATTTTTTATGTTTTTTTAGTGTTTAATAATTGTTTTAATTGTTTTAAAACACCTGGGACTCCAGCCACCCTCCATCTCACTCAGCCACAATCTCTACTGGTTTTCACAGCCAGACGTTGTGGGGACTCCTCTTCCTGGCACTAGACCCTGGTATGGGGCTGGGACCCCTCGCTCCTCAGGGGAGACCTCTGCAGCCGAGATTTCCCTCCCGATTCTTAAACACCATATCGTAGGGTAGGTGTTGGGCCTGCATCATCCACATCTCTGCCCCTCCTACCAGTCTCAAGGTGGCTTCTTCTGCATGTCCCTGGTTCAGCTAGACTTTTCTGTTCAGCTGGAACTCAGGTGATTCTCAATGATGGTTGTTCTGTAGTTTAGTTGTAATTTTGATGTGATCCTGAGGGGAGGCAAGCACAGCATTTATCTACTCTCCCATCTTGACCGGAAAATAGGCAGTGAATTCGTTATATGTGATGTATTGTTTAAAAGTTCACACTAATCTTTTGTAGCATGTACTGTTATTTTAAGGATTTTCAGATAAGACAAGTAAAACTTAGTGAGCTTAAGTGACCTATCCGGTGTCACACACTCGGTATCTGATAGTACAAGGAACTGAGTGCAGTGCAGGCAGCGTGACCCACAGCTGGGGCCGTGGGTCACTGAGCTGTGCTGTGGGCACCGTGGGGGATGGGAGAGGGCTCTGTGATCCAGATGTTATAAGTCAAGGCTTCAGGTTAAAATTTTTGGAGACTACTTTGATTTAAAATTTTAATTGATTATTCCTATCCATTATTCTGTCCATATTTAGTTTTGATGTATTTGGCTTGTATTTTATCCAACCAGTTTGATTGTTGACAGTGATTTGCAGTAGGTAAAATAAAATCTCTATGATTAAAAAGATTGTTAGACTTTGAGTCACAAATCTCCACTAATCTGACCACCACCCACTGATATTTACCATGGGTGTGTTAAAATTAATGCATGAAGCCCTGTTGGAAACAGCCACATTTGGAGACATTGGGAAGAAATACAATTATAAAACTAATTTAAAAAAAAGTAGATTAGACTAGATTCAGTTTCTTCTAGGAATTCTGCTTTATGTTTGTTGGGGTTTCTTTCAAACTTTCTGAGTCTATTTCGATGTTTTTGAAATGCTTCGTGCCCTTGAGCACGTGATCCTTTTGCAGTGATAGGACAAACACCGATTCAGTTGTTTGGAGTCGTTTTAGATTCCTCTTTTAGATTCCTTTTAGATTCCTCATCTAGTTCTTTCTTTCCAGAAGTAGTGCATGGTGTATTTATTTAAAACTTATTGAATATTTTCTAAGTTTAGAAAATGTGATGGCATTACATGGGCATTACAAACTCGCCCTACATGCACATTGGGTAAACAAAGGTGGGGACTGGATGCTTGGAATGGTATCGTCAACCTTTTTTTTGGTTGCACAGGCCTGTAAGTTTAAAAAAATGCATTTCCTAATATAAGAATATTTACTAAGAAGTCTACATATGTACTGCTGAATAATGTGTTGAGAAACCTCAAAAGAGACTTCTAAATCTTGGCTTAGCGAAATTTTACAAAATGTTGATTTAAGTGACCCAAGGACATTAAAAATCACCACAAGAAAAAATGTAAAGGTTTTTCTGGATGTTAGTTATTAAATGCCTTTGTTAATTATGATGACTTTATGTTGGGTTGTCGGAAAAGTCATGACGTATTTTGTCCATGTTTTTCAAAGGTCGTTTATTTATATAAAGAACAAAGATCAATCAGTGATATATTGCCCGTTTTGTTCGATAACCTTTTACCATCTTTCAGTGAGCTTCATAATTCCTCATTCAGAGAAGGACCTGCCTTTATTTGTGAAAAATTGAACAAGGTGCTGATTTACAGTCTCATCTAAATTGAACGTTATACCATGCAAGGAGTTTTGAATAGAGCAAAACAAGTAGAAGTCTGACAGC